>NC_060173.1:58326179-58698679 GCF_021184085.1 Oncorhynchus gorbuscha
AATGCTTGGAGTTTGTCAGAATTTGTGGGTTTTTGTTTGTCCACCCACCTCTTGAGGATTAACCACAAGTTCTCAATGGGATTAAGGTCTGTGGATTTTCCTGGCCATGGACCCAAAATACTGATGTTTTCTTCCCGGAGCCACTTAGTTATCACTTTTTCCTTATGGCAAGGTGTTCCATCATGCTGGAAAAGGCATTGTTCATCACCAAACTGTTCCTGGATGGTTGGGAGAAGTTGCTCTCGGTGGATGTGTTGGTACCATTCTTTATTCATGGCTGTGTTTTTAGGCAAAATTGTGAGTGAGCCCACTCCCTTGGCTGAGAAGCAACCCCACACATGAATGGTCTCGGGATGCTTTACTGATGGCATGACACAGGACTGATGGTAGCGCTCACCTTGCCTTCTCCGGGCAAGCTTTTTCCGGATGCCCCAAACAAGAGAAAGAGAAAATGACTTTACCCCAGATCTCAGCAGTCCAATCCCTGTACCTTTTGCAGAATATCCGTCTGTCCCTGATGTTTTTCCTGGAGAGAAGTGGCTTCTTTGCTGCCCTTCTTGACACCAGGCCATCCTCCAAAATCCTCCTTCACCTCACTGTGCGTGCAGATGCACTCACACCTGCCTGCTGCCATTCCTGAGCAAGCTCTGTATTGGTGGTGCCCCAATCCCGCAGCTGAATCAACTTTAGGAGACGGTCCTGGCACTTGCTGGACTTTCTTGGGTGCCCTGAAGCATTCTTCACAACAATTGAACCGCTCTCGTTGAAGTTCTTGATGATCCGATAAATGGTTGATTTAGGTGAAATCTTACTGGTAGCAATATCCTTGCCTGTGAAGACCTTTTTGTGCAAAGCAATGATGACGGCATGTGTTTCCTTGCAGGTAACCATGAATAACAGAGGAAGAACAATGTGTCATCCAGTAGTAGGACATGGTAGAACATAACAAAAAAGTATAACAGTAACTAAATCGTGTGTGCAAAATGGCATGGTTATCCACAACATTTGTTTGAACACTGAAAGGTATACGATTTACTACAGTTTTGTCTAAAATTGCCCCCAAAAAATGCATGGTGAGGCTGAATAAATAAGCCTAATTATTTTATGTGATTACAGATCCGCACATGTAGGCATATAGTCTTGAACTATAAACAATTATTTCAAGTTATTGCTATATGCCCTCACTCTAGTTTGGATTCCTTTCAAGAAAATGCACAATAGGCTTATAAAAGCTCACTAGCTCCAATTTATTCCGATTTCTGAATGAGGTACACTCTTAGAATTTGTGGTAACTAGAGGGACCCTAAAGATGCTAGTCGATAGAGATTACTAGTCAATGGTTCCTATTTGCATCTTCGGTTAGTTAAAAACTTCTTACGACAACTTCCATTAAAATTGGGGGTGTGCGGTTCAAATAAATAATCATAAAAATGATGGGTATTAAACATTTAGGTACATACAAGTGTCTTATATCAGTTAAAAGCTTACATTCTTGATAATCTAACTTTATTGTCTGATTTACAATAGACTTTACAGCAAAAGCATGCCATGTGATTGTTTGAGGACAGCGCCCCACATCAAAATATTTTTCAACCAGCACAGGTTTCATAAATTCACAAATAGCAATTAAATGTTCACTTACTTTTTGAAATCTTCCTCTGATTTGCAATCCAAAGGGTCCCAGCAACAGCATGTAGTGTTGAATTGTTAGATAAAATTATTCTTTATATCCCAAAAAGTTGTTGACGCCATCGATTTGAGTAATCCACTCATTCAACATGCAGAGAAAGGAATCCAAAAAGCTACTGCTAAACTTTGTTAAAACAAGTCAAAATATGTTTCTATATAATCCTTGGGTACCCTAAAATGTAATTAAACTATAATATGTCATAAGTAAAGAAGTATGTTCAATAGGAAAGCGATTTTAGCATGTGCGCTTCCTCTTCATCGTGCACACAGACTGATTTCCAACTCTGAGTCCCAGTACTAAAACTCATTATTCTTCCTGGTTTTGGAAGAAAAAAGCATGAAACCTTGATCAAAGACTTTTGACATCTAGTGGAAGCCATAGGAATTGCAATCTGGGAGCTGGATTTGGATATGCCCCTATACTTTCCATTGTAAGAGCATGGGCTCTCAAAAAAGAACATTCCGGTTGGTTTGTCTTTGGATTTTTCCTACCATATCTATTGTGTTATACTCTCCTACATTATTTTAAAAAAATTTCTACAGACTTCAGAGTGTCTTCTTTCCAATGGTACCGATTACATGCATATCCTGGCTTTAGAGCCGGAGCAACAGGCAGTTTACTTTGGGCACACCAGTCAGACAGGAAGTGGAGAAAAATAGACCCTAGCCTGAAGAAGTAATTAAGGGGTTCTTGGAGGAACCTTTAAAGGGATACTTCGAGATTTTGGCAATGATGCCCTTCATCTACTGTACTTCACCAGAGTCAGATGAACTTGTGGATACCATTTTTATGTATCTGTGTCTAGTATGAAGAGTTAGTTTCATGCTAACAGATACCCATAGACTTCCAGTCGTTGCACTAACGCTAGTTAGCAACTTCCTTCAAACTGCACGCGGAGACATAAAAATGGTATCCGCAAGTTCATCTGACTCTGGGGAAGTAGATAATTGCCAAAATCACAAAATATCCCTTAAATGGTTTAACGTAGCAACTAGTTCTTGGAGGAACCCTGGAGTGGAGGAGTGGCTTATATAAAAATAAAATAAAATAAAAAATTGCCACCCTTTAGAGTAGATGTCATTCCTGTTCATCTGTTCTGTAGTATTGTTATCACATGTTAAGGTTGAATGATGGCCGTTTTGTAGCTTCAATGAGGCTAACAGTGGTGGAGAGCCTACTGTCTGCAAATACCAAAGTTGGAAGAGTTACCACTTTATTACCGTATGTACCAGCAAATATAATACTATATTAGAACATGTACTATGCATAAATATTCAATCAACATTTTACTTTTCAGTATACAAACATAACATGATGAACGGGAATGACATGTATGCTAATGACTGGCCACAAATAACTATCTGAAGCCACGCCTCAATCTGATAGGCTGCCAACGCTACAATATATCATTACAAAGGTAAAAAACTGAACCCCTCCCATCACAAAAAGGTTCCGGTTTGAATCTTTAGACAGGGCTTCCTCACCCCAGCTAAGCCATGCCTCCATTCCAGGGTACACATGTAACAGGGTCTATTAACCCATGTACTCGATAGTAAAATGACTCAAACGTTTTTTTCCGATATTCTTTTGATTTCGATTATTAATCTAAACAGGAGATATTGGCAGATTAGTCCAATTGGCCTATACATACAACCAGTATAAGGATTCATTCATTAGGCCTGTGTTAATATTTATTTCAAATTCAAAACATGTTTTTCTGCTGTTTATGCCTAATGAATAAACTAGTTATTATTACCTTTCATTGGGCTACATTTAATATTTTATTTTAAATAGTTTGAAAATGTATAATAGCAAACATTTCATAAAGAACGTGAATATGTGTATATATATTGATACGGTTTTATTTAACTAGGCAAGTCAGTTAAGAACAAAATATTATTTTCAATGACGGTGTACCCCGGGCCAATTGTGCACGGGACTCACAATCACGGCCAGATGTGACGCAGCCTGGATTTGAACCAGGGATTTTAGTAACACCTCTTGCCCTGAGATGCAGTGCCTTAGACCGCTCTAGCATTAATGCTGAGCAAATGTTTATGTTCTGCTATACTGATGAGAATACAGGCTACCTAAAGCAATGTTGAGGGTAAATTCACATAGGCATACAAATACCAGTGGCTCATTCATAAAAAATAAAAATGTATTTAAAAGGGAAATAATGAGCTGCATGCGTTATGACATTTTGCATTGTGAACAAGTTGAATCAAATTAAAAACCTATTTAATGGCTGTGTAACTTATTAGTATGTATGTCGTTTACAACTGGTTTGAAAAGGAGGCTAAATGTTGTGTAATAAAATGTTGTTTAAATAGTTGCAACTGATATATTAAGCTTTAAAAGCAATATGTGCATCTGCTGCAAGCATAATTCATTTTCAGTGAGAATTGTTATTTAAAGCGCAATTCTAATGAAACTATAGCAACCTGAACCGAGCGAAATAGGAAAAAAAACAGATAGCTCTAAAACTATAAATATATTTTTTACATTATATTATCTTTCAAAAATGCATTTTAAGTGCTTGCATAAGATATATTGTTAGAATTTCGTTCAAAATGTAGAGTAGGCTAGATAGCCCATACAAAAAATAAACCCTATTTCCCCATGTCGAGGAAGGCTATTGGCTATAGACTATATCTTCTTCACCAGAAATACAAAAAAAATCAAAACGAATTCACTAAACATATTAATATTCAAAAGCATTTGTTTAGGGTTTTCTCAGCCTTCAAAGAGATCAGCTGCTTGTACACATCTCCCCACGGTAGGCTAAATGCGCATTACTGTGTCGAGTTGCTGTCGTGAGGTGCGCCGCCGTGACGTCACCGGGACAGGAGAAAGGTCTCCAGAAAAAAAACACAAAGCGACGCAGAGAAGCTATCAAAGCGCATACTTGGACACAGCATATGCCCGCACTTAAGTGGATCTATTTCACACCTGCATGGGGACAGAGTAAAGATTTATTTATTTATTTTCTGAGAATTAACTGGTGAGTAGGCTATTCGAGTTGTGCAGAAAATATATGCCTTGGTATGTATTAATTTGTATTTTTTATTTAATCTGGCAAGTCAGTTAAATCGATAGAGCCTTAGAACGCTGTGCCACTTGGTCCCCCAAAATTATAAGACAGTGACTCGGATTGCATGTTTTTATTGTGTCCAAGTGTACAAGGCCTCTCCAGTCTATGTCAAGTGGAGGATACATCGGCTTTGAGCCAGTGGAGGCTTTTGAGGGAAGGACGGCTCATACTAACAGCTGAAACGGAGCAGATGGAATGGCATCAAACACATGGAAACCATATGTTTGAAGTATTTGATACCAGTCCACTGTTACCGCTCCAGCTATTACCATGAGCCGTCCTCCCCAATTAAGGTTCCACCAACCTCCTGTGTTTTGAGTATTACGCATGGGCATGCATTGACTTTTGTAGGAGAAGATTACAAACCTTGTCAGGGAATATGGGTGGGGTGTTGGAGTATTGCGATAAAATGTTGAATTGAGTAATGTTTTTCTGAATGAGTGCATGGATGACAATAGGCTCCGAATAGAAGACGTTTGAGAATTAACAATATTACATGAGAGGTGAGTTGTCAGAAGAAATACAACCTCATATCATAAGAGGATGTAATAAAAGTACCTATTAATGAGTGCATGTACTATTATGTTACTAATCTGTGTGTGTGTGTGTGTGTGTGTGTGTGTGTGTGTGTGTGTGTGTGTGTGTGTGTGTGTGTGTGTGTGTGTGTGTGTGTGTGTGTGTGTGTGTGTGTGTGTGTGTGTGTGTGTGTGTGTGTGTGTGTGTGTGTGTGTGTGTGTGTGTGTGTGTGTGTGTGTGTGTGTGTGTGTGTGTGTGTGTGTGTGTGTATAAAAGAGGTTATGTGTTTACATGACGATAAAGATCAACTTTTGCAACGGTATCTCTGAATCTTTTAAAACTAAAAGGTCAGCATTATTCCAATTGATGAATAAGTGTAGCCAAAAAGGACTCGATTACTGAGCGTTTTTCACAAGTTGTGCTTGAATTTCTGTCGTTATATTTTCATTTCTACTAAGCAAAAGGAAACGTGCGTAAACGCTATTCAGTGGAGCCAATGCTATAGGCCAATATAATCCCTGATTAAAGTGGATTTGTCAATAGGCTATAGATTCGAAGGTTACAATGACCACCATGTATAAATAATATGATGGTGAATGTGCATTGTTATTTTGTTTTTCAGGCATCTAAATGGAATTGATTTTGTCGAAGAATGTAATCCCTTGCGGAAATACAGGTATTACTGCATGCTTGGCCGTTACTTCTTTTAGACATTTGTAACATTTTACTGGTCAAACATGATTTATTATGCATTCATAAAGCCTGGGCAAATACTATAATATATGCTACCACAACGCATTGTCAGTTAACAAGCAGCTTATAAACGAACATGGTGTTGAGAATATAATTTTTCTTGTGCTCCATTGACAGCCTATGAATGCATAATAAAGCCTTCATCATACCCATAGGCTAATATTCTCGGGTTATATGCATCTGGCATTCTTCAAGTTCATGCTTCGTTATGAGGGATTTGTTTCATGACAGACATATTTTGTCTGTATGCTACCTTACTGCGGCAAAAGGGGCTACTTCAATTGTTTGACTATGCTACATCCATTCAATTATAAAATAACTAGTTGATTGCGTAAATGTAAATTACACTGCTAATTAAATATCAGGGCAAGGGTGGCCTTGTAGATAGAATATTATAGCCCTTATGCGCAAACATTAGCGAAGATACCCGTTCAATGTATTATTGTGGTTTGAATAGCCTACAGATTTCTGGTATGTATTTGGCAAGAATATATGAAATAAATCAGGTCTAGACGATTAGTTAAAACCATTTGTTTGCATACACTTTTATTCTGCCTAATTACGCAGTATCACAGAAATAAATGTGGACGGAAATCATTGATGGATCATAGAGCTCTATAAGTTATTGTCGTGCTTTCGCATGTTTTCCCATTCCATTTAAGCAATAGACATACGCAGTGGCGACCAGTAATCTAGGGCAGCTTGTTTTGAGCCCGACATTTTTAGGGTAAATAAATAAATAAATAAAAATATATATATATATATGTATATATATATATATATATATATATATGTATATATATATATGTATATATATATATATATATATATATATATATATAGAAATATATATATATATATATATATATATATATATATATATAGAAATATATATATATATATATATATATATATATATATAGAAATATATATATATATATATATATATATATATATATATATATATATATATATATATATATATATATATATATAGAAATATATATATAGAAATACGCATATATATATATATATATAATTTGTTTTTACCTAAGAGTGTGGGGCTATATATATATGTTTTGGCAAGTCGGTTAGGACATCTACTTTGTGCATGACACAAGTCATTTTTCCAACAATTGTTTACAGCCAGATTATTTCACTTATAATTCACTGCATCACATTTCCAGTGGGTCAGAAGTTTACATACACTAAGTTGACAGTGCCTTTAAACAGCTTGGAAAATACCAGAAACTGATGGCATGGCTTTAGAAGCTTCTGATAGGCCAATTGACATAATTTGAGTCAATTGGAGGTGTACCTGTGAATGTATTTCAAGGCCTACCTTCAAACTCAGTGCCTCTTTGCTTGACATCATGGGAAAACCAAAATAAATCAGCCAAGACCCCAGAAATAAATAGTAGACCGCCACATGTCTGGTTCAGCCTTAGGAGCAATTTCCATACACCTGAAGGTACCATGTTCATCTGTAGTATGCGAGTATAAACACCAAGGTACCACGCAGCCATCATACCAGTCAGGAAGGAGACACGTTCTGTCTCCTAGAGATGAACGTACTTTGGTACAAAAAGTGCAAATCAATCCCAGAACAGCAAAGGAACTTGTGAAGATGCCGGAAGAAACAGGTACAAAACTATCTGTATCCACAGTCAAATGAGTCCTATGTCGACATAACCTGAAAGGCTGCTCAGCAAGGCTACGGTTTGCAACTGCACATGGGGACAAAGATTGTACTTTTTGGAGAAACATCGTCTGGTCTGATGAAACAAAAATAGAACTGTTTGGCCATAATGACCATCGTTATGTTTGGAGGAAAAAGGAGAGGCTTGCAAGCCGAAGAACACCATCCCAACCGTGAAGCACTGGGTGGCAGAATCATGTTCTGGGGGTGCTTTGCTGCACGAGGGACTGGTGTACTTCACAAAATAGATGGCATCATGAGGCACGAAAATTATGTGGATATATTGAAGCAACATCTCAATGCATCAGTCAGGAAGTTAAAGCTTGGTCGCAAATGGGTCTTCCAAATGAACAATGACCCCAAGCACACTTCCAAAGTTGTGGCAAAATGGCTCAAGGACAACAAAGTTTAGGTATTGGAGGGGCCATCACAAAGCCCTGACCTAAATCCCCTAGGAAATGTATGGGCAGAACTGAAAAAGCGTATGCGAGCAATGAGGCCTACAAACCTGACTCGGTTACACCAGCTCTGTTAGGAGGAATGGGCCTATATTCACCCAACTTATTGTGGGAAGCTTGTGGAAGGCTACCCAAAATGTTTTACCCAAGTCAAACAATTTAAAGGCAAAGCTACCACATAATAATTGAGTGCATGTAACCATCTGACCCACTGGGAATGTGATAAAAGAAATAAAAGATGAAATAAATCATTGTCTCTACTATTATTATGACATATCACATTCTTAAAATAAAGTGGTGATCCTAATTGACCTAAGACAGGGAATTTTTACTAGGATTAAATGTCAGGAATTGTGAAATATTGAGTTTAAATATGTTTGGCTAAGGTGTATGTAAATGTTCTCTAGTTGTGCCATGATTGTCTCAGTGTTCTGTCACTCATGGGGACACTACGTCACAGCCATGTCTAAGGGTAGAGCTAGAAAATGTGAGGCCCTTGGGTGCTGCCATAGAGTTACATTAGAAGTGCCGATCCAAGAAGGCTCAAGGCCACAGATAAAATGACGCCAAATCACGTTATATCTATAGTAGCTTTGATTAGACTGACATCATACTTTCAAGTCGACATTCTACTGGCAAATCCTTTTGAATCGTTGTCATATGAATATAAATAATGAAGAGAAATTATAGATAAAACATAGCGCTCATCGGCCATTGGACATAAACATTACACAACAAGTTGAAAATCGCAAATTCGACAATGAGTGTTTTGGAAGTAATTAGTTGCTAACTGCATGCATTGCAAAGCAATCACTAGCCTGCTATTCAGAGGAGTGCCTGTGTGGTCCCAAATCTGCGATTAAGGGTCTCTTTTCCAAGCTTAAAATTATAATCATTCAACATTGGCCATGCTGTCAATGAAGCATGATTTGTGCCACACTCAAAACAACTGTTAACTTGGAACTGGGAAATCTGATTTCAGTGACTTCAGGACAACTAGGAGCTTGAAAGAAAAACTAGCTCTGACTGGGAAAATAGGTTTTGAACGGTCATCCAACTTGGCATTGTAAATCTGGAACTCTGGCCTCTATTTTAAAGCTATAACCTGAAGATCACTGATGTCCTCATGATTCGACCTTGTTTAATTCCGCATTCCCAGTTGTCTTGAAAGCACCATAAATCCAGAGAATGCCAGACTTTGATGACAAAGTTTGATGACAGAATTTGCCCATTAAGGACTGCCGCACCACCTTCATGTGACCACAGCACAAGAAGCTGGGTCCAAAAATGTATTGTATGCTACTGCATAAATTATGTAATAGGCCAGAGAGATATGTATACTGTAGCTAAGAAAGTAATACTAAGTGTATGTTGTGTAGTAAGATGTTAGTAACCCATGTGCCTAATTTTGTGTATTTTCCCCTCTTAATTTCGCCTACCGTTCTGACTTGGTGGTGCACATGTAGCCTATAACCTGTGTTAGAGAAATGTAATCATCAAATAGTGTAAGAGCTTTCATTGTCTGTTTATATGTCCCCTTTATTTATCCTATGGTTCTACTTGGTGTAGAGGGAGAACACTGTAAGAACGGCCCGGCCCATGTTCTGAATTATGTGGTTGTACATTTCAAAAGGGCTGAACAAATAGTTATATTGACTACATCTGTCCTAGCTCGCTCATTAATGTCTTAATCGAAATGACACATTTCCTCGTATCCACTTTTGTCCCCTTATAGTTTGCACATCTCAATTGTCAGTAGAAACCACATGTGTTTTAAGCAAGTCAGCCATATCAGGTAGTTTTTTTAAGGCAGTAAATGAGGCTGGATTAACTGTTTCGCTAAGTAGGCCCTAACAGTTTGTGGGCACCGTTTGTCACCGTCATATTGCAATTAATGTATTGTTTAGTGTTTTGTTGTGGCTTTGCTGGCATGCATCCCACTTTCTTTCTTTTTTTGCCCCACCAAGATTTACATGCTAAAATCGCCACTCAGCATACGTAAAATATTGACGAGGACGTAACATAACGTTTTACTTGCATGGCCTATAGGCTATTGAAGAGAACACGAGGCAAGAGTGATATAACGTCAATGAATCTAAAGCAGACTGAATCAATACAGGTACAAAGTAATACCCATTCATTCGTGAGTGGGATGATGGAGCCATTTCGAATGAAACATTTGTTCAAATGTCAGGGTGGTTATCGGGAATGGGTCACACAGCCAAGTATCCACTCAAGATTTTGGAGATGTGATGATCGCTAAGTCAATAATGTCATTAAATCCATAGCCTTTACCAGTTACGCACGGTGTCCGATTATATTCGAGCCCCAGTGTTGTCGTAGCCCCTTCAGTGTTTTTTTGTGTGACTATGACATAAAGGACACGATAAAAAAAAACACTTTTTGGTTTGGCTTGTGATTAATGACGATCGTTGCGTTTATTTTCAGTCCTCCGAAAAAAATATTACTGTTTATCTTGCTACTGCCCTTTAACCTGTCTTGGTGGATGAAAATGGTTTTTGTAAACCATCCCTCCCGCAAGTGGCAAGTGCCATACAATTTAAAATGCATTATCAGACGAGCCAACAATACGCGCATGAAGGCCAATAAGAACGTGCAGCACCAATGTATATGCAAGAATATCAACAGATTAGGTATATGATATAGATTGTCAATAAAATAACACTAACAGTCCTGCCTCTAACGTAGACTAGGAGCCAAAGCCCAAAAGGATGCCGACTACATCTCTGTTGGTAATTATTTATGATGAGCATCTCCAACACACAGAGGCAAACATTAATTTGATTGTGCATAACCTTTTACCTTGTCAGCTCGGGGATTCGACTTGCATCCTTTCGGTTACGAGTCCAACGCTGTAGCCACTAGGCTACCTACCCTCTCTTCCAATCACGTCACCGCGAGCCCCCTTACTGAGACGTTTGAGGCGCCCTGGAACATGTTAGATTTAACTTCAACTCACATTTGACTTATTTTTAACGGCTGGAGATTGGTTTCTGAATAGTTTAGACCTCTTAATTCGCTGAGATGTTTGTGTTACATGGATGTTCCTCTTGATTTTAGGTTGCTGGCTCAGTTCTTCCCTATACCAGGGTTGAATACTTACCATTAACATTTCAATCAATTTGACAGTTGAAAGGCAATAGCTACATTCATTGAAAAATGTTTTGTTTCCAGAATATGTGAAATTTAACTTCAATTGACCCCAATTCACAGCCTTGAGAGTGGACGCACCAATAAGGCCTTATACTTGGTTGATGTGTATGATTCCGTTTTTTTATTGATAAGGTATGAGCGTAGACCTACTTCCGGATGAAAGCATGGCGTGCATTCAATGCTCAAGAAAACTCGTTATCCAAAGAGGTTCAATAGCCTACAGCAAAAACAATATTGCATTAAGCATGGCGAGGAACCTGAACAAATGAATGAAAAAGTAAGTGATTGTTGAAAGGTTGCACAATTGCCTTTTGAAAGACCCTTAAGGGATTCTTTCCAGTTCGATAGGGTCTCTTGACATAAGTAAATGTCATGAACTGAATCGGAACGTCAAAGGTTCAGGCTGCTGCCCAGTCACTATGGAAGGGGAACGGAAGAGTCATGGCTAGAAGGTATCCAGTTTTTGCCAAATTAACGTCAGATTTGAATTTTAGTAGCTGGTTATGAGAACTTACTTAGCAGGTTAGGATAATTAACGTAGCAGGTTAGGGATAATTAACGTAGCAGGTTAGGATAATTAACGTAGCAGGTTAGGATAATTAACGTAGAAGGTTAGGATAATTAACGTAGAAGGTTAGGATAATTGGGTTAAGATTATGAAAGGGGTTTGGGTTTGGGTTAAGGTTTGCTAAAATGCAACATAAAATGCTAAAATAATAATTGTTGACGTTAATTTGACAAAAGCTGGAAATCTTCTAGCCATGACCCTATGGGTGGGGGAAGCTCTAGTCTAGAAGGCACATTCCACTTTTTTATTTTATTTTACCTTTATTTTACTAGGCAAGTCAGTTAAGAACAAATTCTTATTTTCAATGACAGCCTAGGAACAGTGGGTTAACTGCCTGTTCAGGGGCAGAACGACAGATTTTTTTTAACCTTGTCAGCTCGGGGATTTGAACTTGCAACCTTTCGGATAATACTGATTTGTTTTGTCATGTTAACGCCAATTTCCCCAATGAGGACAGTTTGTGTTACTACATTACACGCGATCGCAATTTCACCACATACATTTGAGTGGAATTTCACTTCCTTTTTTCTTCAGATTGGTGATGTTAATATACAAGTTTACAGTCATCACGAGTACATTACATCGATTGCTTTAAGCAGATAATAATTTAATAATAATAATAATTTTAATGAACTATATTTGGTTTGGGCCCGTTGACTGTGTTAAACATGACTCTCCATTGCAGGATTTTGAACGCCGTTATAATGTTTAAACTAAATTGCACAGAACATTCGGGGAGCTCTTTTTATAACAGTCGATGGCAGCACACCAATAGGCCTATACTGGTTTGAGAGTCAAACTATCACTTAAATAACAGCCAAACCTTGTCAGGGGTCGTGATTCGATTAAGTTCGATGAAGTTACAGCAACTGTTTTGTTTCTGTCCCGTTTCGGCAGCCTCCTCGAATCTCCATCTGACATGTCTTCAACAAATTCTCTCCTAACCAGTCATGTAAAAGGTATTCTCAGATTCCATGTGGCATTTGAATAGTGTTAGTTTAACAGCGCATACACCCCAAACGTTGCCCCCTGTTCCATTTATTTCAAGATGATATCGATGGAAGTGACTAACAAAAATAAACCTGTACACACTGCGTTGGTGACCCATTTGAATCTAAATGCAACAATTCAAAAAGTAGCTAGGTATCTTTCCACGTTGTCCTCTAACCTCAAATGTTAACATTATTCCTCTATTCCGTGTGGTTTTTGAGCTGTGTTCGTTTGTTTTAACAGGACGTGTAACCCCCCTCGCGCTATTGATTTCAAGGTGATAATCAATGTATGAGTCATTGACAAAACAGTGTTGCGTTCTTATGTTCTTCTTATGTTGAGGAAACCCGTTACAAAATGAACTGTCTTCTGCAGGTTGTCCAAGAACCAGTAATGTAAAAATACTGTATCTCCAGTCTCCATGTGGTTTTTGAGTTTTGGAATTTCAACAGCACATTGACCGACCAAACCTGATTGTGAAAGCAACAGGGTTTTTGGTGCGTGTGCAGTTTATACGGTGCTCATATTTTTTTTTTTAAAGTTATCTGACACGTGATAACAGTGTTTTGAAATTGGACTATTTATCAAAATGTATCGTCAACAGGAAGCAGCGACAGCCTCATCCTCATTTTCAACCAACATTTCATGAATATGCCTATACATTTAGATTTCAACATTAATTTCCAATGGAATTGTATTTAATCAGGTAAAAACTGCAGAATAATTCCAGAAACGTGCTGTGATTTATTTATTTTGATGCCTACAATAATCTAAAACGGGAAGCACTTGCGCTTGCAGCAATACTTGGAGATCGTGCGCAATAGAAGCTGCCTAAAACAAAATACCTGGCCAATGTAATTGTAATACTGCATGTTATTGAGACCATAAAATCATCCAAAACCAAATAATAGTTGCAGATATGTTTATGCAAATCCAGGATTTTGACACTGTGCGCGCCTTCTTCGTTGTCATTCACATGGTTATCAACTTAAAACGAGTTTGCATTGTGTTTGAATATTGTTTTTATTGTTTACGTTTTATTTATTTTAATTTTATTTATTTATTTAACCTTTATTTAACCAGGTAGGCAAGTGTTTGATAATAAGTGATTGATAATGGTGTTGATTTCCTAGCATTTTACATTTATTTTAACGCTTTAATGAGTGACAGACATTTCACTTAAATTATGGGAAAATATGCTACTGTCAATAGGTCTAGAATATAATATAGAGCCTTTCTCCTTTAAAACAAAACTTTTTCAAGATTGGATTCAAGTGGCTCTATGTGATGTGACTTTTTATCTCAGTCTCAGTCCATCTTTGACCAACCAGCAGGCGCCACTTATTTCACACACACACACACACACACACACACACACACACACACACACACACACACACACACACACACACACACACACACACACACACACACACACACACACACACACACACACACACACACACACACACACACACACACACACACACACACACACACACACACACACACACACACACACACACACACACACACACACGCCACTTCATTCTTTTGACACAAGGTCTGCCTCACCTTTTTTTAGGTGAATGTTTAGAAGGCCTGAAAATATACCTCATCAAATCGTCCCCACACATGAACTGATAGACTAGGGCTACGGGAGATTTTGTGGCAGTGTCATTGTTTCATGTATATAGGCTACTAAATTATAAATTAGGTAGCCTACTTTCCATATATGTTTGGCCTTGAAAATAACAAGGCAGGCCTATATACAAATGTTTATTGAGCTCAGTTCATATACGATATATAAATTACGTGTGCGTGTGTAGGCTCTAAGTCAACTAATGGCACTCAGCTGCAGGGCCGTTCCATTGCGCTGGAGCATATTTCAACATGCCAAAATAAAGGGCCCATTTTCTTCCTAAATTTCTAAGGCAACGCAACTTGCGCTGGCCTCATGCGCTCCGCTGGGATACCCCCCCCCCCCCATCCCCGCCCCAATACCCCCACCCCCCGCCCCCTTAACCCCTCCACACCGGTCATATCCCCACCAGCGGAATCTGAAAGCATTAGGCTGTCCCTGCTGCTAGGAAAAGTGTCTGTTTATCTGGAGAACAAATTCATGAAAATCTGTTTTTATTTTATTCTTGCAATGGCAAGTGTTTGGCTACAGATGGAAACCTAAATACTCTTGTTGAAGTTTGAGAAAGCTCGTATATACAGGATTTAATACATATATTTAATACGGCATCATTATTTTCAAGGTGGAATGAATTTGGACAGAATCGCAGAGACCGTGAGACCCCCACCGACGCGCGACATGGCCTCTACGTTTCACTTGCCGAGAACTGCAAACAACACTCGAGAAACGTTGGAGAACTCAAGTAGCGAGTCATCAGATACTGAAATAACAGGTACATTAACGGTGTAATGACATTGCATTACATACTCTCATAATTGCTAGGTAAGCTATACAACAGACATGTTTTGTGTGTGTTAAACATTAAAGGCTAAAAAGCTACGTATGTGTGTAATGTATTCGATATTATGAGAAACTCATACGTAGCTTACAACTTTGTTCATAGCAATTGAGCACTAACAAATACATTCGAAACACAAAGCACCTTCTGTGAATGAAATAAATAACTTCAAATTGTCGTGTTTTAGTAGGCCTACTTTGATAACAATAGCCTTACAGTTTGATCAAATCGAATATTTTCTGCATATTTAAACAACTGACATGCAGGAGATAGAATAATTGTTTGAAGTTATATTTTGTGCTCCTGCGGAATGTTAGCTCTTTTACATTCCACTCCTTCTCATCAGTTGTACGATATCAATATATAAACCTAATACTAAAGAGATAATAAAACGTAAACTTACGAAGAATAGGGCTAGCCAATGTATTCAGCAGCTACAACATGGCTGGTTTGTTTTAAACTGATCTTTCATTTAAAAAAAATATATTGCCCTTCTTTACGTTTAGGTATGAAATGAAGGCGTTCTTGTAAAGACACGCATGGACAAGATAATGGACTCTAGATAAGACTGGACAAACCTTGCAACAAAAGCAACGTTCTAAATTTACGCCGATGAATTCCTCACAGAGCGTCTAAAATAACCCATTTTGAACCCGGAGCAAATCTGTTCATGTTTTGACGACCGTGATAGCCTACTGGTTGGTGGTCTTTGTAGGCCTTACAGACTTTTGAAAGTTGACATTTACTTTAGTGATTTACGGACACTTCAAACAAGGTTAGGATCACCCTGCCAGGTATATTATGCTTTTCTGCTGCAGAACTAAAATCAAAGTAGTGTACAAATCAAAGAAGTCTGACTCAGGTTAAGCTACAGTACAATAAACAGAATGTATATGTTTGTTTTTCCACAGAAAAGGAGAGGAGTGTAGAACACAGAAGTGACGATGGAAACGCCGATGACCCAAAAAAGAAGAAAGCGAGGCGGCAGAGGACTCATTTCACCAGCCAGCAGCTGCAGGAGCTCGAGGCCACCTTTCAGCGGAACCGCTACCCCGACATGAGCACGAGAGAGGAAATAGCTGTGTGGACCAACCTCACCGAGGCCAGAGTCAGGGTAAGTGAGTCGAGATGCGTTTTGGCCCGTGCTTAATAAAACGTGTGTATATTCAAAGGGAAACCGTAAAGACGTGAATGAATGACAGTAAAACTCTTTCCATTTAAACTTGTTCTGGGTGTAATGCTTGACTTTAAGCCAACACCGGAATACCACTTGGATGAAATCGTTGCAATAATTAACGACGATCACAAACTTTATGAGGTAGATCTTACGCTATAATTTCCCTCCATTACACAGCTGTATCTATCGATTTTTGATGACATTGTATTAACTATGTTTTTATATATACTTACAGTATCTGCGCCAATTAATTTAGAATATTTAGTTCGGCAACAGTTAATTTTACATAGACCTTATGATTGCTATAATGGGTATTGTTCACTACACATCCACTGTAACGTGTTCCTCTAGAAACACTTTACAGCAAAAATGTTTAGTGTAGTGCAATGAGTAATATCATATTACCATGCATACACATGTTCTTGCGAGTAATTGCACATTAGGCCTATGGAAAACCCTTTTTGAAAAATTCAACCGAAACCACCAAAACAAATCGGGTATTTTAATTACAATATAGGCAAGAAACAACGTAAGTTTGAGTTTTTTTGTGTCCTGGGCCTACAATGTCCCATGTGTAAAGTTACGTTTAAGCCTACATATCAAAACAACTATGCACTGGTCAGTTGGCAAGAAGTCGACAATAAGGCCGATAAGAGCCTAATATAATTTTAATTTATATTTTTTGATGGCTAATATATTATGATTATCCATACATCTATAGAATACTTCCAACATTTCGAAGAGGATCACACACTCTTAAAATAGACGCCCAAGCAGGAGGACATCATAACATTTACCTTATATTATGCAACAGAAGTGAATTACACACACTCTTAAAATAGACGCCCAAGCAGGAGGACATCATAACATTTACCTTATATTATGCAACAGAAGTGAATTACACACACTCTTAAAATAGACGCCCAAGCAGGAGGACATCATAACATTTACCTTATATTATGCAACAGAAGTGAATTACACACACTCTTAAAATAGACGCCCAAGCAGGAGGACATCATAACATTTACCTTATATTATGCAACAGAAGTGAATTACACACACTCTTAAAATAGACGCCCAAGAGGAATACCTTTTTATCTGGAACATTTTGTTCAGCGGTCTTGCAAGGGGCCGTGCAAACACTTCACGGTTATTGATAAGACAACTATTGATAATCATTTTGATGAATTTGATGGTCCATAGTGCCTATGCAGACGTGAGAGCGGCGAGATATAGGCCACAGCTAAAACTCAATGATGAGGAGGCTTTTCTAGCTAAATATAACCCACCACTGTGCAGCTCTAAGCTTATGGTGTCACATCGTTCACGTCTTTGTGGACAATTGATCTTTAGCCCACAACCGTGTGCCCCGGAAGAATATACATAGCCCCACTTCCAATTATATACCCTAAGACTCCCGATTTGTTTCCATTATAAAGTACAAACAAAGTGTTATTTTAATAAAAACATTAGAGAGACAATTTTGTGAAGTTGTGACAAAAATATATTCTAGGTTTTTAAATAATTCATAGCCTAGGCTATATGTTCTCTCGTTGACTGTTATGGATTGTATTATAAATGTTACAAGTAATAACATAATAACACAACTACTGTTCTTATTATTACATTATATTACTGTTATAGATCGCATGTTGAATACATGTATTCTTTTTGTCTCTGATCTTAAGGTGTGGTTCAAAAATCGCAGGGCCAAATGGAGGAAGCGTGAACGCAACCAGCAAATGGACCTGTGCAAGAACAGCTACCTGCCCCAGTTCAGTGGCCTCATGCAGCCCTATGACGACATGTATCCCACCTACACCTACAACAACTGGACGAACAAAGGACTGACCCCGGCTAATCTGTCCACAAAGAACTTCACTTTTTTCAACTCAATGAGCCCACTCACATCCCAGTCAATGTTCTCAGCTCCTAACTCCATCTCCTCTATGACTATGGCCGGAAGTATGGGGGGCCACTCGGCTGTACCGGGGATGCCAACTGCCGGCCTGAACAACATCAGCAATTTTAACAGCATCGGCACCGCTACAATCAACTCAGCCATGTCCTCGTCGTCCTGTCCGTATGGGCCTCCCGGTTCCCCTTACAGCGTATACAGAGACACATGTAACTCTAGCCTGGCGACCCTGAGACTGAAATCGAAACAGCACCCAACCTTTGGATACAGCGGGTTACAAAGTCCCGGGTCTAGCCTTAACGCCTGCCAATACAACAGCTGACGTATCAGCCGTGATGAAAATAATTTGCGGACAGCTCTAAACCTAGTAGCCTAGCCTACTTGCGAATGGAGCGAAAGACAACTAAACTGGATGAGTTGCAATCATTTATTTTTCAAATGAATTATGCGGGTTGTAGCCTATGTGTTTACCAATGAACTTGTAGGCTACAACAATTTAAATGTCCATGTTTTTTTGGATTTAAAAGTGATGATGAAGATGTGCTACATTGCAACGTTGTACATTAGCCTACATAAGAAACAGACAAAGGATCTCCTATGCATGTTCGCTTACTTGCTTTGAGGGCTCAAACCCATTAGAACTGACTTGTATTGGTCTAAGCCAGCGTTTCCCAAACTCGGTCCTGGGGACCCCAAGGAGTGCACGTTTTTTTTTTTGCCCTAGCACTACACAGCTGATTCAAATATTCAACCAAAACCCCCCTTGGGGTCCTGAGTACCGAGTTTGGTAAACGCTGGCCTAGGCCCTGTACTCTTGGTCTTGGATTAGAAACAGTTTGGTAAACTTGGATTAGAAACCAAGAAGTGCAACACATATAACTAGACATATCCGGACTCTGTAGAAGAACAATTGTATTGTACATAGCTCAGACTTTTATGTTGCTCATGTGTTTTACCGTTTATGCAGGGGGTGCCACTGGCCCACCCAATTGTGTCCTGTTTCCGTAGCATGACGTTACCTTTAAATGCTCTGTCTGGAGTATTTTCGTTTTATTTGTTTGCTAAAAAATAGAATTTCAGCATTTTTAATTTGGGTGAAAAGTGTTTTGTACGAGTTGATAGTAATGTAAGATAAAGCAAAATCCATTATACTGTATTCAAAAGGTGATTGAAAAGTAACTTCATGTGTTTGTGGTAATATGTTTGAATAAACTACAGCAGAAAGAAGTGCATTTCAGATATTAAACGAGGGAAAAGGTATACATGACGAAACATAATATGTTCCACGTTTATGGAATAAAAGATAGGAGTGCAAAGTAAACAGCCTGTAATTAATTATTTCAGGGATGACAACTCAAACCAATTTTCACCTGCACACATTTAAACCCCCCTAGAGCACCGCTCCCCAAACCTGACCATGTAAAAACATGTTTAAAAAAAATATAATTACAAATGATAGGGCTATGAAACTTTTTTAATTAGGGCTATGAAAGTCTTTTACAAATCAGTCTGACAGGACCTTTGACAGTATTTCAATCTGAAGTATGGTGGTTTGAAGTGTCTGACATCAGAATCAGAAAGGTATTGGCAATCATTTTGTATGATATTCTGTGTAGAAAATAACATCCCCTCTGGGCACAGACATCAGTTCAACGTCTCGTTTTTGATTTACATTTGGTTGAGTTGTCAACTAACCTGAATTCATCGTGAAATTAACTAAACATTTCACCATGTCATTGAATTTATGCTAAAGGTTGGGTAAAACAAATACGAAGTTCCCTTAGTTGATGGCTTTTTGAAAATCCAATCAGTTTTTCCAGGTTGATTGTACATCATTACATATATTTTTTGGTTGAAATGACGTGGAAACAATGCTGATTCAACCCGTTTTTGCCTAGTGGTCATCTTTAACCAGGTATCCATGCAAAGTAGGCGACATGTCAGATAAAAAAATGTCACAGCATATTTTGTCGGTAAACTTTCCATATGTTGACAAAACTAAATAAACCTACCTTTAACATCGACCTTTTTGTGTAGTTGAAAGGATTTATGTGAGAAATTGCGGTGGTAAGCCTTTATGCGGAAATATTGATATAATAACCATCATATCAAAGTAGACTTGGAGTCAGGAGATGATGTGTAATGTGATTCTCCCACTATGACTCGGGAAAGAATGCAGTTTATTAGGCTACATATTAAATAAATGATGATACATTTCACAGGATGGTGAAAGTGCACGGTGATGAGCTTGTGGCACTTTTCCAATAAATATTGAGGTTTTTATTTTGGTGACATGATGGTAGATGGTTGCGTGTTTGTCATGTACAAATAATCTCACTCTTTTGTCCATAATAATCTCATAATGTGCTATAATATATTTGCGCAATGTATCGGCGAGCGTGCACATTCGCTATAAAACTAATTTTATATTATTTATAAAACAACCAGTAGAGTTGAAAATGCAATGGAAACCTATTTCAATTGTATTTTTTATTCGGTACATTTGAATTTAACCGCAAATGTTATTTATGTGTCCACAAATTCAGCACAACACATAGAAACACATCTCTAGTGAATAAATGCGCATAATTGTTTCCATATAAAATGAACCCAAATATGTATATTTTCATAAAAAAATTATATTTATCCATGAAATAAATAACAACAGCGCATCCAATAATGTTATTGTAGACTAAGCTACTCCCATATCATTTAAACAGAGTAATTAATAGAAGGCGACTTTACCGTTAGGCTACTAACACAGTAAAAGAAGAACAGTTATCGACACGAGGCTAAGTATTAAATGTTTTCAAACAAACCAAATAGCCAATGCGTATCACACAGTAAATGTTCCCAAATAATATCACAATCATAAACTAGCCATATTTACGATTCCTCCACAATGACTTCCATCCAGCTCATCATAATAAGAATACGGTCTGGACCAGATCATCTCCTTCATCCTTACTGCTCTTCAATGTGGCGTCTAACCCATGTGTCGTGGTAAACCATTTAGTTTCTATATTTCTTTATGCACAAATAGAACAAATAAACAATATTTCTGCCTCACGGACGCAGTGGCGTTCTAGCTTGTATGGCTCCCTGGGTGAACCCCCCTTCAGTCCCCCCAACCACCATAACATTTAAAACTATATAAATATAAAATATATATATATACAACAACAAATATCAAAAATAAGTAACAAAGACAAATAGAACCAAATTTGTGTTGATTTGGCACTCCAGCATCGATAAATTACCCATCCCCCAACACTGTCAACCAAGAGTCAAGACTAAACCAATTCACCTTGGTGGGGTGCAGACTGGTTTTACATTATTCTTAACGATTTCGCACAAACCAGAAGAAAAAAAACTCAATATGTCTGTGAAATATATATTCACAGTATTATGAATGAATTGTGGTTTATTTAGTAGCATTTTGTAGTGTGACTGATTTTACTAATTGCATTAGTACTGTACAAAGAGGTGCGCTATTTGATAGATTCCCCCGCTCCCCCTACCTCGGGCTTCCAGTGGGGAGACCTGAGGTCAACCCACCCCCGCCCCCCTCCCCATCTCGTACTTCTGAGTGGGAGAACTACCCAGGCAGTAGCCCGCAGAGCTCACAAACTAGAATCAGGGAGCCCACTCCGACAAGGTTGATTAACCCACAGTCCCACGCAGTGATATGATATCATTGACGTTACGTGAAAATGAGCGATAGAAAACCGATCGCGCTAATGTCACCATTCCAAAAGTTTTTGTGCGGGCGCCTTGTGCCACCCTGGGCGGCTGCCCATGTCGCCAGCAAAGCCAATACACCATACAACACAACATCAAACAATACATTTATTGCACTATAACAGTGACAAACGGTGCTCACAAACTGATAGTGCCGACATAATGCTGTCCCAAAAGCAGAGTCCCAACAGCAGTCACAACACCTTACCACTGCTACCAGCGGAGCCTTGTCTGGCAGCGAAACAGTTCATTCAGCCTAACTTCTGTCTTTAAAAAAACATAGCTGGCATGGCTGACTTGCCTAAACACAAGTGGTTTCTTCAGACAAGTGAGATGTACAAACTATAGCATAAGGGGACAGCTAGCGAGGTCAGATGTAGTCAATATAACTATTTGTTCAGCACTTTTGAAATGTAAAACGACAGAATTGGGAACCAAAAGAAGAGATAATCCGTGCTTTGGTATGCAAATGAGCACTGGCGATTTTGGCATGTTCTTACAGTATTCTCCTTTGTATACCAAGTCAGAACTGTAGGATAAACAGTAGAACAAATAAAGTGGGTATATGAGAAGACAATGAAAACTCTTACAATATTCAATTATTACATTTCTCTAAAACAAGCAATAGGCTACATGTGCACCACCAAGTCAGAATAGTAGGCTAAATTAGGAGGGGGAAATGGACCAAATTATTAGGGTGAGGCACATGGGCCACTAACATCTTACTACACAACATACACTTAGTATTGCTTTCTTAGCTATTAGTATACATATCTGCCTGGCATATTACATCATTTATGCAGTAGCATACAATACATTTATGGACTCAACTTGTTGTGCTGTGCTCACTTGAACAAGAAGGTGGCGCGGTAATCCTTCATGGGCAAATTTTATCATCAAACTTTGCCGTCAAAGTCTGGCATTCTCTGGATTTATGGTGCTTTCAAGACAACTGGGAACACGGAAATAAACAAGGTTGAATCATGAGGACATCAGTGATCTTCAGGTCGTAGCTCCAGAAAGAGGCCCGAGTTCGTGACATGCAATTCCGAGTTGGATGACCATTCATAACATATTTTTCCAGTCGGAGCTCATTATTTTCTAAGTTCCCAGTGGTCCTGAACTCACCGAAGTTTGACATTTCCCAGTTCTGAGTTATCAGTTGTTTTGAGCGTGGCAGAAGTCATGCTGGATGGAGAGCAAGGCCAACGTCGAATGTTTATCCTTTTAAGTGTAGAAAATACACCCTTAAACCCAGAATTGAACCACACACTCCACTGAATAGCAGGCTAGTGATTGCTTTGCAATACCTGCAGTTAGTCACTGATTCCTTCCAAACCACTCATTGCTGAATTTACGATTTCCAACATGTTGTGTAATGTTTGTGTCCAATGGTCGATGAGCGCCGATATGTTTTGTCTATAATATCTCTTCATTATTTTGCTTCATATGACAAGGATTGAAAATGATTTGCCAGTGGATTGTCAACTTGATTCATGATGATGACTGATAGCTTCTTAGCTAAAATTTTGAAAGTATGATGTTGACATAATCAGTCCAATCAAAGCTACCGTAGATTTTTTTTACATTGATTTATTTTTAATTTCACCTTTATTTAACCATTTAGGCTAGTTGAGAACAAGTTCTCATTTACAACTGCGACCTGGTCCAAGATAATGCAAAGTAGTGTGACAAAAACAACAACACAGAGTTACACATAAACAAACATAGAGTCAATAACACAATAGAAAAATCTATGTACAGTGTGTGCAAATGTAGAAGAGTAGGGAGATAAGGAAATAAATAGGCCATAGAGGTGAAATAATTACAATGTAGCATTAACACTGGAGTGATAGATGTGCAGATGATGATGTGCAAGTAGAGATACTGGGGTGCAAAAGAGAAAGAAGATAAATAACAATATGGGGATGAGGTAGTTGGGTGTGCTATTTACAGATTGGCTGTGTACAGGTACAGTGATCGGTAAGCTGCTCTGACAGCTGATGCTTAAAGTTAGAGAGGGAGATATAAGACTCCAGCTTCAGTGATTTTTGCTATTTGTTCCAGTCATTGGCAGCAGAGAACAAGAAGGAAAGGCGGCCAAAGAAAGTGTTGGTATTGGGGGTGACCAGTGAAGTATACCTGCTGGAGCGCATGCTACATTAGGGTGTTGCTATGGTGACCAGTGAGCTGAGATAAGGCGGGGCTTTAGCTAGCAAAGACTTATAGATGACCTGGAGCCAGTGGGTTTGGCGACGAATATGTAGCGAGGATCAGCCAACGAGAGCATACAGGTTGCAGTGGTGGGTAGTATATGGGGCTTTGGTGACAGTACACAATGCAATGCAGGTTCACCTTTCGACAATGCAAAAACAATTGAAAAAGTAGTAACTAAGTGAATAATGGAAATTGACTTTTTTTACACTACCGTTCAAAAGTTTGGGGTCACTTAGAAATGTTCTTGTTTTTTGAAAGAAAAGCAATTTTTTTGTCCATTAAAATTAAATAAAATTGATCAGAAATGCAGTGTAGACATTGTTAATGTTGTAAATGACTATTGTAGGTGGAAACGGGTGATTTAAAAAAATGGAATATCTACGCAGGCGTACAGAGGCCCGTTATCAGCAACCATCACTCCTGTGTTCCAATGGCATGTTGTGTTAGCTAATCCAAGTTCATACTTTTAAAAGGCTAATTGATCATTGAAAAACCCTTTTGAAATTATGTTAGCGCAGCTGAAAACTGTTGTTCTGATGAAAGAAGCAATAAAACTGTCCTTCTTCAGACTAGTATCTGGAGCATCAGCATTTGTGGGTTCAATTACAGGCTCAAAATGGCCAGAAACAAATAACTTTCTTCTGAAACTCGTAAATCTATTCTTGTTCTGAGAAATTAAGGCTATTCCTTGCGTGAAGAAACTGAAGATCTGGTACAACGCTGTGTACTACTCCCTTCACAGAACAGCGCAAACTGTTTCTAACTAGAATAGAAAGAGGAGTGGGAGCACAACTGAGCAAGAGGACGAGTACATTACAGTGTCTAATTTGAATAACAGAAGCCTCACAAGTCCTCAACTGGCAGCTTCATTAAATAGTGCCTGCAAAACACCAGTCTCAACATCAACAGTGAAGAGGCAACTCCGGGATGCTGGCCTCTCTAAATGGAAATAACATAAGCCAATCATGTTTACCTGTAGAATGGAATAGGTTATAAGACCTCTATGATACATTTCACTTTGTTAGTTCTACTACCTCAACATTGCCCATTTTAAACAGGGAGCCAGTAGCTAACAAAATGGCTAGCCCGTCAATCCTAGCTAAAGCAAATAACAAAACCACTCGCTGAAAATAAACACTTTTCCTAATATCATGACTTATATCAACATCCTTAGCTTGCCCATTCACTAAATATACTCTTAAATAACTAAATATACTGTTAAAAAACAATAGCTTATGGATGCTGAGCACTAATGCTGGCTTATTAGCATTAGCTAACCCTTAGTCTCCCTCAGCATATCTACATATCTACTGAAGCTAGTTAGCTACCGCCAACACTGCACAAACCTGTGGCTAACCTTTGGCTAACTCTGCTGCTGCTGCTGCTGCACTTTCACTTTCTGGATGCTTTTGTAGTCTCTCTTTCAGAAGAAGTTCAGAATATCCATATTTGCTCTATGCAATGCTGCACACTCTGACCGAGTGACAGGCGTTTTGCTGAGTAGTGACTTGACATCTAACCGGTGCTGTAGTAGTGGGGTCAAGGGACGTGAGCGGTCCACTGCATTGTGAAATCTCGACCGATCACCGCAGGCACAGGCGCTTCACTCCAGGGGCTTCTTGCTGTGCCTGCTACTGTATAGCGCAAGTGATCCTCGGTTATATAAACATTTTGGGGCTTAGGCCCCAGAAGCCCAGGCCTAATGATGCCACATATTGTTTTGACAAAAGCAATGTCCCCCCGAAAAACATTGCAATAGAAATGGCAGCCATAGTGGCAGCTAAAGATCGACAACATTTGTATTCGTTCGGCAGGGGTGGACTTTTCTTTTTACTGGGAAAAATTATGATGGAAACTATTATCAGCTAGCATCTCTCTCATGTCTCGTCATTGAGCAGCCCAAATGGGGCAGTTTCTATGGATACTCACAGATGCAGAGGAGCACATGGGCCACCACAGGGAGCAAGGGACAGACAGAGATGGATCAGCTATGGATATTACTGGAGAAAGTTACTGTATTTCTAATTTTGGGTTGAGCAATCAGGCCCGGGGAGAGTAGGGCTTGGACGTCACCGGCATTGCTTTTCTGGTTGTCTGAATGCAAGTTTCACAATCCAATTATCTCAGATCTAGGCTACAGGAGTGCAAGTTTCACCATCCAATTATCTCAGATCTAGGCTACAGGAGTGCAAGTTTCACAATCCAATTATCTCAGATCTAGGCTACAGGAGTGCAAGTTTCACCATCCAATTATCTCAGATCTAGGCTACAGGAGTGCAAGTTTCACCATCCAATTATCTCAGATCTAGGCTACAGGAGTGCAAGTTTCACCATCCAATTATCTCAGATCTAGGCTACAGGAGTGCAAGTTTCACCATCCAATTATCTCAGATCTAGGCTACAGGAGTGCAAGTTTCACCATCCAATTATTTACATTTACATTTAAGTCATTTAGCAGACGCTCTTATCCAGAGCGACTCACCATCCAATTATCTCAGATCTAGGCTACAGGAGTGCAAGTTTCTCCATCCAATTATCTCAGATCTAGGCTACAGGAGTGCAAGTTTCACCATCCAATTATCTCAGATCTAGGCTACAGGAGTGCAAGTTTCTCCATCCAATTATCACAGATCTAGGCTACAGGAGTGCAAGCTTCTCCATCCAATTATCTCAGATCTAGGCTACAGGAGTGCACATTTCACCAATTATTTCAGATCTAGGCTACAGGAGTACAAGCTTCTCCATCCAATTATCTCAGATCTAGGCTACAGGAGTGCAAGTTTCTCCATCCAATTATCTCAGGTCTAGGCTACAGGAGTGCAAGTTTCACCATCCAATTATCTCAGATCGAGGCTACGGGAGTGCAAGTTTCTCCATTGCATGGACAGTGGTGATGGGTTGGCACATGATAACTAGATGGTCATTTTCCAAACCAGATTTTTTTTATAACTTGCTCCTTAAAATTATTTTTGTGAGAGTTGAAAAAGTTTTAAATGTTTTACTTCAGTGAAAAGCAGTGAAAAATAATCAAAGTAAAAAATATTTCATATTTATTTGATAGACTACTATTGGTGTGTGGGGCAGATAGATCACATACTTAATCACAAATAACTACACTCAGACGACGACACTTTTATACCACAGTATATGCAAACTGTAATAATAGAGGACAGAAGACACAGAGACAAAGTTTAAAATAAAATACATAAGTTTATTTTATCACAACAGTCTAGATGGACAATAAAATATATGACGTACGTGGAAGATTAAACTACCAACGGGACATTCAACACTGTAATATCTTATGCTTCACGGAGACGTGGTTGAGTGACTACACTATCACCATACAGCTGGTTACACGCTGCACTGGAAGGATAGAACCTACCTAGAGAGTTTTCATCCTTATTTGTCGTAGCTGTTTACATACCACCACAGTCAGAGGCTGGCACCGAGACAGAATTAAATGGCTGTATTCCGCCATAAGCAAACAAGAAAACGCTCACCCAGAGGTGGTGCTCCTACGAGCCGGGAACTTTAATGCAGGGAAACTTAAATCCATTTCACCAAATTTCTATCAGCATGTTAAATGTGCAACCAGAGAGAAAGAAAACTCTGGACGCATACAAAGTTCTCCCTCGCCCTCCATTTGGCAAATCTGACCATAATTCTATCCTCCTGATTCCTGCTTACAAGCAAAAATTCAAGCATGAAGCACCAGTGACTAGATCAATAAAAAAGTGGTCAGATGAAGCAGATGCAAAACTACAGGACTGTTTTTCTAGCACAGACTGGAATATGTTCAGGGATTCCTCCCATGGCATTGAGGGGTACACCACATCAGTCATTGGCTTCATCAATATGTGCATCGATGACGTCGTACCCACAGTCACCGTACATACATACCCCAACCAGAAGCCATGGATTACAGGCAACATCCGTACTGAGCGAAAGGCTAGAACTGTCACTATCAAGGTGCGGGACTCTAACCAGCAAGCTTCTAAGAAATCCCGCTATGCCCTCCGACGAACCATCAAACAGGCAAAGTGTCAAAACAGGACTAAGATCGAATTGTACTACACTGGCTCTGACGCTCGTCGGATTTGGCAAGGCTTGCAAACCATTGCAGACTACAAAGGGCAGCAGAGCCAAGAGCTGTCCAGTTGCATGAGCCTACCAGACGAGCTAAACTACTTCCATGCTCGCTTCTAGGCAAATAACACTGAAACATGCATGAGAGCACCAGCTGTTCTGGAAGACTGTGTGATCATGCTCTCCGCAGCCGACGTGAGTAAGACCTTTCAATAGGTCAACATTCATAAGGCTGCAGGGCCAGACAGATTACCAGGACGTGTACTGAAAGCATGCGCTGACCAACTGGCAGGTGTCTTCACTGACATTTTCAATGTCTCCCTGTCAGAGTCTGTAATACCAACATGTTTTAAGCAGACCACCATAGTGCCTGTGCCCAAGAACACTAAGGTAACCTGCCTAAATGACTACCGACACGTAGCACTCACGTCTGTAGCCATGAAGTGCTTCGAAAGGATGGTCATGGCTCACATCAACACCATTATCCCAGAAACCCTAGACCCACTCCAATTTGCATACCGCCCCAACAGACCCACAGATTATGCAATCTCTATTGCACTCCACACTGCCCTTTCCCACCTGGACAAAAGGAACACCTATGGGAGAATGCTATTCATTGACTACCACTCAGCGTTCAACACCATAGTGCCCTCAAAACTCATCAATAAGCTAAGGACCCTGGGACTAAACACCTTCCTCTGCACCTGGATCCTAGACTACCTGACGGGCCACCCCCAGGTGGTAAGGGCAGGTGATCAACACATCTGCCACGCTGATCCTCAACACATGTTCCTTCAGGGGTGCGTGCTCAGTTCCCTCCTGTACTCTCTGTTCACTCATAACTGCACGGCCAGGCACGACTCCTACACCATCATTACGTTTGCCGATGACACAACAGTGGTAGCCTGATCACCAACAACGACAAGACAGCCTATAAGGAGGAGGTCAGAGACCTGGCCGTGTAGTGCCAGGACAACAACCTCTCCCTCAATGTGATCAAAACAAAGGAGGGGAATGTGGACTACAGCAAAAAGAAGACGAGCACACCCCTATCCTCATCAACAGTGCTGCAGTGGAGCAGGTTGAGAGCTTCAAGTTCCTTGGTGTCCACATCATCAACAAACTAACATGGTCCAAGCACATCAAGACAGTTGTCAAGAGGGCATGATTAAACCTATTCCCAGTCAGGAGACTGAAAAGATTTGGCATAAGTCCTCAGATCCTCAAAAGGTTCTACAGTTGCACCATCGAGAGCACTGGTCACATCACTGCCTGGTATGGCAGCCTCCGACTGCAATGAACTACAGAGGGGAGTGCGAATGGCCAGGTGCATCACTGGGGCCAAGCTTCTTGCCATCCAGGACCTCTATACCAGGCGGTGTCAGATGAAGGCCCTAAAAATTTTCTGACTCCAGCCACCCAGTCATAGACTGTTCTTTCTACCACTGCCCGGCAAGAGGTATTGGAGTGCCAAATCTATGTCTAAGAGGCTTCTAAACAGCTTCTACCCCCAAGCCATAAGACTCCTGAATACCTAATCAAATGGCTATCCAGACTATTTGAATTGCCCCCCCCCTCTTTCACACCACTGCTACTCTCTGTTGTTAACATCTATGCATAGTCACTTTAATAACTCTACCTACATGTACATATTACCTCAACTAACCGGTGCCCCTGCACATTGACTCTGTACCAGTACCCCCTTGTATATAGTCTCGCTATTGTTATTTTACTGCGGCTCTTTAATTACTTGTTACTTCTATTTCTTATTCTTATCCGTATTTTTTAAAACTGCATTGTTGGTTAGGGGCTCATAAGTAAGCATTTCACTGTAAAGCCTGTTGTATTCGGCGCATGTGACTAATAACATTTGATTTGATTTGATATGATATGCCAGTGGTCTGTTCATGAAGTCCTCTCTGAGCTGGAGGGTGAACATTGGAAGAGGGACCCACTGGCCAGAGAAGGGGAAACACAAGTCAACAGAGTCAACAGAGCATAGCATACATTTGAGTTCCAATATTTAAAATGCTAATTATTTATATTTGTTTTACCATCATGTAGACTGGCAATTCTATTATTCTTTAAAAATGGTACCTGGACTTTTTTTTACACTAACATAAAGAGGACGTTGAACTAATGCAAGCATTGAAATTTCATTAAATGTTAGGGTCAAGATTCATACCTGAGATCTGAAGTAAAAATGCATAGCTTGTCATGTTTTGTCTTATATTGTCTTGTCATTTTGCTTTTCCTTCTGTTCGTTTTCCCCCTGCTGGTCCTTTTAGGTTCGTTCCCTTTTTTCTCTCTCCTTCCCTCTCTCTCTTCTCTCTATCGTTCCGTTCCTGCTCCCAGCTGTTCCTATTCCCCTAATCAATCACTTAGTCTTTCCACTCCTGTTCCCTATCTTTTCCCCTGATTAGAGTCCCTATTTCTCCCCTTGTTTTCCGTTTCTGTCCTGTCGGATCCTTGTATATTGTTCACCGTGCTGTGTCTTTGTATCGCCCTGTCGTGTCGTGTTTCCCTCAGATGCTGCGTGGTGAGCAGGTGTCTGAGTCTGCTACGGTCAAGTGCCTTCCCGAGGCAACCTGCAGTTTATGATCGAGTCTCCAGTCTGTTCTCGTCATTACGAGTGGAATTGTTCTTTATGCTTTATTTACCGCTCCGATTTGTCTAGGAGTATTGAATATTTACTTTACTGGATTAAAGACTCTGTTTTCGCCAAGTCGCTTTTGGGTCCTCATTCACCTGCTTAACAGAAGGATCCGACCAAGAATGGACCCAGCGACTATGGATTCTCTCTACTCTACTCTCGAGTTCCAGGGAGCGATGCTCGGCAGACACGAGCAGGAATTGTCTGCTGCTCGGCATGCCGTTGAGACCCTGGCCGCTCAGGTCTCCGACCTCTCAGGACAGTATCAGAGTCTTCGTCTCGTGCCACCAGCTACTTCCGGTTCTTCCGAGCCTCCGGAACCTAGGGTTAATAACCCACCATGTTATTCTGGGCAGCCCACTGAGTGCCGCTCCTTTCTCACCCAGTGTGATATAGTGTTCTCTCTCCAACCCAACACATACTCAAGAGAGAGAGCTCGGATTGCCTACGTCATATCACTCCTTACTGGTCGGGCTCGGCAGTGGGGCACAGCTATCTGGGAGGCAAGCGCTGAGTGTACTAACAATTATCTGAACTTTAAAGAGGAGATGATAAGGGTTTTTGATCGTTCAGTTTTTGGGAAAGAAGCTTCCTGGTCCCTGTCTTCCCTATGTCAAGGTAATCGATCCATAACGGATTACTCTATAGAGTTTCGCACTCTTGCTGCCTCCAGTAACTGGAACGAGCAGGCGTTGCTCGCTCGTTTTCTGGAGGGACTCCACGCTAAGGTTAAGGATGAGATTCTCTCTCGGGAGGTTCCATCCAGCGTGGATTCTTTGATTGAACTCGCTATTCGCATTGAACGACGGGTAGATCTTCGTCACCGAGCTCATAGAAGAGAGCTCGCGTTAACTGTGTCTCCCCTCTCTCCGACACTAACATCTTTCCCCACTGACTCAGGTGTTGAGCCCATGCAGCTGGGGGTATTCGCATTTCGACTAAGGAGAGGGAACGGAGAATCACCAACCGCCTCTGTCTCTATTGCGGTTCCGCTGGTCATTTTGTCATTTCATGTCCAGTTAAAGGCCAGAGCTCATCAGTAAGCGGAGGGCGACTGATAAGCGCTACTAGACGGTCCTCTCCGTCAAGTACCTGTACTACCTTACCGGTCCATCTACGCTGGACCGGATCGGCAGCTTCCTGCAGTGCATTAATAGACTCTGGGGCGGAGGGCTGTTTTATGGATGAAGCCTGGGCTCGGGAACATGACATTCCTCTCAGACAGTTAGGGGAGCCCACGGTCATGTTCGCCTTGGATGGTAGTCCTCTCCCCAGTATATTATGTGAAACACTACCTTTAACCCTCACTGTATCTGGTAACCATAGTGAGACCATTTCTTTTTTGATTTTTTGTTCACCTTTTACACCTGTTGTTTTGGGTCATCCCTGGCTAGTGTGTCATAATCCTTCTTTTGATTGGTCTAGTAATTCTATCCTTTCCTGGAACGTTTCTTGTCATGTGAAGTGTTTAATGTCTGCAATTTCTCCTGTTTGTTATGCTCCCTCTTCACAGGAGGAACCTGGTGATTTGACAGGAGTGCCGGAGGAATATCAAGGTCTGCGCACGGTCTTCAGTCGGTCCAGAACCAACTCCCTTCCTCCTCACCGGTCGTATGATTGTTGTTCTGATCTCCTCAAGAAGCGTTTTGCATCCGCTCCTATCCTTGTTGCACCTGACGTCACTAAACAGTTTATTGTCGAGGTTGACGCGTCGGGGGTGGGCGTGGGAGCCATTCTGTCCCAGCGCTCCGAGACTGACGAGGGGGTCCACCCTTGCGCGTATTTTTCTCATCGCCTGTCACCGTCGGAACGTAACTATGATGTGGCTAACCGTGAACTGCTCACCATCCGTTTAGCCCTAGGCAAATGGCGACAGTGGTTGGAGGGGGCGACCGTTCCTTTTGTCGTTTGGACTGACCAAAGGAACCTTGAGTACATCCGTTCTGCCAAACGACTGAATGCGCGTCATGCTCGTTGGGCGTTGTTTTTCGCTCGTTTCGAGTTCGTTATTTCTTATTGCCCGGGTACTAAGAACACCAAGCCTCATGCTTTATCCCGTCTCTTTAGTTCTTCTGTGGCTTCTACTGTTCCTAAGGGGATCCTTCCTGTTGGGCGTGTTGTCGGGTTGACTGTCTGGGGAATTGAGAGACAGGTTAAGCAAGCACTCACGCACACTGCGTCGCCGCGCGCTTGTCCTAGTAACCTTCTTTTCGTTCCTGTTTCTACTCGTCTGGCTGTTCTTCAGTGGGCTCACTCTGCCAAGTTAGCTGGCCATCCCGGCGTTCGAGGTACTCTTGCTTCTATTCGCCAGCGGTTTTGGTGGCCTACTCAGGAGCGTGACACGCGCCGTTTCGTGGCTGCGTGTTCGGACTGCGCGCAGAAGAAGTCTGGTAATTTTTTTTCTGCTTCTGCTCCTGGTCTTGCTGGGTCTCAGTCTGTTCCCTGCCATCGCATCTCTCCTGTTCTTGTTCCTGCCCTTGCTGTGTCTCAGTCTGTCCCTAGTTGTTACTCTCCTGGCCTGTTTGGTCCTGTTTGCTCTAAAGCTTTCAGTTCTCTACCCGTGTCTCATTTTTTTTTTTTAGAGTAGTACCCTAGTTTCCCTTTTTATCGTTTTTTCGTTACGGTCCTGAGGAGAGGAGTTGGGTTCTTTCTCGGGACGTGCTGGACCGTTTGTGATCTATGATTTCCTCTGTTGCCGCCAGTGTTCCTCCTCGAGAGCGCCAGGAGGCGCTCGGTGAGTGGGGGGGTACTGTCATGTTTTGTCTTATATTGTCTTGTCATTTTGCTTTTCCTTCTGTTCGTTTTCCCCCTGCTGGTCCTTTTAGGTTCGTTCCCTTTTTTTCTCTCTCCCTCCCTCTCTCTCTTCTCTCTATCGTTCCGTTCCTGCTCCCAGCTGTTCCTATTCCCCTAATCAATCACTTAGTCTTTCCACTCCTGTTCCCTATCTTTTCCCCTGATTAGAGTCCCTATTTCTCCCCTTGTTTTCCGTTTCTGTCCTGTCGGATCCTTGTATATTGTTCACCGTGCTGTGTCTTTGTATCGCCCTGTCGTGTCGTGTTTCCCTCAGATGCTGCGTGGTGAGCAGGTGTCTGAGTCTGCTACGGTCAAGTGCCTTCCCGAGGCAACCTGCAGTTTATGATCGAGTCTCCAGTCTGTTCTCGTCATTACGAGTGGAATTGTTCTTTATGCTTTATTTACCACTCCGATTTGTCTAGGAGTATTGAATATTTACTTTACTGGATTAAAGACTCTGTTTTCGCCAAGTCGCTTTTGGGTCCTCATTCACCTGCTTAACATAGCTGTTGTAGGTCTGAATGCAGGCAACTTTGAGGTCGAGGAATTAACACTGAATCCAGCAGGGTATTATTTTCTGTAGTACCAGCTTGTATCAACTGCACATACCCTCTTTGGTGATACAACATCAAGATGGATTTAACTGGACAGCAGAACCTTTTAATATTTTTAATTTAACTAGGCACGTCAGATTCTTATTTTCAATGATGGCCTAGAACAACAGATTTTTACCTTGTCAGCTAGGGGATTCAATCTTGCAACCTTTTGGTTACTAGTCCAACACTCTAACCACCAGGCTACCTGTTGAAGTTGCCACAGATGATGACCGGTTCAGTGCCTTTAAACTATGACAATGGAATGAGTGTGTGTGTGTGTACTGGTTTAAATTGGTTTGTGACTTCTTACCTGTAGAAAACTACAATTGTGGCACTTCAAACATACTGTGTTAACATGGCTATTAATGCATATTTTGCTATCGTAACCAGGGAAGTGTCACCAGCAAAGTTAGTTTAATGAAAGCAGTTGATGGGGCTACTAAATCAGCTCTACTTTTTCACTGGTAGAAGCCATTCCTGTTATGATTTCAGATTTGAGAAGCAGAGAAGTAGTATTTGTGTAATTTGTTTGGAAAGTGGTCAAAAAGGCAGTTGTTTTAAAAAGTTAAGAGGCAGTGCATGTGGTTACTGAAACAGCTGCATCATTTGATTGGTAGAACATATTTCTGTTCAGATTTGAATAGCAGGGAAACAGACTAAGATGTTGGGAAAACAGACTAACTTGTTGGGAAAATTGTAGAAATGTCTGTTGTTTGTAAAAGTTCATAGAAAAGGTTGTTGATGCGGTTACTAAAACAGTTGTACCATTTGATTGGTAGAATATATTTTTGTCTGATTTGAGTAGCAGAGAAGTAGAGTAAGGTTTAATACGCTGTTGGGAAAGTGGTCAAAGTAGCTGAATTGTGTCAAAAGTTACAATTGAACACTTGCTGTTGTTGTGGAAGGGAGGAACTCAGATGGAACTGGAAAGTTTAGGGCTAATATTTGGGGAGAGAAATATGATGTTGCATCTAGTGATGACAGCTCTTTATAAAAGTAGTTTTTTTTGTGGTAGAACTATGTAGAATAAGTTTGCATGTAGACCTACTGATAGCTAGCTGTAGTTCTATCTAATAAATAAACTATTTAGGCTAACAGCTTGAATAGCAGTGAAGTAGATAAAAATGTCATAACCTATGTTTATATCTAACCTGTTGGGATGTTGTCAGAAGTTTGAGAGAAAAGGAAAGCAGAAAGGCATGACATTTTAGCACGAGTCCTACCCATGCCAACAAAATTCAGGCCCTACCTTCCCAGATTGCTCAACCCAAAATGAGAAATACAGTAACTTCCTCCATTAGTATCCATAGCTGATCCATCTCTGTCTGATCCATCTCTGTCTGTCCCTCGCTCTCTGCGCTGGCCCATGTGCTCCTCTGCATCTGTGAGTATCCATAAAAACAGCCCCATTTGGCCTGCTCAATGACGAGACATGAGAGAGCTGTTAGCTGATATTAGCTAGTTACTTTTAGTCACAATAAACTTTTTATTGGTAGATAAGATAATTCTCTTCTGATTCTAGATTTAAATAGCAGAGAAGTAGACTAAGATGTCATACTGTCACCTGTGCTCCCTCTCCGGCCTCTAGGTCACCAAGTTGCTCGTTAGGGCGCACACCTCTCACCAGCGTTACGCATATGGCACTCACCTGGACTCCATCACCTCCTTGATTACCTGCCCTTTATATGTCACTCCCTTTGGTTTCTTCCCCAGTCATCATTGTTTCTGTTTCATGTCCATTTTGTTTCTTGTTTTGTTAATTTCTTAATAAAATGTATTTACTCCCTGTACTTGCTTCCAGACTCTCAACGTACACTGTTACATATACCCTTTTTGTATTAAGTGCTGGGAAAGTGGTAACAATTTCAGTTGTTTAAAAAGTTGGAAATAAATAGTTCATGCGGTTCCTAAAACAGCTGTGTATCGTTTGATTGGTATAAATATATTTTTTGTCCCGATACCAGATTTGAATAGCAGAACAATTAGAGGAAGATTTCATACACTAACTTTTTACCTAAGTTGTTGGGAAAGTTGTCAAAGTAGCTGATCTGTGTCAAAAGTGGAATGGAATGTTGGAAGTCATGATGTCACAATGGGACCTTTAGAGTGTTGAAGAAATCCCATGAAAGTGGAAAAAGGACAAAAAAGAAGGACAAAAAATATATATTTTTTAAAGTACCAAAAGGTTCTATAAATTAAACTTAATCCAGACCGGTCTACACGTTTGAAAGTTTAAATGACATTTCTAGCTTAAACGGTGTAAGAGGAGTAGCGTGGCAAATATTAACAACTATATTAAGTCGAAGTATGACAAAGATTTAAAGTGGGGACTCTTGCTTCCGAAGCCCCATTAATACGTCAGAAATCATTCTTACAGGATTGAAAGTGGGGACTTTTGCTTCGCAAGTCTTACTAATTATTAGAATATGGTATATATTAGTAAATTCTTGAATTCTATCCATACTGGCTTTTTTATTTGTATGTTTTATTTTACACCTTTTTCATGGTATCCAATTTGTAGTTACAGTCTTGTCCCAATCGCTGCAACTCCCGTAAGGACTTGGGAGTGGAGAAGGTTGAGAGCCGTGCGTCCTCTGAAACACAACCAAGCCAAGTCGCTTCTTGACACAATGCCTGCTTAACCCAGAAGCCAGCCACACCAATGTGTCAGTGGAAATGCTGTACACCTGGCGACCGTTTCAGAATGCATTGCGCCCGACCCGCCACAGGAGTCGTTATTGCGTGATGGGACAAGAAAACCCTGCCAGCCAAACCCTCCCCTAAACCGGACCAATTGTGCACTGCCCCATGGGTCTCCCGGTCATGGCCGGCTGCGACAGAGCCTGGACTTGAACCAGGATCTCTAGTGGCATAGCTAGCCTTAGACCACTGCGCCACTCGGATACCTGAAAGATGAAACAGATAGGTGTGAGGGCTTAGGGGTGTTGTCCATACAAGCTGTGACCAATGTATTAATGTCACACCCTGATCTGTTTCATCTGTCTTTGTGCTGGTCTCCACCCCCCTCCAGGTGTTGCCCATCTTCCCCATTATTCCCTTTGCATTTATACCTGTGTTCTCTCTTTGTCTGTTGCCAGTTTGTCTTGTCAAGCTTGCCAGCGTGTTTTTGTACTCGTGTTTTCTAGTTTTCCCGGTTTTGATCAATCTGCCTGCCCTGACCCTGACCCTGACCCTGAGCCTGTCTGCCGTTCTGTACCTTTTGCCACTGCCCTGGATTACTGAGCTCTGCCCGCCCCCAATCCTGAGCCTGCCTGCCACTCTGTACCTTACGATCTCTGCCCTGGACTATCGACCCCTGCCTGCCCTTGACCTTGTCCTTTGCCTGCCCCCTGTTTATATAATAAATGTTCGTTATTCGAACTGTCTGCATTTGGGACTTTTCCTGAGTCGTGATAGTACAAACTGGCCATTACGGACCCAGCAGACTCGGATCAGCTCCGCAACGCTGTCTCCTCCCAAAGAGTCACAATTGGAAGGCACGAGGTGTTGCTTCGTGGTCTTATGGAAGGTTTCCAGACCTTAGCAGAACTCCATGACTGAGTGTTGAATACATTGCTGGAGAATTCCGCGGGTTGTCTGTTACACACGACAGTAACCTCCCAGCCCCTCAGTAACCCGGCTGTTAGCAGCGCGTCTCTCCCGGCCACCCAGGCTTCCCGAGAAACCCACTTACCTCCCCCTGGAATGCTTCGCTGGAGAGGTGACATCACCTGTGAAAAATATTCCCATATGAAAATTTGAATCCACGTGAAATATCGTCATGTGTTCCAAAACCACGTGAAGTATCATCACGTGAAGTGTTCCAAAAACGCATGATTTCACATATGGGGGCAGCGTTCATTGTTGTGGAGGACTTTAACAAAAGTAGTTAGTAATCGGTGACCACGGATGTCTATCAACACATTGACTATCCAACTCCACACACTGCTACACACTACACAAGGGTATAAGGCCCTCTCCCATCCTCCTTTCGGCAAATCCGACCAATAGTTTATTTTTCTCCCCCCAGCCTACAAATAAAGACTCAAGAGGGTAGTTCTGTTGGTCAGGTCTGTATAACGCTGGTCTGACCAATCAGAATCCATGTTCCAAGACTGTTTCAATCACGTGGACTGGAATATCTTCCGTAAAGCCTCTGGGGATAACATCAATGAATACACAGCACAGTCACTTGATTCATCTAAATATTCATAGATGATGTGATATCATGTCTTTCAAAACTTATCCGGAAAAAAAACATTTGGATTGATGGCAGCGTTGTTGGGAAACTGAAGGACATCGTACAATTGAATGACTAAAACAGTACAAATACAACTTATGCATTTTGATCAATATAGCAAAACACAAGTAAAGGGACAAAGTGGAGGAGCAATTCAGCGGTTCGGATGACCATGTAGCACTCACTTCCGTCATCATGAAGTGCTTCCAGAGGCTAGTCAAAGACCACATCACCTCCTTCCTCCCCGACACACTCAACCCTCTCCAATTCGTCCACCACCCTGACAGATCCACAGACGGACGACGCAATCACCATTGGACTGCACATTTCCCTCACCAATCTGGACAAAATGAATGCAGGTAGGCAACATTACCTCCTCCACATTGATCCTCAGCAAAACATTTATATTTAAGTCATTTAGCAGACGCTCTTATCCAGAGCAACTTACAAATTGGTGCATTCACCTTATGACATCCAGTGGAACAGCCACTTTACAATAGTGCATCTACATATTTTAGGGGGGGGGTAGAAGGATTATCCTATCCTAGGTATTCCTTAAAGAGGTGGGGTTTCAGGTGTCTCCGGAAGGTGGTGATTGACTCCGCTGTCCTGGCGTCGTGAGGGAGTTTGTTCCACCATTGGGGAGCCAGAGCAGCGAACAGTTTTGACTGGGCTGAGCGGGAACTGTACTTCCTCAGTGGTAGGGAGGCGAGCAGGCCAGAGGTGGATGAACGCAGTGCCCTTATTTGGGTGTAGGGCCTGATCAGAGCCTGGAGGTACTGAGGTGCCGTTCCCCTCACAGCTCCGTAGGCAAGCACCATGGTCTTGTAGCGGATGCGAGCTTCAACTGGAAGCCAGTGGAGAGAGCGGAGGAGCGGGGTGACGTGAGAGAACTTGGGAAGGTTGAACACTAGACGGGCTGCGGCGTTCTGGATGAGTTGTAGGGGTTTAATGGCACAGGCAGGGAGCCCAGCCAACAGCGAGTTGCAGTAATCCAGACGGGAGATGACAAGTGCCTGGATTAGGACCTGCGCCGCTTCCTGTGTGAGGCAGGGTCGTACTCTGCGGATGTTGTAGAGCATGAACCTACAGGAACGGGCCACCGCCTTGATGTTAGTTGAGAACGACAGGGTGCTGTCCAGGATCACGCCAAGGTTCTTAGCGCTCTGGGAGGAGGACACAATGGAGTTGTCAACCGTGATGGCGAGATCATGGAACGGGCAGTCCTTCCCCGGGAGGAAGAGCAGCTCCGTCTTGCCGAAGTTCAGCTTGAGGTGGTGATCCGTCATCCACACTGATATGTCTGCCAGACATGCAGAGATGCGATTCGCCACCTGGTCATCAGAAGGGGGAAAGGAGAAGATTAATTGTGTGTCGTCTGCATAGCAATGATAGGAGAGACCATGTGAGGTTATGACAGAGCCAAGTGACTTGGTGTATAGCGAGAATAGGAGAGGGCCTAGAACAGAGCCCTGGGGGACACCAGTGGTGAGAGCGCATGGTGAGGAGACAGATTCTCGCCACGCCACCTGGTAGGAGCGACCTGTCAGGTAGGACGCAATCCAAGCGTGGGCCACGCCGGAGATGCCCAACTCGGAGAGGGTGGAGAGGAGGATCTGATGGTTCACAGTATCGAAGGCAGCCGATAGGTCTAGAAGGATGAGAGCAGAGGAGAGAGAGTTAGCTTTAGCGGTGCGGAGCGCCTCCGTGATACAGAGAAGAGCAGTCTCAGTTGAATGACTAGTCTAGTAATGACTAGTAATAACAAAGGAGCTGATGTGGACTTCAGGATGGGCCCGTCCCCATCCTCATCAATGGGGTGGCCATGGAAACGTTCCTCGGCGTACACATCTCTGATGAGCTGAAATGGTCAAACCACACAGACACAGTGGTGAAGAGGGCAAGGCAGCGACTCTTCAACCTCATGTCCCCGACGACCCTCACAGTGTTCTACAGGAGCACCGTTGAGAGCACCATCTAGAGCCTACTGTCAGGCTACATCACAGCCTGGTGTGGCAATGACACCGCCGCTGACCACAATGCTCTACAGGGGACGGTACGCTCAGCCGAATGCACCTTTGGGTGCTCACTCCCTGCCTTCCAGGACACCTACAACACCAGGTGTCGCAGGAAGGCCAAGAAGATCATTAAGGAATTTAGTCACATGAGCAACTGACTGTTCTCCCCAATTCCATCACTCAGATGCCGGCAATATAGAAGAATCATGGCGAAAACTGTCACACTGGCTCAAAGCTTCCTTTCAAAAACCATTAGGCTGCAAAATATCCACTAGGCAGCTTCCTGGTCCTGCTGTCCACCTCATGCCCCCAGACATTCTACCCCTCCCCCTTGCTGCTCGCTCTATGGATATTCCTGCAATTTCTTTGTATTTGTATTTATTATGGATCCCCGTTACTCTTTACTCTATATTGACATATTTCACAACACACTGTGTGCCCTCAGACCCTTACTCCACCACTCCCTACCTACAGTTGAAGTCGGAAGTTTACATACACCTTAGCCAAATACATTAAAACTGAGTTTCTCACAATTCCTGATAATTAAACCTAGTAAAATTCCATGACTTAGGTCAGTTAGGATCACCACTTCATTTTAAGAATGTGAAATGCCAGAATAATAGTAGAGAGAATTATTTATTTGAGATTTTATGTATTTCATTATATTCCCAGTGGAGTTTACATACACTCAATTAGTATTTGGTAGCTTTAAATTATTTAACTTGGGTCAAATGTTTCGGGTAACCTCCCACATGCTTCTAACAATAAGTTGGGTGAATTTGGCCCATTCCTCCTGACAGAGCTGGTGTAACTGAGTCAGGTTTGTAGGCCTCATTGCTCGCACACTCTTTTTCAGTTCTGCCCACAAATGTTCTAAAGGATTGAGGTCATGGCTTTGTGATGGCCACTCCAATACCTTCACTTTGTTGTAATTTTTCCACAACTTTGGAAGTATGCTTGGGGTCGTTGTCCATTTGGAAGACCCATTTGTGACCAAGCTTTAACTTCCTGACTGATGTCTTGAGATGCTGCTTCAATATATCCACATTATTTTCCTACCTCTGATGCCATCTATTTTGTGAAGTGCACCAGTCCCTCCTGCAGCAAAGCACCCCCACAACATAATGCTGCCAACCCCGTGCTTCATGGTTGGGATGGTGTTCTGCGGCTTGCAAGCCAACCTCTTTTTCCACCAAACATAACGATGGTCATTATGGCCAAACAGATCTATTTTTGTTTCATCACACCAGAGGACATTTCTCCAAAAGGGTACGATCTTTGTCCCCATGTGCAGTTGCAAACCTTAGTCTGGCTATTTTTATGGCGCTTTTGGAGCAGTGGCTTCTTCCTTGCTGAGTGGCCTTTCAGGTTATGTCGATATAGGACTCATTTTTACTGTGGATACAGATACTTTTGTACCTGTTTCTTCCAACATTTTCACAAGGTCCTTTGTTGTTGTTCTGTGAATGATTTGCACTTTTCGTACCAAAGTACATTAATCTCTAGGAGACAGAACACGTCTCCTTCCTGAGTGAGATCACGGCTGCATGATCTTATGGTGTTTATACCTGCGTACTATTGTTTGTACAGATGAATGTGGTACCTTCAGGCATTTGGAAATTGCTCCCAAGGATGAATCAGACTTTTTTTATGAGGTCTTGGCTGATTTCTTTCGATTTTCCCACAATGTCAAGCAAAGAGGTACTGAATTTGAAGGTAGGACTTGAAATACATCCACAGGTACACCTCCAATTTACTCAAATTATGTCAATTAGCCTATCAGAAGCTTCTAAAGCCATGAAATAATTTTCCGGAATTTTCCAAGCTGTTTAAGTCAGTCAACTCAGTGTATGTAAACTTCTGACCCACTGGAATTGTCATACAGTGAATTGTAAGTGAAATAATCGGTCTGTAAACAATTGTTGATAAAATGACTTGTATCATGCACAAAATAGATGTCCTAACTGACTTGCCAAATCTATAGTTTGTTAACAAGAAATTTGTGGAGTGGTTGAAAAACAAGTTTGACTCCAACCTAAGTGTATGTAACCTTCCGACTTCAACTGTGTCTACAGTACAAAATCCATATGTTATTGTGTGTTTGTATACATGTGTATGTGCCTGTTTGTGTTGCTTCACAGTCCCCGCTGTGTATTATGATCTGTTTCTTAAAACAAATTTTATTGATTGCTTCAGTTATTTCATGTGGAATTAGTTAGTTCCATGTTGTCATGGCTGTATGTAGTACTGTGCACCTCCCATAGTCTGTTCTGGACTTGGGGACTGTGAAGAGACCTCTGGTGGCATGTCTTGTGGGGTATAATCGATTTCCATGATGTGTCGTTGCTCAATATATGTAATCAGTATCCTATAATGATTTTTTATCATCAGCGCTGTTTGGCGCGTTGGCAACACATTTACCTTTAGATTAGAGGACCCGAGTTCCAATCGCAGACATTATCATGATTCATTAAATCTCATTCTAACCAATAATGGGGGGTGCTCATTATAAATACATTGTGATTTAGTTTCGGTATCAAACTAACTTTTCAAACTAACCAACTTTATGATTTGGTTTGCAGAGCACACAGGCTGGCAGCTTATCGCCAGTTCACCCTGTGGGCACAAGGGAGAATTAGACGAGGTGTACATCGTCTCATCCTTGCGTGTGTCGTCTTTTCCCTAAAGCGCGCATAGCCAGAAGCAAAGGCATTGAATAAAAGTTTGAATAAAAGCAGTTAATTTGTTTAAATCTAGCCTAGCCTAAGACATAGACCTAATGCCTGCGCCTTACGTATAACATTGTTTTAGTTAGCTTGTCCACTATAACAACAGGTTCAAGCGCAACCAGATTAACTTGCTTTGAAGATAAAACTACTTTCAACGCCCACTAATCCTGCGTGCCTGTTGCTAGAGTAGTGACTTCAACTAGCTTTGGCTGCCATCTATTGGAAAGGAATGGTAACTACACTGGGCAGCTAGTTGGCAGAGTCAAAGTCGACTTTAATAATACATGCCATTTAGCAGACGCCTTTATCCAATGCGAACTGGGTACATGGTAGTGGAAACAGATCACAGAAACAGGATTATAGTTTTGATACCATGGATGGTCAGTCCTTGCATCTATAGCTCTGTCTATGAATTTGAGAGTGGTTACATTTCTCCAGCACCATCCCTCAGTGTTTTACCAACAGAGGAACAGGGAGTCACTGTGTTATTGTTTCTGCTGCTGATTGGCACTTTAAGAAGTTAAGATGCAGATTAAATACACACCAGAATATGTTAGATAGATACTATAAAATGTCCCATCACTCAGACAGTTAGTGAATACACAGCATCCAGCACAGCAAACAATCAATCAATCAAATATCAAGCCCTTTTTACATCAAAATATATAATAACCACAGTGGTTATAGAGGGTGCAACAGTTCAACACCTCTGTGGCAAATGTCAAAGTGATTGATAGTATATCTTGGCTAGGACTGTGGTGATTGTGATTCGGAGCTCTCAGGTTCATACCACGAGTTCTGATCTTCACTGATCTCACCCTCTGTCAGCTCCATCTGTGGCGTATAAGGGCAGGACTCGGTTGCATACTGATGGTCGTGAGCTCAATCTAGCTGAGCCCTGAGCTCTTTAGTGATGGTCCCGGTGGACCTCTTCTCCACCACAGCACAGGAACACTCTGGAACCAAGGGGTCAGTTTGGCATGCGGTACTAACCCTTCTTCCCTGTTGGTAGAAAACAATTAAGGCATCTATTAGGCTATAGTTATATTCAAGAATCACTGCATATACTTGAAATAAACAATAGCCTTAGAAATAACATGGATTTGCATGTACCTCCTCTGCCTCCTGCACAGTCTCCTCCAGGATGAAAACCTTTTCAGGGATGAAGATCCTGAAAACAAACAAACGTCTTGTTAAGACAACTGAGCCCAAATATATCAGTTGGTATTAACAAGCTACCTGTTGTAGGCTTTGTCAACACACACAGCAAATGTTCAGAAAACATTAAATACGTCAACTTCAGTCTAGCTAAATGAGGTGGAGCTAACAAAACATTACAAAAGCAAATCTATCAACAAAATATATTGCAGTACTTGACTATCTGAGGTGGAAGCCAGTTACAGTAACTAACGTTACCTAATAACAGGGGTAATGTATGCTAACCCCATTCCGTACAAATGTGCACAACCGCGACATTCAAACTAGACTGCAGAGAAACGAACGGGACTGTAGCGACTGTGTTGACATCAAACTCTGGGGTGTGAACTACGTTTCTGTCCAAGCATTGATTGACATGGTAATGGCTCTATAGTTTTGGAGAAAAGTTGAAAGAACTGACCCCTCCGACGATGTACGTTACATCGTGACGTGTCATGGCGTAACGTACAGCATGCGTAAGGCAACTATTTCTGTCTTACAGCCTCTCTCCACCAGGTGTAGCACTTCTCTCACCATTTAAAAACAAGTAAGGGACAGGGTAAGGGGGTTATACCTAGTCATTTTATGCATCATCACTGCAAGCGATCATGACTCTCAAAAGCTGCTGTTTCCTTCTGAAAATCACTTAACCTTTCTAGGGCAGGCATTCCGCTAGTGGAACCCTTTGACAACATTCGCTGAAAAGGCAGTCCGCGAAATTCAAAAATATTATTTAGAAATATGTAACTTTCACACATTAACAAGTCCAATACAGCAAATGAAAGATGAACATCTTGTTAATCTACCCATCATGTCCGATTTGAAAAATGCTTTATAGCTAAAGCACAAGATATGATTATGTTAGGTCAGAGCCAAGTCACAAAAACACACAGCCATTTTTCCAGCCGAAGGTAAGAGTCACAAAAAAAGCAAAAAATATAGATAAAATTAATCACTAACCTTTGATGATGTGATTGGCCTGACTGAAACATGGCTTAAGCCTGATGAATTTACTGTGTTAAATGAGGCCTCACCTCCTGGCTACACTAGTGACCATATCCCCGTGCATCCCGCAAAGGCGGAGGTGTTGCTAACATTTACGATAGCAAATTTCAATTTACAAAAAAAAAATGACGTTTTCGTCTTTTGAGCTTCTAGTCATGAAATCTATGCAGCCTACTCAATCACTTTTTATAGCTACTGTTTACAGGCCTCCTGGGCCATATACAGCGTTTCTCACTGAGTTCCCTGAATTCCTATCAGACCTTGTAGTCATTGCAGATAATATTCTAATCTTTGGTGACTTTAATATTCACATGGAAAAGTCCACAGACCCACTCCAAAAGGCTTTTGGAGCCATCATCGACTCAGTGGGTTTTGTCCAACATGTCTCTGGACCCACTCACTCTCACAGTCATACGCTGGACCTAGTTTTGTCCCATGGAATAAATGTTGTGGATCTTAATGTTTTTCCTCATAATCCTGGACTATCGGACCACCATTTTATTACGTTTGCAATTGCAACAAATAATCTGCTCAGACCCCAACCAAGGAACATCAAAAGTCGTGCTATAAATTCACAGACAACACAAAGATTCCTTGATGCCCTTCCAGACTCCCTCTGCCTACCCAAGGACGCCAGAGGACAAAAATCCGTTAACCACCTAACTGAGGATCTCAATTTAACCTTGCGCAATACCCTAGATGCAGTTGCACCCCTAAAAACTAAAAAAATGTCTCATAAAAACTAGCTCCCTGGTACACAGAAAATACCCGAGCTCTGAAGCAAGCTTCCAGAAAATTGGAACGGAAATGGCGCCACACCAAACTGGAAGTCTTCCGACTAGCTTGGAAGGACGGTACCGTGCAGTACCGAAGAGCCCTTACTGCTGCTCGATCGTCTTATTTTTCTAACTTAATTGAGGAAAATAAGAACAATCCGAAATTCCTTTTTGATACTGTGGCAAAGCTAACTAAAAAGCAGCATTCCCCAAGAGAGGATGACTTGCACTTTAGCAGTGATAAATTCATGAACTTCTTTGAGGAAAAGATTATGATTATTAGAACGCAAATTACGGACTCCTCTTTAAACCTGCGTATTCCTCCAAACCTCAGTTGTCCTGAGTCTGCACAACTCTGCCAGGACCTAGGATCAAGAGAGACGCTCAAGTGTTTTAGTACTATATCTCTTGACACAATGATGAAAATAATCATGGCCTCTAAACCTTCAAGCTGTATACTGGACCCTATTCCAACTAAACTACTGAAAGAGCTGCTTCCTGTGCTTGGCCCTCCTATGTTGAACATAATAAACGGCTCTCTATCCACTGGATGTGTACCAAACTCACTAAAAGTGGCAGTAATAAAGCCTCTCTTGAAAAAGCCAAACCTTGACCCAGAAAATATAAAAACTATCGGCCTATATCGAATCTTCCATTCCTCTCAAAGATTTTAGAGAAGGCTGTTGCGCAGCAACTCACTGCCTTCCTGAAGACAAACAATGTATACGAAATGCTTCAGTCTGGTTTTAGACCCCATCATAGCACTGAGACGGCACTTGTGAAGGTGGTAAATGACATTTTGATGGCATCGGACCGAGGCTCTGCATCTGTCCTCGTGCTCCTAGACCTTAGTGCTGCTTTTGATACCATCGATCACCACATTCTTTTGGAGAGATTGGAAACCCAAATTGGTCTACACGGACATGTTCTGGCCTGGTTTAGGTCTTATCTGTCGGAAAGATATCAGTTTGTCTCTGTGAATGGTTCGTCCTCTGACAAATCAACTGTACATTTCGGTGTTCCTCAAGGTTCTGTTTTAGGACCACTATTGTTTTCACTATATATTTTACCTCTTGGGGATGTTATTCGAAAACATAATGTAAACTTTCACTGCTATGCGGATGACACACAGCTGTACATTTCAATGAAACATGGTGAAGCCCCAAAATTGCCCTCGCTAGAAGCATGTGTTTCAGACATAAGGAAGTGGATGGCTGCAAACTTTCTACTATTAAACTCGGACAAAACAGAGATGATTGTTCTAGGTCCCAAGAAACAAAGAGATCTTCTGTTGAATCTGACAATTAATCTTAATGGTTGTACAGTCGTCTCAAATAAAACTGTGAAGGACCTCGGCGTTACTCTGGACCCTGATCTCTTTTGAAGAACATATCAAGACCATTTCGAGGACAGCTTTTTTCCATCTACGTAACATTGCAAAAATCAGAAACTTTCTGTCCAAAAATGATGCAGAAAAATTAATCCATGCTTTTGTCACTTCTAGGTTAGACTACTGCAATGCTCTATTTTCCGGCTACCCGGATAAAGCACTAAATAAACTTCAGTTAGTGCTAAATACGGCTGCTAGAATCCTGACTAGAACCAAAAAATTTGATCATATTACTCCAGTGCTAGCCTCTCTACACTGGCTTCCTGTCAAAGCAAGGGCTGATTTCAAGGTTTTACTGCTAACCTACAAAGCATTACATGGGCTTGCTCCTACCTACCTCTCTGATTTGGTCCTGCCGTACATACCTACACGTACGCTACGGTCACAAGACGCAGGCCTCCTAATTGTCCCTAGAATTTCTAAGCAAACAGCTGGAGGCAGGGCTTTCTCCTATAGAGCTCCATTTTTATGGAACGGTCTGCCTACCCATGTCAGAGACGCAAACTCGGTCTCAACCTTTAAGTCTTTACTGAAGACTCATCTCTTCAGTGGGTCATATGATTGAGTGTAGTCTGGCCCAGGAGTGGGAAGGTGAACGGAAAGGCTCTGGAGCAACGAACCGCCCTTGCTGTCTCTGCCTGGCCGGTTCCCCTCTTTCCACTGGGATTCTCTGCCTCTAACCCTGTTACGGGGGCTGAGTCACTGGCTTGCTGGGGCTCTCTCGTGCCATCCCTGGGGGGGTGCGTCACCTGGGTGGGTTGATTCACTGTTGTGGTCGGCCTGTCTGGGTTCCCCCCCCCTTGGGTTGTACCGTGTCGGAGATCTTTGTGGGCTATACTCGGCCTTGTCTCAGGATGGTAAGTTGGTGGTTGAAGATTTCCCTCTAGTGGTGTGGGGGCTGTGCTTTGGCAAAGTGGGTGGGGTTATATCCTTCCTGTTTGGCCCTGTCCGGGGGTGTCCTCGGATGGGGCCACAGTGTCTCCTGACCCCTCCTGTCTCAGCCTCCAGTATTTATGCTGCAGTAGTTTATGTGTCGGGGGGCTAGGGTCAGTTTGTTTATCTGGAGTACTTCTCCTGTCCTATTCAGGTGTCCTGTGTGAATCTAAGTGTGCGTTCTCTAATTCTCTCCTTCTCTCTTTCTTTCTCTCTCTCGGAGGACCTGAGCCCTAGGACCATGCCCCAGGACTACCTGACATGATGACTCCTTGCTGTCCCCAGTCCACCTGGCCATGCTGCTGCTCCAGTTTCAACTGGCCTGGGCCCTAGGACCATGTCCCAGGACTACCTGACATGAGGACTCCTTGCTGTCCCCAGTCCACCTGGCCATGCTCCTGCTCCAGTTTCAACTGTTCTGCCTTACTATTATTCAACCATGCTGGTCATTTATGAACATTTGAACATCTTGGCCACGTTCTGTTATAATCTCCACCCGGCACAGCCAGAAGAGGACTGGCCACCCCACATATGCTCTCTCTAATTCTCTCTTTCTTTCTCTCTCTCGGAGGACCTGAGCCCTAGGACCGTGCCCCAGGACTACCTGACATGATGGCTCCTTGCTGTCCCCAGTCCACCTGACTGTGTGCTGCTGCTCCAGTTTCAACTGTTCTGCCTTATTATTATTTGACCATGCTGGTCATTTATGAACATTTGAACATCTTGGTCATGTTCTGTTATAATCTCTACCCGGCACAGCCAGAAGAGGACTGGCCACCCCACATAGCCCGGTTCCTCTCTAGGTTTCTTCCTAGGTTTTGGCCTTTCTAGGGAGTTTTTCCTAGCCACCGTGCTTTTACACCTGCATTGTTTGCTGTTTGGGGTTTTAGGCTGGGTTTCTGTACAGCACTTTGAGATATCAGCTGATGTACGAAGGGCTATATAAATAAATTTGATTTGATTTGATTTGATGATCTTCATCAGATGACACTCATAGGACATCATGTTACACAATACATGTATGTTTTGTTCGATAATGTTCATATTTATATCCAAAAATCTCAGTTTACATTGGCGCGTTACGTGCAGTAATGTTTTGATTCCAAAACATCCGGTGATTTTGCAGAAATACTCATAAATATTGATAAAAGATACAACTGTTATTCACAGAATTAAAGATAGACTTCTCCTTAATGCAACCGCTGTGTCAGATTTAAAAACAACTTTACGGAAAAAGCATAATCTGAGAACGGCGCTCAGCCCCCATACAGCCAGAGGAATATCTGCCATTTTGGAGTCAACAGAAGCTGGAAATAACACCATAAATATTCACTTACCTTTGATGATCTTCATCAGAGGGCACTCCCAGTAATCCCAGTTCGACAATAAATGACTGATTTGTTCCATAAAGTTCCATAAAGTCCATGATTTATGTCCAAATAGCCACTTGTTAGCGTGTTCAGCCCAGTAATCCATCTTCATGAGGCGCAGGAACTTCGTCCAGACAAAAACTCACAAAGTTCTGTTACAGTCCCTTAGAAACATGTCAAACGAGGTATGCAAATCAGTCTTTAGGATGTTTTTAACATAAAACATCAATAATGTTCCAACCGGAGAATTCCTATGTCAGAAGAAAAGCACTGGAACGAGAGGTAACTCTGTCCGGAGCGTGCGTCATGAGACCAATGCACTCTGCCAGACCACTGACTCAAAGAGCTCTCATGAGCCCCTCCTTTATAGTAGAATCCTCAAACCAGTTTCTAAAGACGGTTGACATCTAGTGGAAGCCGTAGGAAGTTCAACTTTATCCATATCTCAATGTGTATTCGGTAGGCCAAGCTTTTAAAAAACTACAAACCTCAGAAGACCCACTTCCTGGTTGGATTTTTCTCAGGTTTTCGCCTGCCATATGAGTTCTGTTATACTCACAGACATCATTCAAACCTGTTTTAGAAACTTCAGAGTGTTTTCTATCCAATACTAATAATGCATATATTAGCAGAGTACAGAGTAGGAGGCAGTTCACTCTGGGCACTCTATTCATCCAAAAGTGAAAATGCTGCCCCCTATCCCAAAAAAGTTTTAAAGTCCCCGGCTACTAGGAGTGCCGCCTCTGGATGAACATTTTCTTGTTTGCTTATGGCGAAATACAGCTCATTCAATGCTGCCTTTGTTCCAGCCTCTGACTGTGGTGGTATGTAAACAGCTATGAAAAATACAGATGGAAACTCTTTAGGTAGGTAGTGTGGTCTACAGTTTATCATGAGATACTCTACCTCAGGCGAGCAATAGCTTGAGATTTCCTTAGATATCGTACACCAGCTGTTATTTACAAAAATACATTGTCTGCCGCCCCTTGTCTTACCAGACGCCACTGTTCTATCCTGCCAGTACAGCGTATAACAAGCCAGCTGTATGTTGATAGTGTCGTTGTTCAGCCATGTCTCCGTGAAGCATAAGATATTACAGTTTTGAATGTCCCATTGGTAGTTTAATCTTTACCTTAGGTAATCTATTTTATTGTCCAAAGATTGCACATTTGCTAGCAGAATGGAAGGTAGTGGGGGGTTATTCGATCACCTACAAATTTTCAAAAGGCAGCCTGCCCCCCTTTTCTCCGCTTTCTCTTCCCTCAAATCACAGGGATCTGGGCCTATTCCCGAGAAAGCAGTATGTCGTTTGTGTCGGCCTCATCACACCCGTTAAAGGAGAAAAAGGATTCTGCCAGTCCGTGGTGAGTAATCGCAGTCCTGATATCCAGAAGTTATTTTCAGTCATAAGAGACGGTAGCAGCAACATTATGACAAAATAAGTTAAAAAATAAGTTACAAACAACGCAAATAAACGAACCAAAAAACACAATCGGTTGGGGGTACCAGGTAAAACGTCTGCATTCTTCTCCGGCGCCATCTTAGCAGTTTAATTAAAAATACTACATCTTGATCTATATCAGAATTTCTGAAATAAACCATTACAGTTGAAGTCGAAAGTTTACATACACTTAGGTTGGAGTCAAACTTGTTTTTCAACCACTCCACAAATCTCTTGTTAACAAACTATAGATTTGGCAAGTCAGTTAGGACATCTACTTTGTGCATGACACAAGTAATTTTTCCAACAATTGTTTACAGAAAGGCTATCACAATTCCAGTGGGCAGAAGTTTACATACACTAAGTTGACTGTGCATTTTAACAGCTTGGAAAATTCCCCAAAATTATGTCATGGCTTTAGAAGCTTCTGATAGGATAATTTACATCATTTGAGTCAATTGGAGGTGTACCTGTGGATGTATTTCAAGGCCTACCTTCAAACTCAGTACCTATTTGCGGCAGGGTAGTCTAGTGGCTAGAGCGTTGGACTAGTAACCGGAAGGTTGCGAGTTCAAACCCCCGAGCTGACAAGGTACAAATCTGTCGTTCTGCCCCTGAACAGGCAGTTAACCCACTGTTCCCAGGCCGTCATTGAAAATAAGAATGTGTTCTTAACTTGTTAACAAACTATAGATTTGGCAAGTCAGTTAGACATCTACTTTGTGCATGACACAAGTAATTTTTCCAACAATTGTTTACAGAAAGGCTATTTTCCAGTGGGCAACATACACTAAGTTGACTGTGCATTTTAAACTTGAAAAATTCCCAAAAAATTATGTCAGGCTTTAGAAGCTTCTGATAGGATAATTTGACGTTGGACTAGTTTTTCAAACTGAGCTGACAAGGTACAAATCTGTCGTTCTGCCCTGAACAGGCAGTTAACCCATGTTCCCAGGGTCATTGAAAATAAGAAGCCTGGTTAAATAAAGGTATTCAAGTTCTGGTTAAAAAATAAAAAAATAAAAAAAAAAAACATCATGGTAAAATCAAAAGAAATCAGACCTCAGAAAGAAAATTGTAGACCTCCACAAGTCTGATTCATCCTTGGGAGCAATTTCCAAACGCCTGAAGGTACCACGTTCATCTCTACAAACAATAGTACACAAGTATAAACACCATGGGACCACGCAGCCGTCATACAGCTCGGGAAGGAGACGCATTCTGTCTCCTAGAGATGAACGTACTTTGGTGCGAAAAGTGCAAATCATTCCCAGAACAACAGAAAAGGACCTTGTGAAGATGCTGGAGGAAACAGGTACAAACGTATCTATAACCACAGTAAAACGAGTCCTATATCGACATCACCTGAAAGGCCGCTCAGCAAGGAAGAAGCCACTGCTCCAAAACCGCCATAAAAAAGCCAGACTACAGTTTGCAACTGCACATGGGGTCAAAGATTGTACTTTTTGGAGAAATGTCCTCTGGTCTGATCAAATTTATTTATATAGCCCTTTGTACATCAGCTGCTGTCTCAATGTGCTGTACAGAAACCCAGCCTAAAACCCCAAACCTCAAGCAATACAGGTGTAGAAGCACGGTGGCTAGGAAAAAGTCCCTAGAAAGGCCAGAACCTAGGAAGAAACCTAGAGAGGAACCAGGCTATGAGGGATGGCCAGTCCACTTTTGGCTGTGGCGGATGGAGATTATAACAGAACATGGCCAAGATGTTCAAAGATGACCAGCATGGTCAAGTAATAATAATCACAGTAGTTGTCGAGGGTGGAGCAAGTCAGCACCTCAGGAGTAAATGTCAGTTGGCTTTTCATAGCTGGTCATTAAGAGTATCTCTACCACTTCTGCTGTCCCTAGAGAGTTGAAAACAGCAGGACTGGGACAGTCCGGTGGACAGGTCAGGATTCCATAGCCACAGGCAGAACAGTTGAAACTGGAGCAGCAGCACGGCCAGGTGGACTGGGGACAGCAAGTAGTCATCATGCCAGGTAGTCCCGAGGAATGGTCCTGGGGCTCAGGTCCTCAGAGAGAAAGAGAGAATTAGAGAGATCATACTGAAATTCACACAGGACACCGGATAAGACAGTTGAAGTACTCCAGATATAACAAACTGACCCTAGCCCCCAGACACATAAACTACTGCAGCATAAATACTGGAGGCTGAGACAGGAGGGGTCAGGAGACACTGTGGCCCCATCCGATGATACCCCCGGACAGGGCCAAACAGGAAGGATATAATATAACCCTACCCACTTTGCCAAACCAGAGCCCCCACACCACTAGAGGGAGATCTTCAACCACCATCTTACCATCCTGAGACAAGGCTGAGTATAGCACACAAAGATCAACCCAGACAGGAAGATCATGTCAGTGACTCAACCCACTCAAGTGACGCACCCCTCCTAGGGACGGCATGGAAGAGCACCAGCAAGCCAGTGACTCAGTCCCTGTAATAGGGTTAGAGGCAGAGAATCCCAGTGGAGAGAGGGGAACCAGCCAGGCTGAGACAGCAAGGGCGGTTTGTTGCTCCAGAGCCTTTCCGTTCACCTCCACACTCCTGGGCCAGACTACATTCAATCATAGGACCCACTGAAGAGATGAGTCTTCAGTAAAGACTTAAAGTTTGAGACTGAGTCTGCGTCTCTCACATGGGTAGGCAGACCATTCCATAAAAATTGAGATCTATAGGAGAAAGCCTTGCCTCCAGCTGTTTGCTTAGAAATTCTTGGGACAATTAGGAGGCCTGCGTCTTGTGACGTAGGTATGCACAGCAGGACCAATTCAGAAAGATAGGTAGGAGCAAGCACATGTAATGCTTTGTAGGTTAGCAGTAAAACCTTGAAATCAGCCCTTGCCTTAACAGGAAGCCAGTGTAGGGAGGCTAGCACTGGAGTAATATAATCAATTTTATTTGGTTCTAGTCAGCACGATTAGCACGAACTGAAGTTAATTTAGTGCTTTATCCAGGTAGCCGGAAAGTAGAGCATTGCAGTAGTCTAACTTAAAAGTAACAAAAGCATGGATACATTTTTCTGCATAATTTTTGGACAGAAAGTTTCTGATTTTTGCAATGTTACGTAGATGGAAAAAAGCTGTCCTTGAAACAGTCTTGATATGTTCGTCAAAAGAGAGATCAGGGTCCAGAGTAACGGCGAGGTCCTTCAAAGTTTTATTTGAGACGACTGTACAACCATCAAGATTAATTGTCAGATTCAACAGATCTCTTTGTTTCTTGGGACCTAGAACAAGCATCTCTGTTTTGTCCGAGTTTAAAAGTAGAACGTTTGCAGCCATCCACTTCCTTATGTCTGAAACACAGGCTTCTAGTGGAGGCAATTTTGGGCCTTCACCCTGTTTCACACAGCTGTGTGTCATCCGCATAGCAGTGAAAGTTAACATTATGTTTTCGAATGACATCCCCAAGACGTAAAATATATAGGGAAAACAATAGTGGTCCTAAAACGGAACCTTGAGGAACACCGAAATGTACAGTTGATTTGTCATAGGACAAACCATCCACAGAGACAAACTGATATCTTTCCGACAGATAAGATCTAAACCAGGCCAGAACTTGTCCGTGTAGACCAATTTGGGTTTCCAATCTCTCCCCAAAATATGTGGTGATCGATGGTATCAAAAGCAGCACTAAGGTCTAGGAGCACGAGGACAGATGCAGAGCCTCGGACTGATGCCATTGAAAGGTAATTTACCACCTTCACAAGTGCAGTCTCAGTGCTATGATGGGGTCTAATACATTGTTTTGTCTTCAGGAAGGCAGTGAGTTGCTGCGCAACAGCTTTTTCTACAATTTTTGAGAGGAATGGAAGATTCGATATAGGCTGATAGTTTTTTTTATTTTCTGGGTCAAGGTTTGGCTTTTTCAAGAGAGGCTTTATTACTGCCAATTTTAGTGAGTTTGGTACACATCCGGTGGATAGAGAGCCATTTATTATGCTCAATATAGGAGGGCCAAGCACAGGAAGCAGCTCTTTCAGTAGTTTAGTTGGAATAAGGTCCAGTATGCAGCTTGAAGGTTTAGAGGCCATGATTATTTTCATCATTGTGTCAAGAGATATAGTACTAAAACACTTGAGTGTCTCTCTTCAACAAGACCCTACTGCCTGGGAGGCTCAAGCTCTGGTGCCTACAGTTTGGCCTTCTCCCCCGGGTAATGTAGCCACTCACCGTCTATGAGGTCCCAATAACAACAGTGGAGAAGATGGAGCGAACCATTACCTCATACGTGAAGAAATGGCTGGGTGTCCCACGATGCCTGAGTAACATCGGCCTCTATGGCAAAGGGGTCCTTGAACTACCTCCAAAGACCAGACCATTAGCAAGGCTGCACCTCCCCTATAAACTGGACGGAAATGGACATCATCCAAGGCTGTGCAGCAAGCAACATCAGCCCTGAGACACCAAGACATTGTGGGGAATATCCAGCATGGAAGAGGAGGCTTTGGCCTGGCAGCAAGCAAACCAACGTTCCATAAGGCAACAACATCTGAACGCAGGAAGCTGGTGGTCGAGGAGGTGCGCAGACAGGAGGAGACTGCAAGAAGTGCAAAGGCTGTCTCTCTTGCTAAACAAGGGCAATGGACGCGGTGGGAAGGCCTGGAGAGGAGAAAGATCAACTGGAGTGAGCTTTGGCAAATGGAGGCAAGCAACATCAGCTTCATCATAAGAGCTGTTTATGATGTGCTTCCATCACCAAAAAATCTACATCAATGGTATGGCGAGGACTCGACCTGCCCCCTCTGCCCAGCTCTAGCGACTCTCAGGCATATAATGACAGGTTGCAAGACCAGCCTCTCACAAGGCCGCTACACCTGGAGGCACAATCAGGTCCTCAAGAGCCTGGCTGCAGCACTTGAGACCAAGAGGAGTGCAACCAATTCATTACCTCCAAAAACAAGCAATCCTGTCAAAACAACAACATTCATCCGGGAGGGACAGAAAAGGCCCAAGTATCCTCCTACAAAGCCAGAAACTGGACACCTAGCCATGGCCCGGGACTGGAAGATGCTTGTCGATATTGGCCAGCAACTCATTTTTCCACCTGAGATTGCTTCTACCAACCTTAGGCCAGACATGGTACTCTGGTCCCCTTCACGAAAGACTGTGTACATCATAGAGCTCACAGTCCCGTGGGAAAACTCTGTTGAAGAGGCCTACGAGCGTAAGAAACTGCGTTACACAGAGTTGGCAGCAGACGCAACTCAGCGTGGCTGGAATGCAAAAGTCTGGCCAGTTGAAGTGGGATGCAGAGGATTCGTGGCTTCTTCCATCATCAGGTTGCTGAAAGAACTTGGAATCCATGGACAGGCTCTGCGGCAGACCGTCAGAGCAGTTTCTCAAGCAGCTGAAAGAGGCAGCCAGTGGATCTGGATCAAACGGAAGGACCCTTGCTGGGCTATAACTTCATGACCCCTCACCCCCACCTGAGAACTCAATTCAGATCCCTCCAACTTGAGGAGGGCATATGAGGTATGCGGTCAGCTGTATGGCTGGCTCAGGGAAGAGGACGCCCCTGCCTTGCACAGTCCTGTGGGACATCTTAATTGGGCATGGGACACAAGCTAAGGCTTGATCACCCTTTAGCTGGCCACCTTTGATGAGGGTGTTTAGTGATTAAAGGCCGAAACACCCACTGATTCGAAGGCACACTACTGAGGATGTGTCCCAAAAATTGACATCTTACCCCAGTCTAAGAAATAAACCTCCCATGCCACTCTGTCAACATCACGGCAAATCTCATGCGAGTGCATTCCATCTATTGGCACAATGGACAGTTTTTAACATCTCGTCCCGTGTTTTATGATTCTTGATCCTAGGTCCTGGCAGACTCAGGACAACTGAGCTTTGAAGGAATACACAGATTTAAAGAGGAGTCCGTAATTTGCTTTCTAATGATCATGATCATTTCCTCAAAGAAGTTCATGAATGTATTACTGCTGAAGTGAAAGCCATCCTCACTTGGGGAATGCTGATGAAACAATGACACTTAATATAATGTTTACATACCCTACATTACTCATCTCATATGTATATACTGTACTCTATATCATCTACTGCATCTTTATGTAATCCATGTATCACTAGCCACTTTAAACTATGCCACTTTATGTTTATATACCCTCATCTCATATGTATATACTGTACTCTATACCATCTACTGCATCTTGCCTATGCTGTTCTGTACCATCACTCATTCATGTAACTTTATGTACATATTCTTTATCCCTTTACACTTGTGTGTATAAGGTAGTAGTTGTGGAATTGTTAGGTTAGATTACTCGTTGGTTATTACTGCATTGTCGGAACTAGAGGCACAAGCATTTCTCTACACTCACATTAACATCTGCTAACCATGTGTATGTGACAAATAAAATTTGATTTGATTTTAAACAAAATTAGAACTGTTTGGCCACAATGACCATCATTATGTTTGGATGAAAAAAGGGGATTATTGCAAGCCGAAGAACAACATCCCAACCGCAAAGAATTGGGGGTGGCACCATCATGTTGTAAAGGTGCTTTGCTGCAGGAGGGACTGGTGCACTTCACAAAATAGATGGCATCAGAGGTAGGAAAATAATGTGGATATATTGAAGCAGCATCTCAAGACATCAGTCAGGAATTTAAAGCTTGGTCACAAATGGGTCTTCCAAATGGACAACGACCCCAAGCATATTTCCAAAGTTGTGGAAAAATTACAACAAAGTGAAGGTATTGGAGTGGCCATCACAAAGCCATGACCTCAATCCTTTAGAACATTTGTGGGCAGAACTGAAAAAGAGTGTGCGAGCAATGAGGCCTACAAACCTGACTCAGTTACACCAGCTCTGACAGGAGGAATGGGCCAAAATTCACGCAACTTATTGTGGGAAGCTTGTGGAAGTCTACCTGAAACGTTTGACCAAAGTTCAACAATTTAAAGGCAATGCTACCAAATAAAAATTGAGTGTATGTTCACTTCTGACCCACTGGGAATGTGATGAAAGAAACAAAAGCTGAAAAAAAACTTTCTCTCATATTATTCTGACATTTCACATTTTTAAAATGAAAAAGTGGTGATTCTAATTGACCTACGACAGGAAATTTTACTAGGATTAAATGTCAGGAATTGTGAACAACTGAGTTTAAATGTATTTGGCTAAGGTGTATGTAAACTTCCGACTTCAACTGTATATCAAAACCATTACATTGTACACCCAGCCCTGTTTCTTTGTAACACAGTTCTGTATGTCAATTAAAACATTCTGCTATAAATAAGGAAATGATACTGTAAATACAGGTAAAAAACAAACAAATGCAAAATGGTCTCCTTCTACATTCCACAGAAATCACAGTTATATTCAGTATTCAGCTTGAATCTTTCCAAAATATGTTTCACAGGATAAATTCTATGTAACATTTTAAATGAAACGCCCTTTACCTCGTTACTGATACAATATTTATTAGCAATTGTCCGTGCCTTCCCCCATTGTAAATCACCATAGATATTTGACCAAAAAAAACATCACCATAGATAATCGACCATCTTGCTGATTGAAATGTAGTATCACAAACAATATTCCTAATCTGTTTATTACTACATTTATCTTTGAGGATGTTAATATATTTTTAATCTAAATCTATGTTACTTACATCAACCACAGAATAAAAAATAAAAATACAACCCCCCTTGGAATCGCATCAAAAACAATTGCATATTCTTTCTGTGTTATTGGAATTCTTAACTTAACAATAAATTCCCCATATGAGAGTAGATATACATCTTCATTCAGTAACTGACCAACCAAAATAATTATATTCTCAAACCAGTTACGAAAAAAAGAGACTTTTTAAAAATCGTATATCTTTGTTGTTCCATAGAAATGATCTGTGAGGGGAAATTCCTGTTTATGGAATTTGGCCAATTTTACTGGGATTTTATCAACATCAAAATTACACAGAAGCAGAAATTCTAAGCCACCAACAGAGTCAAATAAATACTTAGGGAAAAGACATTCCAAATACTGTTCTGGTTCTTATGATACTTCAGAACCCAATTTATTTTAAAAGTATTATTTAGAGTATTGAAATGTAAAACATTAAGACCTCCTTGTTCTTGGGTATTACTGAGAACATCTTTCCGCAGATAGTGAGGCTTATTCCTCCAAATAAAATGATAAAGAATCTTATCTAAGTCCTTTACAATTTTAGGGGCAAGTTAAGTGATGATGATACATCAACCGATCTGGATAACCCTTCAGATTTGGACAATAAAACCCGACCATATAATGAAATATCTCTCAGTAACCAGAGGTTCAATTTCGTCTTTGTTTTCTCAATAAGGGGGTTAAAGTTGAATTCACTCCTTTGTTTTTTGTCCTTGCATATACCAATTCCAAGATAAGTTACCTTCTCTTTAATTGGGATACCATATACTTCCTATAAAACACAGACCTGAAACTAAGGAAAAGTCTTCAATACAGGAAACTGCTTTAGAAACGTCATTCCTGTCTCTCAACAGATATGGTGGTATCATCAGCCAGTTAACATAGTTTAAATTCCTTGCCAAGTGCTGAAACACCTTGAAAATCCCCTTTTTTGAAATGATGAGCCATAATGTGAGTAACCAATAAAAATACAAATGGACTAATTGGGCAGCCCTGGCTAATGCCACGCCCAATATCAAATCTTTGGGATGTCCCATGAGCTAATTTCACAGAGCTAGTACAACCACTATATAAAGTTTGGACCGCTTTCAAAGAAAGTCACCAAACCCCAAAAACTGTATTGCTTTGAATATAAACTCATGTTCTACAGTGTCAAAAGCTTTATAAAAATCAAGAAACATAAGACTATATATATATCTAAGATCAACCTGATGTCATTACTAATGTGTCGACCATGCACAAAACCAGATTGTTCTTGATCAATAATATGATGTAATCCTTGTTTCAAACTCTATTCAACAGGGTAATGGGCCTCCAGTTGTCTATATAAAGACTATCCTTATTAGGTATGGGAATCAAAGTAATTACACCTTGCTTTAAGGAAGTGGTAACTACCCTTTTTCTATTGATTCTTGGAACATAGCAAGAATGAAAGGAATCAAATGATCATTGAATGTTTTATAGAACTCGCGTATTAAACCATCATTTCCAGGGGACCTATTGTCCTTAAGGCTTTTAATACAATATTTTATCTCAATTTCGGATAACTCATCACAAAAATCCTGAAATCATTATCTATCTTCTTAGCAATGTTTACTACAATGTTTACTACTAAACATAATCTTATCTGGGTTCTTATGTCTCCAAATGTCCAGAACACCTAACCTTAGACATATATTCCTTATCTAACAAACATAATTACTATCCTTAGGAGGCCATCTATCTAGATTATTATGTAATACTGTATTAAATCTCCACCCCATATTACTTTGGCCAATGGAAAATTAAGACATAATTTTACTTATTTTCCCCTCAATGTCTCTAAATAAAATACAGTTACTTGACTTGTTATCGGTAGCATAAGTATTCACAACAATTCATTGATTGTGGTTGACATCTACCAGTAGTATAATCTATCTCCCTGTATTATCTGCTTCATGACTCAATATATGACCCTTAAAGTTGCCTTTTAAAATAGCGACACCTGCTGACCGATTAGTACCAAATATCATTCCCCCATTGACACTCCCAAAACGCTGTATCTGTGGAACAGGCATGAGTTTCTTGAATTAAATAAAAGTCGGCACTCTTACCCTTCCAATACAAAAATAAAGATTTCCTTCTCAAAATATTACAGATTGCATTTATAGAAAAAACAGAAATTTACATTTACTATCACAGTGACTATATGAAGAATATTACATTTGTATACATTCACATGAACCGAGTTCTCGCAAAATGAAAGTGTCTTACTAGTTGCAAATAAAAACAGTCCTTTGCGCCACACAGGTGGTAGACCTAAAGTATATTTTTCTACAATTGAAAATAACATTGCGCCATTGATTGGAAATGCATAGCCATCGACATCAAGTGTCAGTGCGAATTTCCCTGCCATAAGAAACTTTAAAAGAAAAAATAAATCAAGTTTGGCTCACACAAATAATGCTCTTTCCTCAAGAAATAAAATGTTTTAACAATTGCAAATAAAAATCAGTCCAGCACCACTCACTTGGTAAATCCAGTAGTCATCAACCTAGGCGTCAGCGCAAATGTCTCTTTTTCATTAACAAAAGCCTTGGCTCCCCCAAAGTATGCACTTCTCCCCCTCCTTCTTTGCTCTCTCAATCATTTGCACAGATGATTCAGAGCTTCTTTATCAAATGCTGTCATGTCCTCCTTGAACCTCTCAGGTGGTAGTTCTTTAAATAGTCATTTTTCTTTGCACTTTTCCATGTCAGATTCCTCTGTCCTGGAGATGAATCTCATGATTACTGGTCGAGGTGGCTGGTTGTTCTCCCCATCTCTCAGCCTACCCAGGTGGTGCACTACATCCAGAGAACCTGCATCAACATTTCGCTCCTCCTCCGGGACTATTGCCCTGCAAATGTCCTTCACTCTTGCTTTGATGTTCTCGTCAGATCTTTCCATAAATTCGAAGATTCCATCTCCGACAATACCGGTCATTCTCATTTACCTTTGACTCCATTTCAGTGAGTTTCTTCTCCTGCTTTGCAACCTGAATGTTCAATGTTGCGTTCTGCTGCTTCAGAGTTTTTACTTCCTCAGCAATGAAATCAATCTCTTTCTTCAGGTTAACGATACTGATAGCGTTCTTTTTCAACAAAACCATGATGTCATCTGCGCTCTCTTTGATTTTGGCCGTGAGGATGCGGACAATGGTGTCCTGCAGCTGGCTCAGTGATGGTTCACTTCTCAACTGCTTCGGATGTTGCTCCTTGGTTGGGGTATTCGGGTATGAATCACATTCACCCCCTTTTTTTACACTGCGAGCATATGAGTGAGTTTCAGTAATGCCTCTTTTCTCCTTGGAAGTTTCAATATCCATTAACTCATCAACAGTTTGGTCATGTCCTGACCCCATGCTGCTATGAAGATGTTAGCTAGCTAATTTGAGCTAAACACGCTGAAACATTTCGATAGCTAGTTTGGAAATCATCCACAAAAATATTTAAATGACTAATCAATTACAAAATTATTCAAATAGATTGTATGGCTCGATATCATCTTGTTGTGGTCCTTCTGTAGCTCAGTTGGTAGAGCATGGCGCTTGTAACGCCAGGGTAGTGGGTTCGATCCCCGGGACCACCCATACGTAGAATGTATGCACACATGACTGTAAGTCGCTTTGGATAAAAGCGTCTGCTAAATGGCATATATTATTATTATTATTATTATTGTTCAATTTAAAAAAAACTGCAGCCTTAAATTATAAACATTTGTGAGAAAACCCTAAAATTGTTCCACAGCTAGAAATGTTATGTCCTTTCATGCCGCCATCTTGAGATTGCTAAAATAAGTTGTTACCCGGGGAAATATTAAGTGTTATTACATACAGCCGGGAAGAACTATTGGATATAAGAGCAACGTCAACGTACCAACATTACGACCAGGAATACGACTTTCCCGAAGCAGTTCCTCTCTTCGGACCTCCACCCAGGACAATGGATCTAATCCCAGCAGCTGACCGGGGTAACAACCTCAGGAGGATGAAGAAATTTGGCTTGTTAAGTTTTACCCCTTTTTCTCCCCAATTTCATGGTATCCAATTGTTGTAGTAGCTACTATCTTGTCTCATCGCTACAACTCCCATACGGGCTCGGGATAGACGAAGGTTGAAAGTCATGCGTCCTCCGATACACAACCCAACCAAGCCGCACTGCTTCTTAACACAGTGCACATCCAACCTGGAAGCCAGCCGCACCAATGCGCCGGAGGAAACACCGTGCACCTGGCCACCTTGGCTAGCGCACACTGCGCCCAGCCCGCCACAGGAGTCGCTGGTGCGCGATGAGACAAGGACACCCCGACCGACCAAGCCCTCCCTAACCCGGGCAACGGTAAGAAAATTGTGCGTCGCCCCACGGACCTCCCAGTCACGGCCGGTTAGGACAGAGCCTGGGCGCGAACCCAGGGACTCTGATGGCACAGCTGGAGCTGCAGTACAGCGCCCTTAAACACTGCGCCACCCGGGAGGCCGTCCTGGCAAACTTTTACAGATGCACAATCGAGAGCATCCTGTCAGGCTGTATCACCGCCTGGTATGGCAACTGCACCGCCCTCAACCGCAAGGCTCTCCAGAGGGTGGTGCGATCTGCACAACACATCACCGGGGGCAAACAACCTGCCCTTCAGGACATTTACATTTACATTTAAGTCATTTAGCAGACGCTCTTATCCAGAGCGACTTACAAATTGGTGCATTCACCTTATGACATCCAGTGGAACAGTCACTTTACAATAGTGCATCTAATTCTTAAAGGGGGGGGGGGGAATTACTTATCCTATCCTAGGTATTCCTTAAAGAGGTGGGGTTTCAGGTGTCTCCGGAAGGTGGTGATTGACTCCGCTGTCCTGGCGTCGTGAGGGAGTTTGTTCCACCATTGGGGGGGCCAGAGCAGCGAACAGTTTTGACTGGGCTGAGCGGGAGCTTTACTTCCTCAGTGGTAGGGAGGCGAGCAGGCCAGAGGTGGATGAACGCAGTGCCCTTGTTTGGGTGTAGGGCCTGATCAGAGCCTGGAGGTACTGAGGTGCCGTTCCCCTCACAGCTCCGTAGGCAAGCACCATGGTCTTGTAGCGGATGCGAGCTTCAACTGGAAGCCAGTGGAGAGAACGGAGGAGCGGGGTGACGTGAGAGAACTTGGGAAGGTTGAACACCAGATGGGCTGCGGCGTTCTGGATGAGTTGAAGGGGTTTAATGGCACAGGCAGGGAGCCCAGCCAACAGCGAGTTGCAGTAATCCAGACGGGAGATGACAAGTGCCTGGATTAGGACCTGCGCCGCTTCCTGTGTGAGGCAGGGTCGTACTCTGCGGATGTTGTAGAGCATGAACTTACAGGAACGGGCCACCGCCTTGATGTTGGTTGAGAACGACAGGGTGTTGTCCAGGATCACACCAAGGTTCTTAGCGCTCTGGGAGGAGGACACAATGGAGTTGTCAACCGTGATGGCGAGATCATGGAACGGGCAGTCCTTCCCCGGGAGGAAGAGCAGCTCCGTCTTGCCGAGGTTCAGCTTGAGGTGGTGATCCGTTATCCACACTGATATGTCTGCCAGACATGCAGAGATGCGATTCACCACCTGGTCATCAGAAGGGGGAAAGGAGAAGATTAGTTGTGTGTTGTCTGCATAGCAATGATAGGAGAGACCATGTGAGGTTATGACAGAGCCAAGTGACTTGGTGTATAGCGAGAATAGGAGAGGGCCTAGAACAGGGCCCTGGGGGACACCAGTGGTGAGAGCGCGTGGTGAGGAGACAGATTCTCACCACGCCACCTGGTAGGAACGACCTGTCAGGTAGGACGCAATCCAAGCGTGGGCCGCGCCGGAGATGCCCAACTCGGAGAGGGTGGAGAGGAGGATCTGATGGTTCACAGTATCGAAGGCAGCCGATAGATCTAGAAGGATGAGAGCAGAGGAGAGAGAGTTAGCTTTAGCAGTGCGGAGCGCCTCCGTGATACAGAGGAGAGCAGTCTCAGTTGAATGACTAGTCTTAAACCTGACTGATTTGGATCAAGAAGGTCATTCAGAGAGTGATAGCGGGAGAGCTGGCCAAGGACGGCACGTTCAAGAGTTTTGGAGAGAAAAGAAAGAAGGGATACTGGTCTGTAATTGTTGCTCTGAGGCTTGAAGGACATCCACATCCACAGCACCCGATGTCAAAAAAAGGCCAAACAGATCATCAAGGAGAACAACCACCGAGCCACTGCCTGTTCACCCCGCTATCACCCAGAAGGCGAGGTCAGGACAGGTGCATCAAAGCTGGGACTGAGAGATTGAGAAACAGCTTCTATCTCAAGGCCATCAGACTGCTAAACAGCAATCACTAACTCAGAGAGGCTGTTGCCTACATTGAGACCCAATCACTGGACACTTTAATAAATGGATCACTAGAAACTTTAAACAATGGCACTTTAAATAATGGCACTTTAATAATGTTTATATATCTTACATTACTCATATCACATGTATATACTGTATTTTATACCATCTACTGCACCTTGCCTATGCTGCTCGGCCATCGCTCATCCATATACTTATATGTACATATTCTCATTCACCCCTTTAGATTTGTGTGTATTAGTTTTGTTGGGGATTGTTAGATGACTTGTTAGATATTACTGCACTGTCGGAACTAGAAGCACAAGCATTTCACTACATCCGCATTAACATCTGCTAAACATGTGTATGTGATCAATAACATTTTATTTTATTTGTCGACCCACATTGCTGACGTAGCTGAAAACGGAGCAGGGAGGGGGATATGAGTGTGTCTGTGGGTGTGTTAGCTTACCAAATGCTGCCCCGGCCAGGAACGGAATTCTCCATCACAAAGTTTTTGAGCAATAATGTATCAATATCTATCATTCACAAATTAGCTATGACATAGGCAATGAATATACAGCAAAACATTTTTTATTTCATCCCCATCTCTATATCAAATGGTTTTGACCGCTTGGATGTTTTTAGTGAGCTTCTTTTCTCCTCCCGCTTTAGCCACACAGTGCTTTTCATAAATGTTATTCTTTGTTAAGAAATGATCAACTTTACCCAGTATATCTAAACATGACTATATGTAACCAATGTGAAATGGCTAGCTAGTTAGCGTTGGTGCGCGCTAATAGCGTTTCAATCGGGTGACGTCACTCGCTCTGAGGCTTGAAATAGTTGTTCCCCTTGCTCTGCAAGTGCCAGGGCTGTTGTGGGGCGATGGGTAACGGTGTCTGTTGGCGATGTGTGCAGAGGGTCTCTGGTTCGAGCCTGGGTAGGGGCGAGGGGACGGACTAAAGTTAAACTGTTACATTGATGCTGTTGACCCGGATCACTGGTTGCTGCGGAAAAGGACGAGGTCAAAATGGGGGGGGTGAGTGTAACAGATGTCAAATGGCTAGCTAGTTAATGGGGCGCGCGCTAATAGTGTTTCAATCGGAGACGTCTCTCGCTCTGAGACCTTGAAGTAGTTGTTCCTGTGGCACGATGGGTAATGCTTCGTGGGTGTCAGTTGTTTATGTGCAGAGGGTCCCTGGTTCGGGTGAGGGAACGGACGAAAGTTAAACTTTAAACTGATTTTTTAAAGCAAATCTACCAAAACGATTGCTGATGGTGAACCTGAACAATTAAAAATAAAATCTATTGTAAACCCCACTCAACAGTTATAGCTAGATGTGTTGCGTCTCCGGTAGCTTAATTCTATTCTGGTAAAACACCATTTTCAACAGCACATAGATAACAATAACCTAGCAAATTACATAGGTTGTCACTAAACCAATATAGCCTTAATATCATGCAAGCCATATCAGGAACATAGTGTGGGTCAATGCGTGAAGCTGGGCACAGTTGACAAGGCTACGGATATTCCCTAGTGTTGTTTAGAATGCAAAATGACTTGTAGATCAATGACTGTCAACACAGTTACATGCTTAGTTCCACACTGAAGGAGAGGACGCATCAGTCACAAAACATGAGTGTTTTTCCAAAGGTAGAAAGTAATATTAGCAAATTGTTTTGGTGAATTTGTGATTCTAAATGTTTGAATCGATTTTATGAACAATGCTACATTTGGATTGGTTTGGGGTCTGCAGACCTATGCAGTCTATTTTACACATTATAATTTTGGATTGATGTGTATTGTCGTTGTTGCATCCCTAAGGACATAGGAAGTCCATACCTCCTGAACATTGTTGACTACAACCTACCTGTCACTCACAGGCTGCAGATTAGTTCTGGTTAGCACAGGGTGGGAAATGTTTAGATAACAGGTGAAATAGCAGCAGGCCTATTTAATAATCTCTATTATTGCCAAGGAGAGTTGACAAAAAGCAGACTGACTGCAAACCCAAATTGGTGCCAAGGGTTCAAGTTTCAGGAATATGCCAATTACTTAAATTGATTATGACATGATTTCCTTGATAACCAACTTGATCAAGTTCGCCGATTGTGTTACATCACGCGAGGGAGAAAAAGTAGGTCTCCAAATTGGTTACAACACACTAAAGGCTAAACACAATTTCCTCTCCTGAGTAATTCTGTTTCGTCCGGTCTGTCTCAAATGGTACCCTATTCCCTATAGTCCACTACTTTTGGCCAGGGCCCATAGGGTTCTGGTCAAATGTAGTGCACTATGTAGGGAATCTGGTGCCATTTGGGGGATACATCATGTCAGAAGGTGGATATAGCTGCAGCCAATAAATAATGGCATTTCAGTTGATTTTAATTAGCTGAGGAGGAAGTATTTATGGGCTTAATTGAGATTGCAGTGGGCAATTGCTCTGAAATAGCTGTTCCTGTTTTTTTTCACATGGGCTCCGGGACGGAGCGGGGAATTTCACTCTTCTTTTTAGATAATTAGAATAACCATAATCACTCCCTGGATGCCTAGACTCTAATCTGAGTGCACACATGCCACCAGAAATATGGTGAGAGAAAGAGGGAGAGAGTGTGTGTGTGCTTGCGTGTCAGGTGGCAGTGTTACATACACTCAATTAGTATTTGTTACTAATTGAGTGTTTGTACACTTCTGACCCACTGGGAATGTGATGAAAGAAATAAAATATGAAATATATCATTCTCTCTACTATTATCTTGACATTTCACATTCTTAAACTAAAGTGGTGATCCTAACTGACCTAAAATAGGGACTTTTTACTAGGATTAAATGTCAGGAATTGTGAAAAACAAAGTTGAAATGTATTTGGCTAAGGTGTATGTAAACTTCAGACTTCAACTGTCTTGTACTTTATTTTAAGAATGTGAAATGTTCATTCTGACATCACGTGCATAAAACAACTCACGCCGGGACGACCGTTAATTGGAACTCGTGTGAAAAGGTTTAAGTATGCAGAATAACAAGAGTGTTCTTGCTTTCAGCAAGCACACTCGTGCAAGACAGCCACACTTATTATAATACCTCTAGGAGATAACCTCATTTCCTTTCTGCATAAATGCAGCTCAGCCAATCAGGCAGTCTACACAGACAGAACATTTCTGCCAAAATTTAATCATGAGTTCATGTCGCATACACAGTTTGCCTAATTTGAAGAAAAAATAAATAAATACTCAGGAAGACTTTCTTAATCCCTGTCTGATTTAACCGCTAGTAAGGTTTTAGAGACACAGCTGTAGAGTCTAACTTGTAGCTATCATCATCTTAATTACTATCATTGTATGTGAAAGTTCTCCGTCCCTTACTTTAAAACAAAACTTTAAAGATGCCTTTAAACAATGCAAATAAACCTACCAACAGAAGAGGCCCCTTGTCCTACATTCAGGCTAATGTCAGCCAACAGATGATTGGTTACAGTCATCATCAGTGACTGTCTGTGATATAAGCCACCTTGTCTTCTTTAATGACAAATTGGGTTGACTTGACAGCAATTATGTAGGCAAAAACTAAGACAGATATGGAAAGAGACTACTGACATTAACTTACCATACAATTGGTTAAAAGTTTTGTGGAGGAAGTCCCGCTCTTCTTCCAAAGCCTCCATCTTGATCTTCATCTTCAGCATCTACATTTTCATCTGTTCCGTTGCATGGTCAGAGGGACTTGATACAGACACTGCAATTCAAACAAAGGGCATTCGTCATAACATTATAAGATATTCTACAGAACGATTGTTTAAAGATGTCATTAAACAATGCAAACACACTGACCAACAGATGAGGCAGGACTTGGTTGTCCTAGGGAGGGAGTCTGACTGCCTTGTCCTAAAGGGAGAAACAAAGAGAACCTTCGGGCTGTCAGCCAACAGATGATTGGTTTACAGCGAGGATTCCCAACCACTAGGCCGTGGACCGGCCTGCCCTTTTAATAGTTTAAAGCCTGGCTAATGCACAGATCTGTGATACACAAACAGGTCAGCTAAACACTCTTTCCTCCGCAATGTTCAAAACACAAACAATCAAGATGGATTTAGGGCCTGCTTAGTAAACACATGTAAAACATGGGTCAGCCATTTGGGTAGACCTGTGTTCACTGACCCATAGTCAGTCATGTCTAAACGCAACAGCCCTACTTTTTAATTAATTAATTTTAATTTTAGGCCCTGCATGCTTACTACCTGTGTCGTTGGTTTAGTATGAATGGGTCTGACAGGGGTTAAACCAACTTCAAATATACAGGGTAAAACCATGGTTCTGGGTGTGAAAGGGGTACCAGTATATAATTTACATTTACATTTAAGTCATTTAGCAGACGCTCTTATCCAGAGCGACTTACAAATTGGTGCATTCACCTTATGACATCCAGTGGAACAGCCACTTTACAATAGTGCATCTAAATATTTTAAGGGGGGTGAGAAGGATTACTTTATCCTATCCTAGGTATTCCTTAAAGAGGTGGGGTTTCAGGTGTCTCCGGAAGGTGGTGATTGACTCCGCTGTCCTGGCGTCGTGAGGGAGTTTGTTCCACCATTGGGGAGCCAGAGCAGCGAACAGTTTTGACTGGGCTGAGCGGGAACTGTACTTCCTCAGTGGTAGGGAGACGAGCAGGCCAGAGGTGGATGAACGCAGTGCCCTTATTTGGGTGTAGGGCCTGATCAGAGCCTGGAGGTACTGAGGTGCCGTTCCCCTCACAGCTCCGTAGGCAAGCACCATGGTCTTGTAACGGATGCGAGCTTCAACTGGAAGCCAGTGGAGAGAGCGGAGGAGCGGGGTGACGTGAGAGAACTTGGGAAGGTTGAACACTAGACGGGCTGCGGCGTTCTGGATGAGTTGTAGGGGTTTAATGGCACAGGCAGGGAGCCCAGCCAACAGCGAGTTGCAGTAATCCAGACGGGAGATGACAAGTGCCTGGATTAGGACCTGCGCCGCTTCCTATAATCTCTGATCAATTCATTGTTGCAGCACTTCTGAGCTGAAAAATGAACTGAAGCACACTTACAAAGGTTCTACCTACTAGCTAGCGCTTTGCAGTGTCAATATTACAGACTCGTCACATAAACAATATCAAAGAGCCAACAGAGTCTGGTTGAGAGAATGCCAAGAGCGTGCAAAGCTGTCATCAAGGCAGAAATATATTTTGATTTGTTTTAAGCTTTTTTGGTTACTAAATTATTTTGGCTACCGAATGGCGCAGCGGTCTAAGGCACTGCATCTCAGTGCTAGAGACGTCACTACAGACACCCTGGTTCGAATCCAGGCTGTATCACAACCGGCTGTGATTGGGAGTCCCATAGGGTGGCGAACAATTTGGCCCAGCATCGCCCGGGATTGGCCGGTGTAGGCCATCATTGTAAATAAGAATTTGTTCTTTACGGACTTGCCTACTCAAATAAGGGTTAAATATAAAGATATATATTTTTTAATCCATTTGTTACTTCATAGTTTTGATGTCATAACTATTATTCTACAATGTAGGAAAATTGAAAATAAAGAAAAATCCTGGAATGAGTAGGTGTGTCCAAACTTTTGACTGGTACTGTAGCTGTTATTGTCAGAGGTTTGGACTCGCTTTAATATTGGTATTTTAACTAATTTACCACTTGGTGATGTCACAGTCAGGCCAAAACTCCATCCCACCAAAACAGGCTGAAATATCAGGAAGTATTTTCAAACAGCTCTTACACTAAAAGGGCATTATCATAATTTTCACAATTTCACAGTATTATTCCAACTTCAGTGCCTTGCACATGTATTCAGACCCCTTGAATTTCTTTCAATTGCATTGTGTTACAAAGTGGTAATAAAATGTATTCAATTGTCATTGCCAACAATGACTGGCTAGCTTCACATACTGTAGGTATGACCTCTGTCATTGCCAACAAAGGGTATAAAACAAAGTATTGAGATAAACTTTTGTTTTTGACCAAATACTTATTTTCCACCATAATTTGCAAATAAATTCATAAAAAATCCTACAATGTGATTTTCTGGATTTTTTTTCTTCTAATTTTGTCTGTCATAGTTGAAGTGTACCTATGATGAAAATTACAGGCCTCTCTCATCTTTTTAAGTGGGAGAACTTGCACAATTGGTGGCTGACAAAATACTTTTTTGCCCCAATGTATATCAGCACTCCTACTCAGATCCTATATCAGATTATTTGCGAGGTCTGTACCACCTACCACTTGTGGGACAAACTACTTGTATTGTGTTTGTATTTATTATGCCAAAACAGCAGCTACTCGTTCTGAGGTACAGAAAAATAAAGGCAGTTTATACAATTTTAAAAATATTACAATACATTCACAGATTTCACAACACACTGTGTGCCCTCAGCCCCCTACTCCACCACTACCACATATCTACAGTACTAAATCCATGTGTATGTATAGTGTGTATTTTAACGTGTGTGTGTGTGAATAAATGTGTCAATGTGTGTGTTGCTTCACAGGGCACCCTCATAGATATCATCCTAACCAACTTGCCCTTTAAATACACCTCTGCTGTCTTCAACCAAGATCTCAGCGATCACTGCCTCATTGCCTGCATCCGTAATGGGTCAGCGGTCAAACAACCTCCACTCATCACTGTCAAACGCTCCCTGAAACACTTCAGCGAGCAAGCCTTTCTAATCTACCTGGCCGGGGTATCCTGGAAGGATATTGATCTCATCCCGTCAGTAGAGGATGCCTAGTTATTCTTTAAAAATGCCTTCCTAACCATTTTAAATAAGCATGCCCCATTCAAGAAATTTAAAACCAGGAACAGATATATCCCTTGGTTCTCCCCAGACCTGACTGCCCTTAACCAACAGAAAAACATCCTATGGCGTTCTGCATTAGCATCGAACAGCCCCCAGCTTTTCAGGGAAGCTAGAAACCAATCTACAGAGGCAGTTAGAAAAGCTAAGGCTAGCTTTTTCAAGCAGAAATTTGCTTCCTGCAGCACTAACTCAAAAAAGCTCTGGGACACTGTAAAGTCCATGGAGAATAAGAACACCTCCTCCCAGCTGCCCACTGCACTGAAGATAGGAAACACTGTCACCACTGATAAATCCACTATAATTGAGAATTTCAATAAGCATTTTTCTACGGCTGGCCATGCTTTCCAGCTGGCTACCCCTACCCCGGTCAACAGCACTGCACCCCCCACAGCAACTCACCCAAGCCTTCCCCATTTCTCCTTCTCCCAAATCCAGTCAACTGATGTTCTGAAAGAGCTGCAAAATCTGGACCCCGACAAATCAGAAAGGCTAGACAATTTGGACCCTTTCTTTCTAAAATGATCTGCCAAAATTGTTGCCACCCCTATTACTAGTCTATTCAACCTCTCTTTCGTGTCATCTGAGATTCCCAAAGATTGGAAAGCAGCTGCGGTTATCCCCCTCTTCAAAGGGGGGGGTCACTCTTGACTCAAACTGCTACAGACCTATATTTATCCTACCCTGCCTTTCTACGGTCTTCGAAAGCGAAGTCAACAAACAGATTACCGACCATTTTGAATCTCACCATACCCTCTCTGCTATGCAATCTGGTTTCAGAGTTGGTCATGGGTGCACCTCAGCCACGCTCAAGGTCCTAAACGATATCTTAACCGCCATCGATAAGAAACATTACTATGCAGCCGTATTCATTGATCTGGCCAAGGCTTTTGACTCTGTCAATCACCACATCCTCATCGGCAGACTCGAACAGCCTTGGTTTCTCAAATGATTGCCTGCCTGGTTCACCAACTACTTCTCTGATAGAGTTCAGTGTGTCAAATCGGAGGGTCTGTTGTCCGGACCTCTGGCAGTCTCTATGGGGGTGCCACAGGGTTCAATTCTTGGACCTACTCTCTTCTCTGTATACATCAATGATGTCGCTCTTGCTGCTGGTGAGTCTCTGATCCACCTCTATGCAGACGACACCATTCTGTATACTTCTGGCCCTTCTTTGGACACTGTTAACCCTCCAGGCAAGCTTCAATGCCATACAACTCTCCTTCCGTGGTCTCCAATTGCTCTTAAATACAAGTAAAACTAAATGAATGCTCTTCAACCGATCGCTGCCTGCACCTGCCCGCCTGTCCAACATCACTACTCTGGACGGCTTTGACAACTACAAATACCTAGGTGTCTGGTTAGTGTAAGCTCTCCTTCCAGACCCACATCAAACATCTCCAATCCAAAGTTAAATCTAGAATTGGCTTCCTATTTCACAAAAAAACCATCCTTCACTCATGCTGCCAAACATACCCTTGTAAAACTGACCATCCTACCAATCCTCGACTTCGGCGATGTAATTTACAAAATAGCCTCCAATACCGTACTCTACAAACTGGATGCAGTCTATCACAGTGCCATCCGTTTTGTCACCGAAGCCCCTTATACCACCCACCACTGCGACCTGTATGCTCTAGTCGGCTGGCCCTCGCTACATATTCGTCGCCAGACCCACTGGCTCCAGGTCATCTATAAGTCTATGCTAGGTAAAGCTCTGCCTTACCTCAGCTCACTGGTCACGATAACAACACCCACCCGTAGCACGTGCTCCAGCAGGTATATATCACTGATCATCCCCAAAGCCAACACCTCCATTGGCCGCCTTTCCTTCCAGTTTTCTGCTGCCAATGACTGGAACGAATTGCAAAAATCGCTGAAGCTGGAGACTTATATTTCCCTGGCTAACTTTAAACATCAGTTATTTGAGCAGCTAACCGATCGCTGCAGCTGTACATATCCCATCTGTAAATAGCCCACCCAATCTAACAACCTAATCCCCATATTGTTCTTATTTACTTTTCTGCTCTTTTGCACACCAGTATTTCTACTTGCACATCACCATCTATCACTCCAGTGTTAATTTGCTAAATTTGAACTACTTCGCTACTACGGCCTATTTATTGCCTTACCTTATGCCATTTGCACACACGGTACATAGACTTTCTTTTTTCCCTGTTGTGTTATTGACTGTATGCTTGTTTATTCCATGTGTAACTGTGTTGTTTGTGTCGCACTGCTTTGCTTTATCTTGGCCAGTTAGCAGTTGTAAATGAGAACTTGATCTCAACTAGCCTACCTGGTTAAATAAAGGTGAAATAAAAAAAAAATAAATAAATGCATGCCGCAGGTATATCTGTGTCAGATGGCTACAGCGTCTGCTATACAGATATAGACATACAGGCTAATTCATACATTTTCAATCAGTATATTTTGTATAAAGAGAAGCATTATGTTGGTAGTTTATAGGAGTAACTCTGGTAGGCCTGAAACAAACTTCACCTCAAGTTCAACTGATGGAGTGAGTTGGAGTGCCGGGATGCAATGGCTTCATATCATAGGCCTGCAGTTGCTAAAGCTTAATAATAGACACCATACCAAACCTTCACAAACTATTCTAAACTTTATTAGGGTAATATCAAAAGTCAGTCAAGCCATTGTTTGTAAGGAAAATAAGAGCAAAAGAAAAAAGAACAAATGGAAACCAGGGTAAAACACACTACTCTCCCTTTCCCAATAAAAAAAAAAACACCCAATCCTCCACAAAGCAAAAAACATTAGAACCACCTCCACCCGGTAAATATCGATCTGTCCCTTAGACAGTGCTAGCTACGCAACTAGAGATGGTTTGAGTCCAGACTCTGTCGCAGCCGGCCGCAACCGGGAGACCCATGGGGCGGCGCAAAATGGGTTAGGGGAGGGTTTGGCCGGCAGGGATGTTCTTGTCCCATCGCGCTCTAGCGACTCCTGTGGAGGGCCGGGCACAATGCACACTGACACGGTCGCCAGGCGTATGGTGTTTCCTCTGACACATTGGTGCGGCTGGGTTAAGCGGGCGTTGTGTCAAGAAGCAGTGCTGCTTGGCTGTGTTTCGGAGGACGCATGGCTCTCGATCTTCGCCTCTCCCAAGTCCGTACGTGAGTTGCAGTGATGAGACAAGACTGTAAATACCAATTGGATACTATGAAATTGGGGATAAAAAAAAGGATTAAAAAAACTAATTAAATGCAATGAATAAAATTAAATGCAGTGATTGCCGAAATGATTCAGCAATCATGATTTGAAAAACTGTTTCCATCGTAATTTGTCACAATAAAGGAAGTTCTACATATGAAAAATCCACCCGTCTAACAGATAAAATTTGTTGTTGCATCATTGCTTTTGTCAAATAAACCTGGGTCAAGGGAAACCTGCCTACTGATATCAACCCCAATGAACAAGGTCACATATGTACACTTTAGCCTACATCTCAGGTCGAATGAAGCAGCACCATTGAGATAGGAGTTTGATGACTGACTGATCTAAAAAAATCAACCAGACAATTGTGAAATGCTCCAAGGTTTTATTGGTTTAATACAGCATATTAATTCCAGTATGTTATTACTAGAGGCAACATTAGCTTTTATATCTTTGTGTTGATATAGATTTCAATATTTCACGAAATAAATTATGCATACAGCATTTACACAAAAAATATAAATAATTGCAAAACATTATGTAAAGCAAGCAAGTAAATCTGACAAACAAGATATCACACCAAATGAAGTTATAGAAAACCTGTCAAACTGAATACATTAATTTGAGTGCAATGAGGGATTAACAGATGATGTAACATGCCACAGAGAGTTTGGGTGAGGCTGGGATAGCAATACATGACATTTACACAATCAGAGTTATCCAGCACAGATACACAAGCTTATAAGATCCCACTGCTCCCACATTGAATAGCAGTGACAACACACACTTTCTAAAAAGACACTCCTAAGCCATCCTTTTCATTTTTAAATTGAACCTTCATTTAACTAGGCAAGTCAGTTAGGAACAAATTCTTATTCAGAATGACGACCTACCCCGGCTAAACCCTAACCCGGACGATGCTGGGCCAATTGTGCGCCGCCCTTTGAGACTCCTGATCACAATCACGGCCGGTTGTGATACAGCCCAGGATCGAACCAGGGTTTGTAGTGACGCCTCTAGCACTGAGATGCAGTGCCTTAGACTGCTGAGCCACTCGGGAGCCCTATCCTTTTCCTAGCCCAGATTAAAAGGTAAATGTAATAAGAGTTTAGACTCTTTAAGCATACACCGGTGAAAAAAAAAATCATAGGCAATATTCAGAAAACCCTGAATGACAAATGCATCTCCTGTCATCCAAATGAGATAAAATCAATTCACCAAAAACAAAAATTGCAAAGTAACTGGACCCCTTATATAAACATTGTAGAAAGCAAAATAAAAAAGGGAACTTAAAGCAGCTCCTATCGACAAGATGTCGTAGAGGGTCAGAACCCAAATGAATGTTATGTTACCCTTGTTCAACCTGTAATTTCGGTCTTCTTCCCTTATCTACCTGCGGACATTGCACCTCGACCCTCTCTCCCCTATGGGATCTACTGACTCAGGAAGGGAAATGGTATGGAGGAGGAGGTAGGGTAAAGGATCAGTATCAGGGGTCAGCATAATGTCCACCTCTGTGACACCGCCATAGCACAGGGACTTCCTGTCCATCAGGGAGTCTCAGCCTCCTCTGGACCAACCAACAGCAGGATCTCGTGACTGAGGATGAATGTAAAGAAGTAGATACAGAGGTCAGCGAAGACGTCGCCCATCTTCTTGTAGGTGTCCATGGAGCGGTTGATGACCTCAGCAGGGATACCAGACAACAGGAGCGCGGCAGTCAGCACTGTAGTTTGCATCTTCTTCTCAACCTGGTGGATGACGGAAAGTTTTTACACATGTATGTATGCACAATACACAGGTTATGACCATATATGCCTGACCCATTTGGTATACACTATATATACAAAAGTATGTAAAAACCCCTTTCAAAATGAGTGAATTCTGCCATTTCAGCACACCCTTTGCTGACAGGTGTATAAATCGAGCACAGAGCAATAGAATCTCCAAAGACAAACATTGGCAGTAGAATGGCCTTACTGAGAAGCTCAGTGACTTTCTATGTGGCACCACCATAGGATGCCACCTTTCCAACAAGGTAGTTCGTCAAATTTCTGCCCTGCAAAAGCTGCCCCGGTTAACTATAAGTGTGGTTATTGTGAAGTGGAAACGTCTAGGAGCAACAACGGCTCAGCCGCGAAGTGGTAGGCCACACAAGCTCACAGAAAGGAACTGCCGAGTGCTGAAGCTCGTAAAAAGTGTCTGTCCTGGGTTGCAAAACTCACTACTGAGTTCCAAACTGCCTCTGGAAGCAACGTCAGCACACTAACTGTTCGTTGGGAGCGTCATGAGATGTGTTTCCATGGCCGAGCAACCTACAAGCCTAAAATCACCATGCGCAATGTCAAGTATCGGCTGAAGTGGTGTAAAGCTTGCTGCCATTGGATTGATGAATCACGTTTCACAATCTGGCAGTCCAACAGATGAATCTGGGTTTGGCGGAGAACGCTACCTGCCCCAATGCATAGTCACAACTGTAAAGTTTGGTGGATGAATAATGGTTTGGGGCTGTTTTTCATGGTTCGGACTAGGGAAGGCCTTTTCCTGTTTCAGCATGACAATGCCCCCATGCACAAAGCGAGGTCCACTGTCAAGATCGGTGTGGAAGAACTTGAACGGCCTGCACAGTGGTACGGGATGAATTTGGATGCCGATTGTGAGCCAGGCCTAATCGCCCAACATTAGTGCCGACCTCACTAATGCTCATGGCTGAATGGAAGCAAATCCTTGCAGCAATGTCCCAACTAGAGGTTGACCGATTAATAGGCATGGCCGAGTATTAGGGACGATTTCAAGTTTTCATAACAAATCGGTATTCAGCATTTTTGGACGCCATTTATGGCCGATTACATTGCAATCCACGAGGAGACTGCGTGGCAGGCCGACTACCTGTTATGCGAGTGCAGCAAGGAGCCAAGGTAAGTTGCTAGCTAGCATTAAACTTATCTTATAAAAAGACTATGAATCTTAACATAATCACTAGTTAACTACACATGGTTGATGATATTACTAGGCTAACTAGCTTGTCCTGTGTTGCATATAATCAATGCAGTGCCTGTTAATTTATCGAATCACAGCCTACTTTGCCAAACTGTGATGATTTAACAAAAGCGCAGTCGCATCAGGGTATATGCAGCAGTTTGGGATGCCTGGCTCGTTGCGAACTGTATGAAGACCATTTCTTCCTAACAAAGGCCGTCATTCATTTGCAAGAATTTTACATAATTATGACATAACATTGAAGGTTGTGCAATGTAACAGCAATATTTAGACTTAGGGTTGCTACCCGTTCGATAAAATATGAAACGGTTCCGTATTTCACTGAAAGAATAAACATTTTGTTTTCGAAATGATAGTTTCTGTATTTGACCATATTAATGACATAAGGCTCATATTTCAGTGTGTTTATTATATTACAATTAAGTCTATGATTTGATATTTGATAGAGCAGTCTGACTGAGTGATGGTAGGCAGCAGCAGGCTCGTAAGCATTCATTCAAACAGCACTTTCCTGCATTTGCCAGCAGCTCTTCGCAATGCCTGAAGCACAGCGCTGTTTATGACTTCAAGCCTACCAACTCCCAAGATTAGGCTGGCAATCATATAGTGCCTATAAGAACATCCAATAGTCAAAGGTATATGAAATAGAAATGGTAGAGAGAAATAATCCTATAATTACTATAATAACTACAACCTAAAACTGCTAACTGGGAAATTGAAGACTCACGTTAAAAGGAACCACCAGCTTTCATATGTTCTCATGTTCTGAGCAAGGAACTTACACGTTAGCTTTCTTACATGGCACATATTGCACTTTTACTTTCTTCTCCAACACTTTGTTTTTGCATTATTTAAACCAAATAGAACATGTTTCATTATTTATTTGAGACTAAATAGATTTTATTTATGTTTTATATTAACATAACTGAATTAACACTTTTATTTTGTAATTGTCATTATTACAAATATGTACATATAAAAATTGTTATCTGCTTTTTTTGGTCGTCCAATAATCGGTATCTGTGTTGAAAAATCATAATCGGTTCGACCTCTAGTCCCAATGTAGTGGAAAACCTTCCCAGAAGAGTGGAGGATATTATAGCAGGAAAGGAGGACCAACTCCATATGAAAGCCCATGATTTTGGAATTAGATGTTCGAAGAGCACATCAATGCGAGCTGTGGCAAGAAGGTTTGCAGTGTCTGTCAGCGGTGTCCAGAGCATGGAGGTGCTACCAGGAGACAGGCCAGTACATCAGGAGACATGGAGGACGTGGGAGGGCAACAACCCAGCAGCAGGACCGCTACCTCTGCCTTTGTGCAAGGAGGAGCAGGAGGAGCACTGCAAAATTACCTCCAGCAGGCCACAAATGTGCATGTGTCTGCTCAAACGGTCAGAAACAGACTCCATGGGGGTGGCAGGACGTTTGGCATTTGTCAGAGAACACCAAGATTAGCAAATTCACCACTGGTGCCCTGTGCTCTTCACAGATGAAAGCAGGTTCACACTGAGCACGTGACAGACGTGACAGTCTGGAGATGCCGTGGAGAACGTTCTGCTGCCTGCAACATCCTCCAGCATGACCGGTTTGGCGGTGGGTCAGTCGTGGTGTGGGGTGGCATTTCTTTGGGGGGCCGCACAGCCCTCCATGTGCTTGCCAGAGGTAGCCTGACGGCCATTAGGTACCGAGATGAGATCCTCAGGCCCCTTGTGAGACCATATGCTGGTGCGGTTGGCCCTGGGTTCCTCCTAATGCAAGACAATGCTAGACCTCATGTGGCTGGAGTGTGTCAGCAGTTCCTGCAAGAGGAAGGCATTGATGCTATGGACTGGCCCGCCCGTTCCCCAGACCTGAATCCAATTGAGCACATCTGGGACATCATGTCTCGCTCCATCCACCAACGCCACGTTGCACCACAGACTGTCCAGGAGTTGGCGGATGCTTTAGTCCAGGTCTGGGAGGAGATCCCTCAGGAGACCATCCGCCACCTCATCAGGAGCATGCTCAGGCGTTGTAGGGAGGTCATACAGGCACGTGGAGGCCACACACACTACTGAGCCTCATTTTGACTTAAGGACATTAAGATCAGCCTGTAGTGTGGTTTTCCACTTTAATTTTGAGTGTGACTCCAAATCCAGACCTCCATGGGTTGATCAATTTGATTTCCATTGATTATTTTTGTGTGATTTTGTTGTCTGCACATTCAACTAAGTAAAGAAAAAAGTATTTAAGAACATTTCATTCAGATCTAGGATGTGTTATTTTAGTATTCCCTTTATTTTTTGAGCAGTGTATTAATGCCAAAAGATATCTCTTACCTTTGGAAAATATTTGTACAACCCCATGTATGCCAGTTCGAGGGTGAGGAATGGTGCGAATATGGACTGCAAAAGAGAGTAGCCTAGTTAATGAACTGCTTCAACAAATCCTTACTCTCATATTACCATAGATACTGCATAATCTAAAACAGTAAGTCAGTGGTATTAAACTAAATCAAAGCTCTCAAGGGAAGAGACAACACTTTTCTGATCAGACTCACCAGATACTTGCAGACAAAAACCCTGACAAAGATAGCAAGGAGGACACTGCCAACAAGCCTGAAGAGCCTGAAGGAGTCCAACTCATCTGGGTCAGAGCTAGCTGCCTCCTGGGCTTGTTTCTCATTGGCCAGTTGGCCTCTGAGCTTCATGGCATCATCAAAGCGGGACAGGTACTTCTGAAACCCTCTGCGTGGGGATCCGGAGTGGCTGGGCTCATCAGCTGCTAGCTGGGCCTCTCCGCGCGGCCTCTGACGGACGCCCGGTGTCACATCCTTGTCCACACCGCCACCCATCACCTCGCTGGTGTCTGGCAGGGGATATCCTGGGAGATCACTGTGGGGGTGGCTGCTGCCTACTGCCTCTGGGAGGAATGGAGACAGTCTGGGGGAGGGGTATGTTGACCACGAGTCGCTCCTGTCCAAGTCCAGATGGAACATGGGTGCCGTAACACTTCTGGATGATCCTGTTGGGACAAGGTCGGGATTGACATGACATTAACTTGATTTATATATAATATCCATATATAGAATCTCTATGGTCATATATTGAATGCAAATTGGTAAGCCAGTTAGATAATACAGAAGAGCGCTGAATTGTCATGACTACAGCACATTTCACACTGATGTTTATTTTCTAGCGCACTGCATCATGGTTGAATAGCAGTGTGTGGGTAAAATCAACAGGGAAGCCAAGCCAGGAAAGAAAGCCTTAATACAACCTGGTTTGTGATAATTGCTCTAGAACAATAAGAAAGTGGCAGAATAAATTTAACCATACCTTCATTTAATCACAAAACCAGAGAGCAACACTGCCCTATAAAAGGCAGTAACTGCTCATAGCGTGGAATTGAGAAAAATTACTTTTATTTACCTTGGTTTCATAGTAACATTACGCAGTTCCTGCTAACATGACCCCCCATTTTCTCCAAAAAACAATAGAGGTAGGAAACTTGTGCACATAATTAAGCATTTATTTAATGTAGCAAAAATTACATTAACTTGTTTTTGACCAAATGAGCAGTTACTGCCTTTTTGCTTGGTAGGGCAGAACATGTTTCTGGTGAAGTCCACAAAACATATTGCATGTAACAAACAGTTACATGACCTACAGCATGGTCAAACAAGCTTGGAGTTTTTGTTGTCCTAGGTTATCTGGCTAAAATGCTTGCTTGCTAGCCTAACTTCTTTTCATGGACAACGATGAGCCAGGCAAGCTAGTTAACATTAGCCTACTAAACCTAGCTACATATTGAACTTCCATCCTCTCAGGCCAGGGGCACAACAATGTATGAATTTATGGTTTGATCAGAATCTCCGTTATAACCATTGGCCAGTATGGAGAACTAAGTAAAACCCCCAAGTCCAAATCTACATACATGGCTAATTTAGGAAAAATAGAATAAAAGCTAGCTACCCATTGGAGGACAATAACACGACGAGATACAACAATTCAAGTTCTGTCAATGAGGTTTGGCTTCTGATGTGATGTGATTGGTGTGAATCCAAATCCAATCTGGCTTCCCTTGACACGTGTTTTTGGTGCACCAGGAACATTCACAGTTGAGCTCATTGATTGGCTATTATTTTATAAATTATTTGTATAAATGCAATAAATTCCACAAATTAACTTTTAACAAGGCACACCTGTTAATTGAAATGCATTCCAAGTGACTACCTTATGAAGCTGGTTGAGAGAATGCCAAGAGTGTGCAAAGCTGTCATCAAGGCAAAGCGTGGCTACTTTGAAGAATCTCAAATATAAAATATATTTTGATTTGTTTCACACTTTTTTGGTTACTACATGTTTCCATGTGTTATTTCATAGTTTTGATGTCTTCACTGTTATTCTACAATGTAGAAAATAGTAAAAAATAAAGAAAAACCCTTGAATGGGTAGGTGTGTCCAAACTTATGACTGGTACTGTTCTGAGACGAGAGAGGTGCCGTTTCGTTCGCTCTGATGCTTTCACTGGTGAGATACATTCAGCCTCTTGTGAATTGAGAGACAAAAATATCAATAATTTAGTATGTTTTTTTCTTGGTACATTGGGGGAAGCCTGGCTTCCCTTGGAATCCATGAATACATGCCACGGGTTCATAGTAGCTAGCAGACTGTAGAAGGGTAATGTGAATTTTTGACCAACCTTCTCAATGAGAGAAGATTTGAAATTGTCAAGACGGCAGCGTAAACATTGATTACTTCATGGAGAAAAACATTTTAATTTAATAACAGAGCATTTTCTAAATTCAAACGAATCCCCTGCAACTAAACATGGAAGTTTAGAAGATATTAGGCAGATTTCCATTGACCTACATTTAATTCTAAAATGCCTACTGCTTGCAAAACCTATTTAAAAAAAAACATCTAATAATGCTTCTATACAGGACAAGGATAGTCCTGATTTTCTAGAATGGCTGCTGAATTGCTTCGCCTTGCTTTTATGGCTGGCAAGTTTCACCATCCAATTATTTCAGTTCTACAGGAGTGCAAGTTTCACCATATGACAGTTGTGGCAGCTACATCATGGCACAGACCGTGGCGATACTTTGGAACATGATCATTATTAGAATATGGCAAATATTGGAAGAGAATTGTGCCAAGGAGATGGCTGCCGTTTTAAGTTCCTGTAACCAATTGTAATATTGTGTATGTTTTTTGTGCAACTTATTTCGTACATAATGTTTCTGCCACTGTGATGAGCGATTACTCATCCCGTACAGGGATATTTTTTCTTCAACGAGTTGGACGGGAAGGATTTACTTCAGTTTGGAGAGTTGGGAGGTATCAAGAACGAAGGTCCGGGTGCCTTGTAAGGATCTGTTGCCAAAAGAGGGTAATCTACCTTTACCATCGGCCCTATTAGCCAACGTACAATCAATCGATAATAAAATAGCCAAACTACAATCACGTATATCCTACCAACGGGACATTAAAAACTGTAATATCTTATGTTTCACGGAGTAGTGGCTGAACGACGGCACGAAAAACACAGGGTTTTAAGCTTTTCAGCAGGATAGAACAGCAGCCTCTGGTAAAGACAATGGTTGGCGGTCTATGTATATTTGTAAACAGCTGGTGCACGAAATCTAAGGAAGTCGAGGTTTTGCTCGCCTGAGGTAAAGTATCTCATGACAAGCTGTAGACCACACTATTTATCAAGAGAGTTCTGTATTTTTTGTGGTTGTCTAAATACCCCCACAAACCGGTGCTGGCACTAAGACTGCACTCAATGAGCTGTATACGGCCATAAGCAAACAGGAAAACACTTAGCCTGTGACTGCGCTCCTAGTGGACGGGGACTTTAATGCAGGGAAACTCTAAATCCGTTTCACCTCATTTCTACCAGCATGTTAAATGAGCAACCAGAGGGAAAAATAAAACTCTAGACCTCACCCTCTTCTATACCAGGCGGTGTCAGAGGAAGGCTCTAAGACTCCAGCCACCCTAGACGTGGACTGTCCAAGCCATACGACTCTTGAACAGCTTATCGGAACAGGTTACCCAGACCACTCTTTTATGCTGCTGCTACTCTGTTAATTATCTATGCATAGTCACTTGAATAACTCTACCTACATGTACATATTACCTCAATTGCCTCGACTAACCGGTGCCTCCACACTTTGTACCGGTACCCCCTGTATATTGCTATTGTTATTTCACTGCTGCTGTTTAATTATGTTACTTTTATTTTGTATATTTTTACTTAATTTTTCTTAACTTCTTAAAGTAATGTGGGTTAAGGGCTTGTAAGCATTTCATTGTAAGGTCAACACCTGTTGTATTCGGCGCAAGTGACAAATAAAATGTGATTTATTAGTCAGTTACTGCATTCTATCCATGCTGGCTTCGGCAGGCTACCAGAGACATGACACAGATGTGGGAGGGTTGTCGCAAATTTACCTATATTGGTAATGGAAGCACTTCAAACACTACATTTTTATTAGACAATATATTACAAAAAACATGTAAAGGTGTGACTTCATTACATCCAGGTGTTTTTATAGACACAAGATAGGGTGAATATCCATTTGAACTATCTATTTTCTATGCAAACTTTATAAATGGTCCAACTCAATGAGTTATTAAAACATTTCAATGCACCCCCCTCCACAATGTAAAAAATATTTTCACACAAGCCTCTCCTTGTATTGTAAAATAAATGAAATTAATTTCAATTAACAATACCTGCTGTAGTGACCCTGTGTTAATAAACATGCCACTCCAGCATGCTTTTGTGACACAGTCGAAGCCACGCAGGGCTACAGGCAAGAAGGTTGAGGTTTCGCCCACCAACACAGACAAGTTCACTCTCCTGTTTCATTACACTACAATCAGAGCTGGCTGCAGACAATGATCAGCTTGGAGGAAATCAGATCTCGACAAACAGAAAACACATCCCTCCCTACCTTGTAGGCTTGCCCAGTATCGAAGGCTTGGTTTGACAATCTCCGAATGTCATGAAACATTTGGTGTTTTGTCTCTTTCCATTCATCAAAGATTGATGTTATTTGTCAGTTTAAAAAAATACATATATTCACACAAAAAAATCAAGTGACCGGGATTGCACAATAAAAATCAGGGGACTAATTTGTGGTCCCCATTTTTTACATAAATATATATACAATTACATAGACACATTGCAGACAGAAAAAAATGCCCAACCACCAGATGAGTATGGGGGGGGGGGGTTCAAGTACAATTCTTACAAGCTTGTTTGGCTGGTAGTTTATTCTTTAAATGTTTGGGGCTGCTGGTGAACCATGATGTGCAGACATAAGCAACGTGACACTTGCCTATAGGCTTAGGTGTCCACTGTATGATAGGAATAGTTTAATACACATACTGCCTATGCAAAAGGAAGGGAAGCTTAGGCCTAACTCCAGATATATAGAGATATGTAAAAGGAATAGAAGTTTAGGCTTAACCCCAGAGATAGAGATATGTAAAAGGAAGGGAAGCTTAGGCCTAACCCCAGATATATAGAGATATGTAAAGGAAGAGCAAAGGAAACAGAAAAGGAAGAGAAGTTTAGGCCTAACCCCAGAGATAGAGGTATGCTGGTGGCATGCTACGACACTCACAGTAAATTTCGATCTGTCCCTTAGGTTTCTGGCTTTCAAGGGGGTTTTCTAAGCCACTGTGCTTCTGCATTGCTTGCTCTTTTGGGTTTTAGGATGTGTTACTGTATAAGCACTTTGTGACAACTACCAATGTAAAAAAGGCTTTATAAAAAAACGTGATTGATTGATCTAAAAACGCCTATCAGCCAGCTGGAAAAGAGTAACGATCTGACTGTCCATTGAAGCTAGCTGCCAGCTAATATAAGCCATCAAGCTAAACAATTCGCTTGTCTCATCAGCGAGCAAACCATTGACCACCACTTAGGTTTTCCTTACCGTCGTTTTCAGTTTCAGCTTTGGTGAAACCCACAATTCTGTTCATTCTGTCTTCAGAATTCATGAGCAATTTTCGTCTCCGAATTTCTGCTCTTCTTTGCGCAGAAGAAAGACAGGGTTTCTCTTCTGGTGTATTTAGACTAGTGTCATCTGGACACTGCATGGTTTCAGAAATATTACGATTATTTCGTATACAAGACACAATATTCTAATCCTGTAGACAAATTCTTAGATTATTGCATTTTACTGCAGCCGGATATAACAGAATGGGGCCTGCCTTTATTGTCTGTGTAGCGCGCACGTTGATGATCTCATCATCTACGTAAAGCCAAAAGGTTCAAATCGTTTTACACGTCTTAACATTTGTAATGATCTTCTTTTTTTTCACTTGCTTTTTTTCAAGTGTCAAAAGTCATTTTTACATATATTCATTACACCTGTCCAGTGTGTATTTAAAGGTGATTAGAACGCTTGTTATAGTCATTTTTACATATATTCATTACACCTGTCCAGTGTGTATTTACAGGTGATTAGAATGCTTGTTATGGTCATGTTTACATATATTCATTAAACCTGTCCAGTGTGTATTCACAGGTGATTAGAATGCTTGTTATGGTCATTTTTATATATACTGTATATTCATTACACATGTCCAGTGTGTATGTACAGGTGATTAGAACGCTCGTTATGGACATTTTTACATATATTCATTACACCTGTCCAGTATGTATTTACAGGTGATTAGAATGCCCCTTATGTTCATTTTTACATTTTCATTACAGCTGTCATGACACCTGGAGATGGGGGCTTAAACCCTGAAACCCTGAAGGGGTGGGGGAAACCCCTCAGAGCTGATCAAGGCCACCAGGGGACCCCACTACATCCAGCCAGCTCCCTGTGCCATGGAGATGGGGGGGGGAGAGGGCGAAGTTCGACCGGGGGGCAGCCCCCATCTATGGCAACCGGGGGCTCCAACACATCCACCCAGCTCCCTTCCCAAGGGAGGTTACCTCACCCCTGCCAGTGCCCATTGGAGGCACCACTACACCAGCCTGCTCCCTGCCCCAGGGGTATCGCGGGAGAGGGTCAGAGAGAGCAGAGGCCGACCCAGGGAGATGGGCCGGAGATGGGCCACGCCCATGGCCAACAGGGTGCACCACTACATCCACCTAGCTCCCTGCACTAGTGAGATCGGAAGAGAAGGCCAGAGAGTGGGGCCAACACCTGGAGAGTGGGGCCAACACCAGGAGAGTGGGGCCGACCCCCACCCACGACCAGCAGAGGGCACCAATACATCCACCCAGCTACAGAGAGAAATAGTAATGGCGTCTTTTTGTAGGGACTAACTCCACCATGGTTCGATAGCCTGGTGTAATGAATGCCGTTTTTGTAGGGTTTTTTGATTATGGCCAAAAACTACTTATTTGGTAAATACAGGCTTAGGAAATGTTATACATTTTGTTCTATGAGATCATCTTCATCAGTTAATTTTAAGCATTTATGTATTGAAAAAAGCACATAAAGGTCATGTTAAATGACTGATCTTATATCATGGAAGAAAACGTAAAATATCTCCTAAGGCCATCTTAACCTCGCCTCAAGGCCGTCTTAACCTTTTTTTCTGCCTTTTTTGTCATATGTCATATTTCCACCATTATTACATTTACATTTTAGTAATTTATCAGCTGCCTTGGTAATATTTTGCTAAATACATATAACTCACATCTCTGGGCCATCTTTTAGCATTTTCCTCATAGTGACACACGTTTTTTGCCTTTGTTGGTCTAATTACACCAATATCTCTTCCTTTATTGCATTGAAAAATCTATTCAGTTCCTCCACATTAAAATGAATTGTGGCCAACTTGAAAATAGGCTGCTGTGACATTTTTGTACACTAAATCTATAATGACTCTATTAAACGTTTCCACTGGGTATCCTTGTTCTGCGGGAAATGTGGTGTAGTTATCATCTAAAGTACCATGTGATTATAAAGCACATCCTTATACTGACTGTTTTGTCTCTATATACCCATAAAATGCATACAGGTATGACCCCCCCCCCTCCCCTCCATGTCGTTAACATTTCAATTATTTCATACCTTATTTTATGTTGTATTATGTTGTATTATCAAGTTAACATATCAATTGCCTTATTTTGGTACTGGTACTTTGTTTTTTATTGAGCAAATATTTGTATTTGTTTTTAACTTTGCCTTGGTGGGAAGTGAGCTCGTAAGTAAGCATTTCACAGTAAAGTCTACACCTGTCATACTCTGTGTATTTGACCAATAATCTTTCATTTTGCAACGATTGTTCCCTGATATTACAAATTTACATTTCATTCCCTCTATCCTCTTGACCCAAACAACCAATGCCAGTGGCCACATTTAGATATGTCACGTGCACAGGGTCTCAGAGGTGTCGTTGCAGGGTACAGTGAAATACTTCAGCACTGAGCTTCAACAGTGCATCTGAGTGAAACAATAAAACTTTGAATAATAATCATTTAGCTACCTCCCATAAGTGGTTATCATACCAGAATATGACCCTCATAATGATTTTCACCAAGGTCCATGAATAAAACTTTGCAACCCCAAAGTGGACCAATAACTCAAACTAATTTGAGATGTTTACAGTGACTCAAATTAAGAAGAAAATGTTTAACCATGTTTGTCCTTGTCCTGCATTGTGTAGTCCATATTTCGCTTTAAGCGTGTTTTATATGCATTTTCTGCTGTTAATTCAAAATCCATTCCGTTTCTGTATAATGTGAGCAATACAATCAAAGTCTATTGCTATTGATATCGTAAAAGTGTCCTAGTGGTTAGCTGACTAATTGAATGACTGACTGACTTAATAGACTCCTGGTGATGACAACAATACAATTCTAGTGCTCCATTCCAAGATGATAGTTCATCGTTTTTAATTAGCTATCCATCATTTCTAATTGTCTGAAGATTCAAGCTGCACGTGTGAAAACACATTTTAATGACACTTTCTATCCACCAGATGGGGTTGTTTGTGAGAAAAGTACCTACTTTTCCAAAAACCCCATCTGTTAGATAAATCAATTAAAGCAATTGTCACGACTTTCCAAACCACAAATGCTGGATTAAAATATGTATTCTAAAAAGGAATGTATAAACTGTGAAGGAGGCAGCGGAAGAAGGACCAGGGTTGCACAACATTTGAGAGAAATAAGCTTTTTGTGCGTTTGGAAAATGTCTGGGATCTTTTATTTCGGCTCATGAAACATGAGAGCAACACTTTTACATGTTGTATTTATATTTTTGTTCAGTGTATCCTTGCGAAAACGTGCTACCAACTGAGACGTCATCGCTCAAATTGATAATCCAACGTTTTGCGAATAGCTGGCTAGCAAATATCTAATGTAATCTTAAAGCTCCCTCTGCACTGTTTCTTTTGTCACTGATAGGCTGTACATTTACCTGCTTATTCCCTGACATTGTCCAAGTTATGATTTCTCATCATTCTCCCTTCCTTCTCTGATGTATTCCACATTTCCCACTTCCTCACCAGACAGTAGCAACAAACTATTCAAAATGGTACTAATTTCATTCATCAACAACTTTTTTTAAAGGGTAGTAGACATTTACAGTATATATTTACAGATCTTAGTCTAGCCCAAAACTAATGAGACCGTTTCAGCATGTAAAAGGTAACAGTAAAAAACAAATATAATTTTAGCAAACAGTGAAAAAGACAACATAAAATAACAAGAGTTGTGACGGAATAGATATTTAATAAGCATTTCAAAACAATACATTATACTATAGACCTGCTAAATTACTCACATCCAGCATAAAAAAACATTCGAAACAGAATTAACTAAAATAGTTCAGTATTTATTTCAAAATATGTAACAATTGTTTTTGAAGCAACTACTGTATGACTTGGTGAAGGTGTGGTAGAAAGGAGCTGTCTGTTGTACTCCCCCTCCTCCATCCTTGGTGCTCGTTCAACATAGCATTTTGGAGATTCCTGTGAACATCAACAGTCAAACATGTTACTCTGAACAGCACCATCTTCCTAACAAGAATTTAGATCCGTTGACAATTCAAAAAAATTCAATCTAGTCCATGTTGATAATCGGTACAACATGAGACAGACCGCAAGATAGCAAGCTGTGACTTGTTGTAACACACAGACTTACAGATCTAGTTTTTTCAAATATTTCCAACTCACGACAAGTACGGTACTACGCTGGGAAACATATAGGCAACACTAAGAAGTTCTGTGATTCTTCTCCTATATGGCATAACTAAAACCTGCTGGCAAACAGTAAGCCTTTTGTGTGCCCATTGTGGGAAGATAAGTGTGTGCATACCTTGCAAGTCATGTATAATGATAAGGGGCTAATACCTTTCGAAGGACCTCAAACAAATGTATTCACTTCCAGGCATTTCATGTTTCCTTTACCTACAGTTAAGACCTTTGATAAAAGCTTATGGTGTACCATGGGATGCCCCGTTAACATCCCACAAAATGCTTACATGGATAGACCCTTCATTAACATTTAAAATGGTCTCTGCCACTTATGATTGGCTGCTGTCTGTTAAATGCTCTCCATTGGGTGCCAGTCTAAAAAATAATAATATATGCCATTTAGCAGACGCTTTTATCCAAAGCAACTTACAGTCATGTGTGCATACATTCTACGTATGGGTGGTCCCGGGGATCGAACCCACTACCCTGGCGTTACAAGCGCCATGCTCTACCAACTGAGCTACAGAAGTCTAGTATGGAACTGTGAAATGCAGGGATTGGGGCACGACCTAAACTGGGATACCATTTGGGAAATGTATTTGTTACCTTTAAAAACCCAGCACACCAGCTCATACATTATATATATTATAAGCTAATACATAGAAGTTATGCAACCCCATTTAGACGTTTTAAGATGAAGCTGATTCTAACTCCAAGATGTGATAGATGCCATATGTGTCACGTTCTGACCTTAGTTATTTTATTATGTCTTTGTTTTAGTATGATCAGGGCGTGAGTTGGGTGGGTTGTCCATGTTAGTTTTTCTATGATTTGCTATTTCTGTGTTTGGCCTGGTATGGTTCTCAATCAGAGGCAGCTGTCAATCGTTGTCCCTGATTGAGAACCATATTTTGGTAGCCTGTTTTCTATTGTGTTGCGTGGGTGATTGTTTTTAGTCTTTGTGTGTCTGCACCAGAAATAACTGTTTCGGTTGTTTCTTTCTTGTTTTGTTATTCAGTGTTCAGTTTTGATTATTATTAAAAATCATGACCACTTACCACGCTGCACCTTGGTCCTCACCTTCTTCCACCGACGACAGCCGTTACAATATGAATGCAGTTGGAGTACTAATGCACATGTTTTGGGAATGTCCTGTGGTGTCCCAGTTCTGGTCACATGTTTTGGGAATGTCCTGTGGTGTCCCAGTTCTGGTCACATGTTTTGGGAATGTCCTGTGGTGTCACAGTTCTGGTCACATGTTTTGGGAATATCCTGTGGTGTCCCAGTTCTGGTAACATGTTTTGGGAATGTCCTGTGGTGTCACAGTTCTGGTAACATGTTTTGGGAATGTCCTGTGGTGTCACAGTTCTGGTAACATGTTTTGGGAATGTCCTGTGGTGTCACAGTTCTAGTAACATGTTTTGGGAATGTCCTGTGGTGTCACTGTTCTGGTAACATGTTTTGGGAATGTCCTGTGGTGTCACAGTTCTGGTAACATGTTTTGGGAATATTTCACCAGTCACCGGTTCTTTCCAGTTCTTTGCTGTCAATGACTGGTACGAACTACAAAAATCACTGAAGCTGGAGACTCATATCTCCCTCACTAACTGTAAGCACCAGCTGTCAGAGAAGGTCACAGATCACTGCACCTGTACATAGCCCATCTGTAAATAGCCCATCCAACTACCTCATCCCCATACTGTTATTTATTTTGCTCCTTTGCACTCCATTATCTCTACTTGCATATTCATCTCTGCACATCTATCACTCGTGTTTAATTACTATACTGTAATTATTTCACCACTATGGCCTATTTATTGCCTTTACCTCCCTCATCCTACCTAATTTACACACACTGTATATAGACTTTGTTGTATTATTGTGTTTGTTTATTCCATGTGCAACTCTGTGTTGTTTGTGCCGCACTGCTTTGCTTTATCTTGGCCTGGTCGCAGTTGTAAATGAGAACTTGTTCTCAACTAGCCTACCTGGTTAAATAAAGGGGAAATAAAAATAAATACAAGTAGGCTTGGGTGGTATACCGTATACCGGGGTATTTGGAAAAAGCCATGGGATTGTTTTTCAATACTGTTGAAAATATCTTTGAAGCTTATCATAGGTCCCATAAACATGTCACACAGTGTTTGTTTACAAGCACACAACGAGAGACCGGATTCTTGAGTCACTCACTGTTGTGCAGTATGCGTCAGGTGATCTAATTACAGTATGGAATTCACAACTAAATGTTTGCCAGCTAGATATAACACTTAAGTTCACTGTCTAAAATGTGCATTTGGTTTGCTAATTTAGTAGCGTGGCACAAACTGACTAACATTTTTGATTTACTGGTATAGTTTAGGTCAGAAACTGAACAACGTTTTTGCAATGCGCTCGTTAGCATTTAGTTCGCATTCACTTCCCTCCCACAGGTATCTTGTCACATGGTCCCTTGTAACACATCATACGCTCCCGCATTAACAAAAAAATTAATTAAAATAAAAGCCATTCCATGTTTAGTTTTCAAGTACAATTTAATAAAATTCAGTTGTAAACTTTTTTAATTTAAAAAGTTTCGGGAAAATATGGCTTCCACAAATATGTTTATGTGAATGGAAGAGGAATGTTCTTCCTTGCAAATTATCATTTTCTCCATGGACCTTGAGAAGGGTTTACATTTGAATCATTTAAAATTAGTTAAATAAGATTAAAATAAGTATTTTCAGAGGCTTTTATTATCAGTAAAAAAGTGAGGAGCACAGAGCTTTTAAGATTGGTTTAATTTGGTAATACATCAACAATGTAAACAGCACCATTGTTCTGAATATACAAATTATCTCATGTGTTGTCATGATTGATTCTACTGAAATACTGATACAGGGGGAAAAAACATGCTTATATATACTGACAGTACAGTCTTTTGGCAGAAGAATCTACATTGATGTACTATGTCAGCAGTTGAAGAGAAACTGTGTGGAGGATGATGCCCTTCAGTAATTGCTGGTGGTGGGTGTGGCTAGTTTACTTGTTGTGGTAGAACCTCTGTCCTGATTGGCCGTGGGAGAGGTAGGCATGCCGAGGGGTAGGTTGGGGAGAGCTCTGAAACGTTGTCTGTAAAATTGAAACAAAAGAGCATGAACAGATCATTTGGAAACATCATACTATATAAGTAGAATCTAGTTTTCTAAGTATCACTTCCAAATAAACATGAGAATATATAATATGAGAATATACTTGAGTCAGTCAAATCAAAAATAGGGTGCCTCTAGCCCAGGGTTATTCAATTACTGCAGGGGGTCCATGAAAATATATAAAATAAGTGGAAAAATATGTTGTTTATTTCAATATTTTAATGAATATCGCTAGCAACAGTTGACTAAACCAATTTTGATTTACATACCATAGAGTGGAAAAGGGGAATATCTTAATATTTATTTCTCAACTCCTAATATTGAACTAATTACAGTAATTGGAGCTAATTACACTCACTGGAGCTAATTACACTCCCTGGAGTATCTGACATAGGCTTTGAAAAAGCACCCGCGAGTACCAGTCGTGGCAAGTGACACTGGCTACTGGCAAGCTTTCTTGACTTGGACATTCATTTTTGCAAAACCATTGTTAACCTCTTGAAACTAGGGGGCACCATTTTTATTTTTGGAAAAATAACGTTCCCAAAGTTAACCGCCTATTTCTCAGGACCAGATGCTATAATATGCATATAATTGACATCTTAGGATAGAAAACACTCTAAAGTTTCCAAAACTGTCAAAACATTGTCTGTGAGTATAACAGAACTGATATTGCAGGTGAAACCCTGAGGAAAATCCAATCAGGAAGTGCCTCTTATTTTGAAACCGTTGTGTTCCTATGCACCCCTATTGGCCATTGAAAGGGATATCAACCAGATTCCTTTTCCTACGTATTCCCTAAGGTGTCTACAGCATTTAGATGTAGTTTCAGGCCTTTATTTTTAAGAATGAGCGTAAATGACTACATTGCGTCAGTGGCCAGCTGAGGGCTCTCAGAGTGATTCTTGCGTAAAAGACAGAGGTAGTCATTTTTCCTCTCGCTCCTACTGAAAAGCCCATTTGTCCCGGTTGATATATTATCGAATAGATATTTGAAAAACACCTTGAGGATTGATTATAAAAAAACGTTTGCCATGTTTCTGGCGATATTATGGACATAATTTGGATTTTTTTCCCGGCGTTGTCGTGACCGCTATTTCCGGTGGATTTCTCAACATACCGTGACCAACAAAAGGAGGTATTTTGGGTATAAAAATAATCTTTATGGAACAAAAGGAACATTTGCTGTCTAACTGGGAGTCTCGTCACTTAAAACATCCGAAAATCAAAGGTAAACGGTTCATTTGATTGCTTTTCTGATTTTCGTGACCAAGCTTCCTGCTGCTAGCTGGACATAATGCTATGCTAGGCTATTGATAAACTTACACAAACGCTTGTCTTGCTTTGGCTGTAAAGCAAATAATTTATAATTCACTATATTTCACTTGTAATTTCATTAATATTTTCTAGTAATATTTTTTGACCGTTGCACAATGCTAATTAGTGTAGTTGATGACAATTCTCCCGGATCCTGGATGGGTAGTTCCAAGAGGTTAACCTTTGTTTAACCAGCTGCTATTGGCAAACATGTTTGGAGTAGGGCTGGCACAATTATCGTATAATAGTCATCATAATCACTTATTTGAGAAGGGGGGATTAAACTTTATATTCAAGTAGCTATAGTTTACGCAATATCAGTTTTGACATGAAGTGGGTAAAGTTAGTAATACTTAAACGAGCAGAATGGCAGTTTGGAGTGGAAGCTTCATTTCCAGAAGATCTAAGCGGTCAAAACCATCTGTTTTTAAGACAGGGGTGTGAATGCGGTGTTCGATTCAATAGGTATGTCGTAGTTCGTTGTGGGCGAAATTACAAGATTATGTTATAATACTGTTATTGCATCCAATGGTTGTTTTATGGAGTAGAATAGGGATTTAAGAACACTCCTCTGTGCGTGGTCTTCCAAGTTGGGCCTCTGGGGGCTTAATGCGGACAGTGGATTTACCATGCCTTTGGTGATAAAGCCTAAAAACCGCATTCCATAGCATGAGTTGGTGTTTGTGTGCCGGGCGGTACCAGGGTGGAGGTGGCTCGGGTATGGATATGCCATTTGCGGGCAACCAAAAGTCCAGATCCATGGTACTGGGTTGATCACCGTAGGACTGGTGAGGTTAATGAATTGAACGAAGAACTAGAGTGCAGGTGATGCCTTGCGAGGGCATCTTGCTTGGTGAAGTTCAAATTATAACATGTAATGTTTTGATAAATTAGGTAAACAGGTATGCCCTAGGGTTACTATTGTTAGAGGCTATTGTGAGTGTTTTGGAAACACTAATTAGGCAATATTTTGATAATGGTATGGGTTTCCCTGTTCACATAGGGATTGAAAACTAAAAAAACAGCGCTAACCAGTTTTCCTTGTCCGTCTCATTCACCTCTGTCATTTATTTGTGTTCTGTGAATGCGATAGGAGAGTGTGTGAGGGTAGAAATAAGTGTTAATCTTACATTTGGATAATAAGATATAGAAATTTGCTAAATAAGATGATTGAAATTTGGATAATAAGTCTTGATATAACGTTACCTTGGGGTTCCGTCCATCACTGCCCATCATAGAATATCAAGAGTGGTAATTGAGAGAGGGATGTCATTTTAGATAGTAGCAGCAAGTCTATAGTTTCTGGGAGGCTAGACTTTGCCATGATTTCTGGGAAGCTAGAGAACCATCTAGGATTCCATGACCGGGCAGGGCAGTGTCCGGGAAACTTTTTTTTCCACTGGGAGAATGTTTGCTGAGCCAATGGATTGGTTGATGTGAGTACCGAAGAATTTCTAACGTTCCATATTGATTCGGTGAAGATATGAAAATATGACAAATGCTATGCGTGCATTATGGATTACTAGAGATTTGATGAAGTAATGATGGAACTAAACGATAATAATATACTAACTTGCGCACCCAGACGTAGACGTACGTCAGGGTTGGGAAAATAATAGATAGGTTTTCTGAGTTGGTCCCTTTTATGGATCATTTGATGAAGATGAGGTTTCAGCATTATTAAACCGTCTACAAAGGCAGGGCAATTGTCTCAAACTGGATTGGAGTTTGTCCACTTTTGGTTAACTCACCCTAACGATGTTGCTATGAAACGCTTATGGGATGGTCTCAGTCCAGGTACTACATTTAAAATAAAACCGCCCATATTGCCTGAAAATGTGTTTATTTTTTTTGTAGTCTTAGAGGAGTTAATTATCGTATAAACCCTTTTCACAAAGAGTTAAAGCGAATTAAATGTGGAAAATCAACGTAACTTACAACGTAGCACAAAGCCTAACTTAGGGTTTTCCGTCAAACTAATTATCATTACAGATCGAATGTGATGTAATGAAGTAATTTAAATAAGTCGCATGAGAAAATGTAATCCACTTTTATTACAAGGCGCAAGATCTGGTTTTACATCAGTGTCAGATGTCGAGTTCATTTGTTTGACTGCTATGATGGTAAATAAATCCCTTTTGCGCATGTGAAAATCTCTGCGGAGAAACACTTGGAGGACCTTTCATGCCATTTCTGGTAATTGTCTTTATTGTGTGCCAAGATGTTAACTTCTTCGGGCTCGGGGGCAGTATTCGGAAGTGGAATGAGGTGCCTAAAGTAAACTGCCTGTTACTAAGGCCCAGAAGCTAGGATATGCATATCATTGGTAGTATTGGATAGAAAACGCTCTAACGTTTCCAAAACGGTTAAAAAATAATGTCTGAGTATAACAGAACTGATATGGCAGGCGAAAACCCGAGGACAATCCATCCAGAAATTTGTTTTTTTCAGCTCACCCCTGATCACTACGGTTGTCAATGGGAATATAAAAGGAAGACCTCCCAGATTGCAGTTCCTAGGGCTTCCACTACATGTCAACAGTCTTTAGATAGAGTTTCAGGCTTGTTTTTTGAAAATTGAGCTAGAATTTGTAGTTTTAGAAAGCAGATCCCATTTTGGCTGTAGTGTTTGTAGCGCATTCCGGTGAGTGAGCGTACTTCGCTATTTATCTCCGGTAATGGTCTCCAGTATTCTCCATCTTAAATTTTATAGTTTATTTACATATTAGGGTACCTGAGGATTGATTAGGATTGATATGTTTGGAAGACGTTAATTGGTAACTTACTGGATTCATTTGTATGCATTTTGAACGAGGGAAACCGGTGGATTACGGAGTCAAGCGCGCCAATGGATTTTTTGGGATATAAAGGACGTTATAGAACAAAAGGACGAAGATCTTCAAAGGTAAGTGATTTATTTTATCGCTATTTCTGCCTCTGCTTGGTTGGAAATGTATGTAATGATTTTGTGTGCGGGCCGCTGCCCTTAGATAATCGCATGGTGTGCTTTCGCCATAAAGCCTTTTTGAAATTGACAAAGCGGCTGGACTAACAAGAAGTTAAACTTTAAAATTAAAATTATGTATGGTACTTGTATTTTCATGAATGTTTAATATTACGATTTTTGTCATTTGAATTTCGCGCTCTGAAATTTCACCGGATGTTGTAGAGGTGAGAAGCTAGCGTCCCAATGATCCGTAAGAAGTTAAAACTACTTAATTGGATTATTTGAAGGATTTACTTCATCATTTCAATAGCATTAGGCTTACAAACCTGACTCAGTTACACCAGCTCTGTCAGGAGGAATGGGCCAAAATTCACCCAATTTATTGTGGGAAGCTTGTGGAAGGCTCCCCAAAATGCTTGACCCAAGTTAACCTCTTATGCAAGGGGGCAGTATTTTCACGTCCGGATGAAAAGTGTGCCCAACATAAACTGCCTGTTACTCAGGCCCAGAAGCTAGAATGTGCATATAATTAGTAGATTTGGATACATTTACATTTACATTTAAGTCATTTAGCAGACGCTCTTATCCAGAGCGACTTACAAATTGGTGCATTCACCTTATGACATCCAGTGGAACAGCCACTTTACAATAGTGCATCTAAATATTTTAAGGGGGGGGGGTGAGAAGGATTACTTTATCCTATCCTAAGTATTCCTTAAAGAGGTGGGGTTTCAGGTGTCTCCGGAAGGTGGTGATTGACTCCGCTGTCCTGGCGTCGTGAGGGAGTTTGTTCCACCATTGGGGAGCCAGAGCAGCGAACAGTTTTGACTGGGCTGAGCGGGAACTGTACTTCCTCAGTGGTAGGGAGACGAGATAGACAACAATAAAGTTTCCAAATCTGTTAAAATAATGTCTGAGTATAACAGAACTCATATGGCAGGCAAAAACCTGAGAAAAATCCAACCAAGAAGTGGGAAATCAGAGGTTTGTAGTTTTTCAAGTGATTTTCTATCCAATATCCAGTGTAAATAGGGTCAGATTGCAATTCCTAAGGCTTCCAGTAGATGTCAACAGTCTTTAGAAAGTTGTTTCAGGCTTCTATTGTGAAAGGGGAGTGAATAAGAGCTGTTTCAACAATTGGTCAGGCTGAAAGCATTTAGTTTAGTCTTGCACGCGGCCGTGAGCACGAGCTCCGTTCCCTCTCGTTTCTAATGACAACGGAATTGTCCGGTTGGAATATTATTGAAGATTCATGATAAAAACATCCTAAAGATTTATTAAATACATCGTTTGAGATGTTTCTACGAACTTTAATGGAACTTTTACTTTTTGGCTGGACTTAGTGCCCACGCTTTGTGCATTTGGATTAGTGAACTAAACGCACGAACAAAAAGGAGGTATTTGGACATAAATTATGGAGTTTATCGAAAGAAAGAAAAACATGTGGGACTGGGATTGCTGGGAGTGCATTCCAATGAAGATCAAAGGTAAGTGAATATTTATAACGCTATTTCTGAATTTTGTTGACTCCACAACTTGACGGGTATCTGCATGGCTTGTTTTGGTGGCTGAGCTCTGTACTCAGATTATCGCATGGTGTGCTTTCGCCGTAAATCTTTTTTGAAATCTGACAGTGGTTGCATTAACTTCATATGACTGCAGGGGCAGTATTGAGTAGCTTGGATGAAAAGGTGCCCATTGTAAACGGCCAGCTCCTCAGTCTCAGTTGCTAATATATGCATATTATCATTAGTATTGGATAGAAAACACTAAAGTTTCCAAAACTGTCAAAATATTGTCTGCGAGTATAACAGAACTGATATTGCAGGCGAAACCCTGAGGAAAATCAAAACAGAAAGTGGCTTCTATTTTGAAAACTCCATGTTCCATAGCCTCCCTTTGCTGGATTTAAAGGGATATGGACCAGATCAATTTTCCTATCGCTTCCTCAAGGTGTCAAGTCTTCATACATAGTTTCAGGCTTTTATTTTGAAAAATGAGCCAGAACGATAACATCGTGTCATTTGGTCACATGAGTTTTGCTCGCGCAACAGAGTTTGGATAGGTATTGCTTTTCCCTCTCCTACTGTGAAAGACATTTGCGGTTTAAAATATATCGATTATATATTTTAAAAACAACCTGAGGATTGATTATAAAAAAAAACATTTTACATGATTCTGTGGATTTTATGGAAACTATTTGGAATTTGTCTGCGTTGTCGTGACCGCTCTTTCCTGTGGATTTCTGAACATAACGCGTCAAACAAACGGAGGTATTTTAGATATAAAAATAATTTTTATGGAACAAAAGGAACATTTGTTGTGTAACTGGGAGTCTCGTGAGTGAAAACATCCGAAGATCATCAAAGGTAAACTTGATTGCTTTTCTGATTTTCGTGACCAAGCTTCCTGATGATAAGTGTACTTAATGTTTTGTTGTGCGATCGATAAACTTAAACGCTTGGATTGCTTTCGCTGTAAAGCATAATTTCAAAATCTGACTTGACAGGTGGATTAACAAAAGGCTAAGCTGTAGTATATTTGTAGTAATAATTATTGAATGTAGTGCTATGCTATTTAGCACTTGTTGATGACACTTATCCCGATAGGGGGATTGCAGCCATAACAAGTTAAGGAGAAGTTTCTCTATTCCTATGTAGAACACTTGTATCTTTCATCAGTTTATGATGAGTATTTCTGTAAATTGATATGGCTCTAGGCAAATTCCCCAGATTTTTTGGAGACAAAACATTACTGAACATAACGCAAGATTTTTGGATATAAATATGAACTTTACCGAACAAAACATGTATGTATTGTGTAACATGAAGTCCTATGAGTGCCATCTGATGAAGCTCAAAGGTTAGTAATTAATTTTCTCTATTTCTGCTTTTTGTGACTCCTCTCTTTGGCTGGAATTTTTTTTTTTTGTGACTAGGAGCTGACCTAACATAATCGCATGGTATGCTTTCGCCGTAAAGCCTTTCTGAAATCGGGCACCGCGGTTGGATTAACAAGAGGTTTATCTTTAAAATGATGTATAATACTTGCATGTTTGAGGAATTTTAATTATGAGATTTCTGTTGTTTGAATTTGGCGCACTGCAATTTCACTGGTTGTTGTCAAAAGAAGTAACAAATGTAAAGGCAATGCTACCAAATACTAATTGAGTGAATGTATGTAAACTTCTGACCCAATGGGAATGTGATGAAAGAAATAAACTTAAATAAATCATTCACTCTACTATTATTCTGACATTTCACATTCTTAAAATAAAGTGGTGATCCTAACTGACCTAAAACAGGGAATTGTTACTAGGATTAAATGTCAGGAATTGTTCAAATCTGAGTTTAAATGCATTTGACTATGGTGTGTGTAAACGTCCGACTTCAACTGTATATGAAGGAGTGTATTGTCGTGTTGTTTGTTCTGTTTTGATACAAATCTCACCAGATTGGGTCTGCTGGATTGTTGGGATTTCTCCCGATGGGTTAGAGGTCTAACTTCCCGATCCTGTGGCTCTGCGATGAGGGGAGCATAAGCCAATTTGAAAAAATGGTTTCAACAGAATGTGTTATTCTCTGACAAGTTTTATTAAGTCTCAAGTCTCTGAAATTTGTATTAAGAATAATTGGTGAAAGTAATAGTTTGTCATAATAATCAATGCTTGTCTGGATTTCCTGAATCAGACATTAACTGAACTAAACTGTTGTTCTGATCTGTCCTCTCTTGATGCATGGCAGGGATCATTTGGCAGAGAACGGTGTGAACCCCCTCGAACTGGCTGAAGAAGAGCGACAAAGGCGTTCAATACGGCCCTGTCTACACCATTTCTACCGAGAGACCCGAGTCCGAGCCAGCAACCGGTGGACAGCATCCAATCGAAGTTATCGACTGTTTTTTTTCTCTCATGCCTTCTCTCAGGAGTGTGACAGGAGTCCACATGAAGTGAGTATGGGGAGAGATCTGTTCCGAAGCTTATCTTATGTTGCAGGTATACTAGTTGACAAATGGACAAGACATAATGGGTGGTGAAGGTGGTGGCGGCCCAGGTGAGATATTGAAATTGGGACATTATCATGGGCCATCCACTTTGAACTGTAAAGCTATCTGAAGAATGTGAAGAGATGCCGGAGGGAGGGGGGGGGGGGGGGGGTTGGTCAACAGTGCCCATAATTGATTGACTTGTCTTAAAGTTGTTTATTTTGGGGAATCAGGTTGATTGAGGTCAACACACTGCTAAATTTATAGTCATTTAGATTAACAATGCATTAAGATACTGATCTACAATAATAATCATGATAACTTAATACTAGAATTATATGGTAATTATACTGCATGTTAATATATGTACATTCTGCCAATGTTGATGTGTGTTAAATTGAGGGTTAAGTTTGAGTGATGTCATGTCAATCAATGAGCAATCTCATTCTAAAAATGGGTCGGATAATTGGGTTTTGATTACGATTTGGAAACTGAATGATTTTTAAAACTGACTGAGTTCAGTATGTTAATAACTATGAGTGAAGAAATGTATGTATTATGGATTGATTGTTGTTGTGTACTAGCATGCCCAGATCCTGAGACTGAACGAGTCCCTAATCTATTTGATCTATAGGTATTGCCTTATAAATAGTGGAATCATGTTGCTTGTCCTGGGGTCATGTTCATTAGGCACCAAAGCAATACATTTTACTTAAACCAGGATTCACTACCTGGATTTGTCCAACAAAATATGCTTATTTTAGTTTCTGGAATGGAAATAGTTATTTCCACTATGCTGACTAGGGTAAGTATGCTCAGTATCAACATGTTTTGTTTCGTACTCATGAAAAATGACCTCTGATTTAGATTGCTGATCATTTCTTAACAATATTAATGTTTAAATAATTCCCAATGAAGGATCATTTTATGTCAAGGTTAAAAGGCTCAACGAATCAATTTACAATGGTAGTATTTTTTGTATTTATTTTATCTTTATTTAACTAGACAAGTCAGTTAAGAACAAAATATTATTTTCAATGACGGCCTAGGAACAGTGGGTTAACTGCCTTGGTCAGGAGCAGTATACTAGCGCAAGGAGGTGTTTTTCTACATGTTTTGAGTTAAAGGTTGTTTGATGACCTATCTGTTTTCTACATGTGAATTCATGTTTTACAACCTTGTAATTTACTTTTAGGTTGAGAAAAATTACAAGATTATGTTATAATACTGTTATAGCATCAAATGGTTGTTTTATGGAGTAGAATAGAGATTTTAGAACACTCATCTGTGCGTGGTCTTCTGAGTTGGGCCTCTGGGGGATTAATGCTGACAGTGGATTTACCATGCCTTTGGTGATAAAAGCCTAAAAACCGCATTCCATAGCATGAGTTGGTGTTTGTGTGCCAGGAGGTACCAGGGTGAGGATGGCTCGGGTATGGATAATGATGAGGGGAACATTCTTTTGGGGGCCAGACCCTGGTTTCCACACACTGAAAATGGTCTTTACAGCAGATACTGTCTGCTGTGAATTATTAGTATCTTTCATACAAATCGAAACCTTGTGACCCATTCCATGCATCTGCTGTTTGTCATGAACATTCAGAAGGATGTACTTTGCAATAAAATGCTGTGGCTCAAATCCGCTAGTTGGGCTCTCAACGAATCATCTAGGGTAGTTCGTTGACCAGCTTCATTATTTCAATAACGAATCGATGTTAAGAAGTTTTGAATAAAGTAATATCCTGATTGGTGATTGTGATCGTCTCTTCTCATTATTGATTAGTATTTCCACGACAAGTTGTATTCATTAGGTATGTCTTTCAAAGATGCAATACAATTTAAACATTTTGTTTTACCAAAATGTCAATAGCTGTGTTCGAATACTCATACTAACCGCACTAACCATACTAATTAGGACGTGACTTGAGTATAAGGTATACTTATTGGTCATAGTATAGATATAGTTAGTAGGCCAAAAGTTCTAGGATGTCGTACTACATTTGCCAAAATATGGAGTACACACGCAGAAGACACTTTCCGTACTTTCAGGCCCATAATGCAATTCTTCAGGAAATGGGCATGGCTTCACAATCGTTTCCAGATTTGAAGAAAACATGCAGTCGAAGCACAACCATAACGGATACAAATTCATTGCTTTAACTAATTATGACAAATGTTAAGAAACTGTGGAGCAATGTAATAAAGTAATGATTTTTCAAATAAGTTACCTTACACGTTATGTTGGCTGACAATTTGTTAGCTACGCTGTCCATACGAACAACCTAGCATATCATTACTAACTAACCAACGTTTACCGACTTCATTATTCCTGTCATTCTTAGCTTAATAAATGGTATAGTGGTTGCGCGTGTCGTTGCGCGTTCACAATGGACATCCGGGTGCTTTCGTAAATTCGCTCTGGCCATCTACTCCAATTTCAGAGCACTCTCATCTGAGTGTACTAGACAGTGCAGAATAATGAATTTATGAACACTCAACACCCCTTGAATATGGCCGGTGTCAGTAAACGTCGACAAAAAAAGCGCAATTAAATTGTTGACAGCAGCACAGTCACAGCCACAAACGCTCTGGATAACATGAAAACTGCCTAACCAGCTCTGCTAGGGCGAGTGAAATTTTCAGAATGGTCTCACTTGTGTCTGGAAGTAGCTAGCCAACGTTAGCTTGGGTGCTTGACTGCCTTTGTAAGGTCAGAACAGTCAAATCAACCCGACTCCTCAGCCCGAGCGAACCGCTCTGAATTTACAAAAGGAGAACGTTCTGAATTTACGAGCGCACTCTGGAACTCCAGATTGAATTTAAGAACACACCCGAAGTCGTAAAATGTCTAACTCGTCATTTGTTATGCTAACTAGCAACAGCATCAACTTCCAGGTAGACATGCAAAGAGCTAGTACGCTCAACTGAAAGCATGCTGTTCATTTACAGTATACTAAAATGAACTAATAGTACATAGTATGTGGTATATACTCATTAAGTGTGTAGTATACAGTATGTTAGTATGGGTATTCGAACACAGCTAGCATCTGTGGTCATTTGCATGACAATCGTTACACTAAATTGCATAATCGTCCCAGCCATAGCTTGGAGTTAACTTTCTAATAATAGGCTATATTAGAGATCACACCTCTCCAATTATAATGTGGGGAGGTCAAAATAATGAAAAGCTTTCGACCAAATCTATTCATTTTAACATGTTGATTACATGTCATTGCCATTATTCACAAGACAAGCAATGGGTCACCGGTTTGCCTGGGCAAGAAAAGGTTGAAGGCCCCTGCTTTAGTCTAAAATAGTGATGAATAGGCTAAACCATGTCACTACACGACTGGTGTTGATTTTCATGACGTATTCATTGTATTTCGTCGAGGCCATTATCATTGGCCATTTGATCTATCCGGCAGCACCAAGGCTGTATATAAGGGGTTGTGCTGCTCAGATGTGGGTAATGTCTGATAGGATACTCACTGGGTGAGCCTGCTGTGGAGGTGTTCCATGGGTAAAGCTTCCCGGAGAGGCTGGACGGGGGGGATGGGCATACGGTAAGCCAGACTATTCACAAAGAACAGGAGGCGCAGGAAAAGATTAGGTTATGAATTAACAAAGCTGACCGATTTCGTAACCCTGTGGTGTGTTTCATACCATAGAAGGAAGAGAGCAATGCATAAAGCAGGGTTGTGTTCATTAGGCACAAAACTGAAAAAAGTGGAGTGTAATGGAGAAGTACTAACTGAATGCTTCCAATAAGAAAGACTTGTTTTGGTTTTTCATTGCAAAACGTTTTGCTGCGTGCCCTAACGAACATGACCCAGGGTAGGTGGGCTTTACCTTGGCAGCGGGGATCTGTACTGCGAGGGAGGGGGTAGGCAGCAGGCCTGCAGCACAGGCATGAAGTGTCTGAGAGTGCATGGGCCGTAGAGTACTCTGAAGCCACCACAAAAACACAGCAGAAAAAGATTAAGGGCCAGTTACGTGCAAGATAACCACAGATGACCCGCTCACAAACTGAAATACAGTACACTGCTTGTGATCAACATGCATTGTTTAAACACTATGGTTTATAACACTGTTATATAACCATATCATCCTGTGTCATGCCATTTTGCCAGTCGATATGGGGCCCAATGAACTTACAGAGTCAGTGAAACCAGATTGTTGATTAGCATGTTCAAGCTGCTTCTGTAGAGGGATCCCAGCACTGGGGATTAATCCTGGGAAAAAAAAAAAAAAAAAAAAAAAAAAATGGTGAACAGAGAAAAATTGAGTGAAGCAAGAGAGTAGTAAGTGAGTAGTAAAGTCAGCACACCCATCCCAGTGTCATTACGCATAAACCTTATATGAAATATGCCACAATCCCAAGTGTGAGGCCTACACCAACCTATAGACATTATTAGACACAGACACGCAGGTGTAAGGTACCTGGCTGAGAGGTAAAGTGGCTGTGTACAGCGTAGCCCTGCTGCTGGTGAGGCAGGTACTGCATGGCCTGGAATGCTGAGGCACCTGGACGGGGACGGCATTAAGGAGCGGTTTATGAATGAAGCACGCACACAAACAGCATACACAATAAACTTCTCATAATGACCACAACATGGTCACCTTGAAAAACAACACAAACCCGACTGCTCCCATATCTGTTTGTCAAACATGTTTGGCTTAACAATGACCATAGGAATTGGCAAACCAGAACAAAAAGATCTGGGACCAAGCTACAACACATTATATTAGGCTTTCAATGTCATATAGACAACACGTCTCTCAAATAACAATTAAACTGAAAGTGGTTACCTCTGAGCTGCGAGCTGCTGGCGTAGCTGACAGGGACATGCTGGCTGGTGGCGAAGGGAGAGGAGTGCTGTGCCTGGGTGAGCTGGCCGTAGGGGCCATGGGCTGCCTGGCTGGCTGAATACTGCCCATGCTCGGAGCCCACGGAGCTCATCCCTGGCTGGCTCTGGTAGTGACGCCCCTGTCAAGTAACATACAGGACACGTTTTCAAACACATTCAATGTACTATAAGTCGCCTTGGATAAAAGGGTCTACTAAATTCCATATACTATTAGTAGATTACATTCAGGCCAGACCTAAATTAAGTATAGAACACTTTATAAAATCAGGGCATATTGGGTCCCCATTCGTCAGTCCTCAAGCCACTGAAGTCCTAATTATAATCAACAGGAACAAGTGCCTGCTACATACACGGAGGGCTTGAGGCCAAATACTGGAAACCCTAGTATTTATGAAATCTGCTCACTCACAGGAAGGACAGGAGACTGGAAGAGCTGTTTACTGCGTTCTCCAAGCAGAGCAGCAGAGCGGCCATGACTCACTTGACCTGCTGATCATTGATATAGAGAGGAGGGTAACACGGAGAGAAAGATACACAAAGGGAGAGAGGGAGGCTGGTAATGTGCATAGTACAACTAACAGTATGTGTGTATAGACAATTACGCTTGTATTATATCAATCAGTGTGAATTACCTTGCATGCTGAGCAGATGTTGTCCTGAGTGGATAGCCATGCTGGGCTGGTACGTAGCAGATGTCAGGGTTGTCATGTCACTACAAGAAAACATTGGGGAAAGAAAGTAAGATCTTGTCCATAGTCACAATGTGTGAGTATAGTAAAGTTTATCAGCAAATAGGACTGACTTTCATATCAAACGCCAATAACATACGTCGGTTGCTGGGGAATGTGTTAGCCTGGTGGTGCCAGATCTGTATGTGCTGTATGTATGTGCTTTCAACAACAACCATAGATGTTTGCAAAACAGCCCCTGCAGATCTGGGACCACCAGGCTAGGGATAAGTGATTTTTCAAGACCTCCAGTGCCTTTACCTCTGTTCTTTCCTCCGTCTCTTCTCCTCCTCATGGAGCACTTTCTTCAACTGGAGGAAGAGCTGGTGTTTCTCTTCTTGTAGCCCCTGTAGCTTCTCCCCCATCTTCATGATCTAAGGGAGAGAAAGAGGGACAAAAATAAAGAGGAGTTAAGAGGAACCCCGAAAGAGAGAGTGAGGCACTAAAGAGCTCAATAACTCACCTGCTCTTTCGTCTCATCTAAAGACATTCTCTCTTCCACCTCTTTCTTTCTCTTCCTTTCCTCCTCCTCCTTCTGCTTCTGCTCCATCATTTTGTCTACTTCTTCCTCCTCTGTGACACAATGTTGGGTGAGAGGGTTACAGAACAGGAAAGGGGGATACCTAGTCAGTTGTACAACTGAATGCATTCAACTGAAATGTGGATTATGCATTTAACCCAACCCCTCTGAATACGGGGAACAGTGGGTTAACTGCCTTGCTCAGGAGCTGATATCAGCGTGTTACCTGCAACTTTGTTGGAGTTTGCAAACTACCAGTGTCATTGAGTAGAGAGGGTTCTTTCTTACCTTGTCTCTTGCGGTCTCGCTCTCGCATGATGTGTTTGTGCAGGGCGCGTGCCATGGAATTGGACAGTTTGGGCCTCTCTAGTAGAGCAGGCATGATGGTAGGAATTGGTGGGGCCAGCTAAGAACAGACAGATTGACACAGGATGAAAGTGAGCACAATAATCACCACTGACAAATTGTATGTTTACATCCATTTACCTACCACAGTCCGTCATTAATCAAACAACAATACAATGCTCAATCAGGCTGCTATGATAAAGTCCCTAATAATTAGATCACAACAGCAGAAATGGAGCGAGAGCTTAGGACTACAAGGTTCTACCTGGAAAAACATGATTGAGATAACTGGCTTTAACGTTCCGATCCATCTTTGGTTTCAACAGTTTATGCAATTTTTTATACTGTATTAATTTGACCTTAACATTAATTAGGGGTATTTAGAGTACTATATAGGTTGAACATTGAACAGAACAAGGCATGTCAATAACTCAATTTTGACAAAAATGCTGATATAACTATAAAGTCCCGAACTCTCGAAACTTTAACCTACATTATAATAATATATTCAGTTAGCTAGCCATGTCCAGAGCCAGCTAAAAGATGTCTGACTAGCTCAACTGTCAGTAGCTACACTTTGAAAAAGCGGTGATATGTGAACACTTCCATGCAGCAGTTACACAGTAGTATAAATAATAGTGCTGAGAATTTGAGACCAACCTTTACGTGGCGATACGTCAATTCCCAACTTGGAAGACAACACTTCTTCTAGATTCTAATATCTTCTATATTTCCATGTCTAGTAACAGGGGGTTTGTTTGAATTTAGAAAGTGCTTGGTTATTATATTAAATAATTGTTTTGCTCCATTAAGTAATCCAACAATGCATACGCCACCATCTTGTCTATTTAAAATCATCTGTCATCGATTGAGACAGGTGGGTGTCTCACCCCAAAGTGCTGCATGTCATGACACTAACCTGTCTCGATCAACGATCAGATTTGGCATAGAAAAGATGGCTGTGTACACATTGTTGGATTACGAAATGGAGCAACATATTTAATAATAGAGTATTTTCTCAATTCAAACGACCTCCCTGCAACTCGACATGGAAGTCTAGAAGACGTGTTGCGTCTTCCAAGTCAGGAATTTAAGCAGCTGAGGAACGCTCAACTCTGTTCTCTTATATCGACGCAGAGTTGAGAATTGATGACTGGACGTGTTTATTAAAAGTATGAATTTCATCACCCCACGGAAGGACTGCAGTTGTACCGGACAAACGGGAAACTCTTAGGCCTACCTGTACCGCTATCAAAAAATCATAATCACATCCTCGATCTACCCTATTTAAGTCTAATAATGACCAATTATAACGTTAGACAATAATACATTAGTCTAAATTGTATCGCTAGTTAGCTGCCACTGGCTAACAACCCGTTAGTAATATTACGTGTTAGCTAGCTTGTATTACTTACAAGCTGGCTATGTTACCCTGTACGTAATCTCACACTAGCAGTTTAGTATTAACTAGCTATATTGATTTGAAAAGTCAGTGATCTGTCTACTTTTAAATAACATACGCCAAGGCTGACTCTATAGTGAGCTAGCTAGCTAAACACATTTGCAAAGCAAATCCCGATTTAGCATCAATAATTCAACGACAGTTTAGCTAGCTAGCTAAACTGCACATACTCGCATATCTAGCAGTCTTGCAATATAATTGCGTGGAATCCTCTCAAAACGCACTTTTTCCTTGTCAGAAAATATGTCTTTGTTTGGCTGGTTTGCAGGTAAAATGTTAAAAAGCCCAATGTTGACACAAGTTGGGTGTATTCACTAGGAACCCAAACTGAACAAAACGGAAGAGGTCTTCTTCTATGGTGTTGTAGCGGTCCGCAAACACACGTTAAAGGTGCATGACCCCTTCTTCTTCTTCTTCTTTGAGGTTTAACGGCGGTTGACATCCAAATTGTTGCATGACCGCCACCTACTAGACTGGAGTACCTTTATACTTTGCTATAAAAAATAAAAATAAACAAATACCCTATCATCTCTAACACCACACTCACAAAAAAATATAATAAATAAATACAGTTAAAATTGCACCACAGTACTTTTCTATTTTAATATATTTAGTCCTACCACATGCCAACAACTTGAAAGGATGGGACATCACCACAAAAGCTCGTACAGGATAACTTTATATATCCTAACATCACTTTGTCTGGCAAAGGCTCGACATCAAAACTCACCCTGCCACCCCGTCTGCGTCGCACCAAACAACGAGCATCACAAATACTGCAGGAATCTTCCACTTCAGTTGGTTAACTTTTACATTTACTGCTACCCCAGTTATCTCTCCTTTCAATTGCGCCCTATTTCTTGAGAGTGAAACAATTCACATTTCTTGCCCCCATTAGTTTATTGCGGAGCGCATTCTCCCTCTGACCAGCAGAAACACAAACAATTATCACAAGTCCACGTCTGGTTACCCTCAATGATTCCACAGCACTCAACTCTGTTTTTACCCACCCTGAAACCACAAATGGATCAGTCAAAAGGCAAGGGTCCACTTTTTCCTAAAATTTTACTCCTACTGTCAGACTCATCTTTATCCTGAACCTCGGTACAAGTCTCCACTACACCTAGAACCTCTGATAATTCACCCTCATTCACTTCCTCTTCAGCTCACTCTGCTTACACTTTCTACCATTCTCCTTTAACAAACCAGCTCTCTTTTTCCCGCCATTTTTAACCAACTCAAGCTCACCCTCTTCCTCCCTCTCTCTCTTAGACCTCCTCTGCCTCTCTTTTCCCCCTCCATATTCCAAGTCTCCTTGTGATAATACTGCACTTCTCCTGACATACATCTTGTTCTTGCTTTCTCGCCATTTAAACGGCTGGCACAGTCTCCGTACAATCAGCACGAACCCCTCGGGATGTAGCACTCAACAGTTCATCCCACATCTAATGCAGCTGCTTCGTCTTGACGTTCTTCTTTATCAAAAGCTACCTAGACGCTTTTCAATTTCAAACAAACGCTCTCTCCGTCTTTCTTCTCCAATGTGCTCCTGCAACGTCCAAAACACTCCTGACTTGGTGTATGACACCAACTACTGTATGGGGTGAAAACTGTAACTTTAACGCAGAAAAAAAACATACTCATATTATCCCCATCAAAATAAAGAAAAAACACTGTCAGTTTCAAATGTCTTCTCAGAACCCTACACAGGCTCTGGGGCCTGAGACGGGGGGAGCATCTCCCGACAGTATTCCCTGCAATGTTTCTGCCGTGAAGTCCTGAAGATCCAATAACCTTTTGGCCACTTTCACAATCCAGTTTCTCCAATGTTTTTATTCGTTTGTCCTTGTACAATGAATCACCTGTGCAATAAACGCAAACAAAATCCACCTTCTTCACCATTAATATTTCAGGATATTTTATCTGATGAATGATATCAATAGGCTGCTGGTCATCCACTGCCAGAGATTCATCATCTCTACTCTCTCCAAAGATTTTCACTGCCTCCACATAGGAAACGTGCTCGACAGCCCTGGGTCCTCGCTACTTTGACCTCCTACACCCTGACAGGGCATTTAGGGAATTCTGGAACATGATTCCCATCACAGTTGAAGCATCCTCAGACTCTTCAACACCGAGGTCTCCCAAATCAACATCCTTACTCATGAATTGTACCAACCAGAAACTGCTATTTGTTTCCAGATTTTGCTTTTTTAGCTCCATTTTCTTTATTACCGTCGTCCAGTCATTCTTACCAACTTCATTCGCACTAAACACAATCAAACATTGCATATGAATATTAAATATCACAATATCATAAAGCTCACAAAACCATAAAGCCCACCAATATGGAGCCACCATGGAGGGACCTTCCTGAGATTATCCAATAGTGTCAGGATTTGGCCAGGGTTGTTCCGGTTTTTGGTCACTAGATGCCCCCATTGTGCCTTTTGACCTTTTGTTTTCCCTTGATCCCCATTATTATTTGCACCTGTGCCTCGTTTCCCCTGATTGTATTTAAACCCTTTGTTTTCCTCAGTCCTTTGCTCTATGTTTGTATGTTAGCACCCAGCCCTAGTACTCTGTGAGCTCTTGTTGATCCCGGTGGACTCTCTTGTGGAATTCTGTTTTTTGTTCTTGTTTGTTTGTTTTTGAGTATCTTTTGAGGCTTTTTGTGCTGTGCCTTCCACCTTGTGAATTTGCCTTTTTGTCTTGGAGGATTGCCTTTGTTCTTGTGGAATTCCTTTTGAGGTTGTGGAGTTACATGTTTTCCAGAAGAATTTCACTTTTTACTTCATTAAATACACCGTCTCAAGTACTGCTGTGTCTGCCTCATCTTCTGGGTTCTGCTGACTATTCGTGGCTCAGTTGGTTTAGTGACTGTTTCTCACTCCGGAGACCCAGGTTCGTAACCGGGTCCTGACAGAAACACAGAGACAGAAATGAACCCAGAGGCAGCCAGTTCCCAGGACCTTGTTGCCATGCTGTCCCACCACCAGGAGACTGTCCAACGCCACGAAGCCGCCCTGGTTCAGCAAGAGGCCTTAATGGCTAGACATTCTCATCTTCTGTCGGAGATGCTGACTTCCATAAAGCAGATATCTGATCGACTTACCCCGGGAACAGTTCCCGTCCCAGTACCTCAGATTCACGTACCCATGGCAGTTAACCCTCTGGCTGAACCTCGTCTTCCACCTCTCCAACGGTTCTCAGGTGATCCAAGTGCTTGTAAAGGGTTTCTCACCCAATGTTCTCTCTCCTTCGAGCTGCAACCCTTGTCGTTCCCCACCGACTGGTCTAAGATCGCATATATCATCACCCTGCTGTCGGAAAAAGCCCTGGCCTGGGCTACTGCTGTGTGGGATGCCCATAGTTCCTGCTGTGCCAGCTACTCTGCCTTTGCTGAGGAATTCAAACGAGTGTTTCAAGGCCCAAGCAGTGGTCCTGACTCAGCCAAACAGCTCCTGACTCTCCACCAAGGTCGGCGCAGCGTGACTGACTATGCCATCCAGTTCCGCACGGTGGCAGCAGCGAGTGGCTGGAACAACGAGGCGCTCACGGTGTGCTTTCTGAAAGGCCTTTCCGACATTCTCCAAGATGAACTGGCCACTCGGGAACCACCGGACAATCTCGAGTCCCTGATCAAGTTGGCCTCACGCATTAACCAGCGTCTGAGAGAGAGAGAACTCAACCGTAGACCTCTAGCCCCTATCAGTCCCAGCTCCGAGTCCCCACCTTTATCCTCGCTGGCTCCACCGGAACCCATGCAGATTGGACGCATCTCCCAGGCTGAGAGGGAGCGACGCTGTATTGCGGCAAACCGGGACATTTCCGTTCCACGTGTCCCGGGCTCCAGGGAAACGCTCTGTCCCGTACAGACGGGGGGGAACTGTAACGGGAAACAACCTCCTCCCATCCGTCCAACTCCCGTCTGCTCATTCCAGTCATCCTTTCCTGGGACAACCACAAGCTTCACCTTCAAGCCTTGGTAGACTCTGGAGCCGCAGGTAACTTCATGGATGGTGTCTGGGCGAAGGAGAATGGTGTTCCCTCTGAACCTCTAAGTGACCCCATGAGGGTTACTACATTGGATGGAAGCCCTTTGGGATCTGGACTTGTCACTCATGTCACTACCTCCTTGCGACTTTCAGTTTCGCAACACCAGGAATTGATGAACTTTCATTTGATCTCCTGTTCCGAGTTCCCTCTCATCCTTGGATACTCCTGGCTTCACAGCCATAACCCTCACATCGACTGGTCTGTGGGCACTATCAAGCAGTGGGGTCCTACGTGCCAAGCTACTTGTATTTTCCCGAATTCCCCGAGTTCTACTCCCGAGTCTTTAGAATCCATCGACCTGACCCGAGTTCCCGAGTGTTACCATGACCTCAAACTGGTATTTAGCAAACAGAGGGCCACCATGCTACCACCCCATAGACCTTATGATTGCCCCATCGAACTGTTTCCGGGCACTTGCCCCCCCAGGGGTCGGATCTTTTCCCTATCTCCACCCGAACGAGCTGCTATGGATATCTACATCAAGGACGCTCTGGAAGCAGGCCTCATGCGTCCATCCACCTCCCCGGCGGGAGCAGGGTTTTTCTTTGTGGCCAAGAAAGACGGTGGATTACGTCCTTGCATCGACTACCGGGGACTCAATGCCATAACCGTCCGTAACCGTTACCCGCTACCCCTTATGGCCACAGCCTTCGAGCTGCTCCAGGAAGCAGTTGTTTTCACTAAGCTTGACCTGCGGAACGCATACCATCTTGTGCGGATCAGACCTGGTGACGAGTGGAAGACCGCTTTCAACACGCCTACTGGTCACTATGAATACTTGGTGATGCCCTTCGGCCTGACCAACGCCCCAACGGTGTTCCAAGTGCTCATAAACGATGTTCTTAGGGATATGCTTAACATATTTGTGTTCGTTTACTTGGATGACATCCTCATCTTTTCGAGCTCTCTTCAAGAACACACAAAGCATGTCAGACAAGTACTCAAATGCCTCCTAGACAGCCATCTGTACATTAAGCTGGAAAAATGTGAATTCCATTCATCCCGAGTACAATTCCTGGGATTTGTAGTGGAACCCGGTCGAGTCCAAATGGACCCCAGGAAGGTAGGGGCGGTAGCGGATTGGCCCACCCCCAAATCCGTTAAGGAAGTTCAGCGTTTCCTGTGCTTCACTAACTTTTAACGTTCATCAAGAACTTCAGCTTGGTGGCAGCCCCTCTCTCAGCTTTAACCAAGGGTGGCAATGCAAGGTTTTTGTGGGGAAGAGAAGCTGAGACGGCCTTCCAAGGACTAAAGCAGCGCGTCCTCTGCTCCCATCCTGATACTACCGACTACGGATGAACCGTTTGTGGTGGAGGTAGATGCCTCAGAGGTTGGTGTTGGAGCTGTCCTGTCTCAGAGGGGTGAAGACAAAAAGCTTCATCCGTGCGCTTTCTTCTCACACCGGCTTACCCCATCTGAGAGGAACTACGATGTGGGGGATCGTGAACTCCTAGCAGTTAAGATGGCATTGAAGGAATGGAGACACTGGCTCGAGGGGGCTTCTCACCCGTTTCAAGTGCTTACGGACCACAAAAATCTGGAGTATATCCAGCAGGCGAAGCGGTTGAACTCTAGACAAGCTAGATGGTCTCTTTTCTTCAATCGATTCCAGTTTATCCTCACCTCACCTATCGGCCCGGGTCGAAGAATCTCAAACCGGATGCCCTGTCCCGAGTCTACTCTCCTGCCATTCGAGATGACATGGACATGCCTGTCCTTCCTGCTGCTAAGATCGTGGCTCCGATCTCGTGGCAAGTTGAGGATACCGTGAGACAAGCTCAAGCTATTGAACTGGACCCGAAAGGAGGTCCTGCCAATCGGTTGTTTGTCCCCAAGGCAGTGAGGACTCAGGTCCTTCTGTGGGGGCACTCCTCTCGCCTCACCTGTCACCCAGGCGTAGGTCGCACCTTGGAGTTCATCCAGCGTAAGTTCTGGTGTCCTACCATAAGAGAAGACGTTGCCACTTTCGTCAATGCTTGCCCCGTGTGCTGCCAGGGCAAATCTTCTCACCTCCGCCCGCAAGGACTGCTTCACCCTTTACCTGTTCCCCACAGACCCTGGTCCCATATCTCGTTGGACTTTATTACTGGCCTTCCTCCATCCCATGGCAATACTACTATCCTAGTCATAATCGACAGGTTTTCAAAGGCGGCCAGGTTCGTCCCTCTGACTAAGTTACCTTCTGCCAAGGAAACGGCTGAGTTGGTAATTAATCATGTGTTCCGAGTCTTCGGCATTCCTCAAGAAATGGTTTCTGACAGAGGTCCCAAATTCGCCTCTAGGTTTTGGAAGGCCTTCTGCCAACTCATGGGGGCTTCTGCCAGTCTATCTTCAGGGTACCATCCGGAGTCCAACGGCCAAACCGAGAGGATGAATCAAGAGCTGGAAACCACCCTCGGATGTATGACTCGTAACAACCCGTCCACATGGTCGTCCTTCATTGTTTGGGCCGAATACGCGCACAACACCTTGCGCTCCTCCTCCACTGGTATGTCCCCGCACGAGTGTCAGTTTGGCTATGCCCTCCATTGTTCCCGGACCAGGAGGCAGAAGTCAGAGTGCCTTCAGCCTTGAAGTTCGTCAGACGCTGTCGGCTTATGTGGAGGAAGACCCGTCTTAATCTTAGGCGTTCCTCACAGAGGTACCAACAACAGGCCAACAGACGTCGCCGTCCCGGGCCTACCCTGCGCCCCGGCCAGAGAGTCTGGCTCTCCACAAGAGACTTACCACTACGGGTGGAGTCTCGCAAGCTGTCCCAAAAATACATTCGTCCCTTTAAGGTTGCCAGGAGAGTTAACCCTGTTTCTTATCGGCTACACTTGCCCAGATCCCTTAAGATTAATCCCACGTTTCACATTTCCTTATTAAACATGTTGTTTTTTCTCCCCTTGTCCCGGCAGACAGACCTCCCCCTCCGCCTCGTGTCATTGGAGGCCAGCCGGCTTATACCGTCCATCGGATACTGGATTCCCGCCGGGTGCAGCGGACCTGGCAGTATCTGGTGGACTGGGAAGGCTACGGTCCCGAGGAGCGCTCCTGGGTTCCTGCCAAAGACATACTGGACCCTGACCTCATTCGTCAGTTAAGGGCCCTCCACCCTGAGAGAGCTGGTAGGAACGTCAGGAGCCGTTCCTAGGGGGGAGATTCTGTCAGGATTTGGCCAGGGTTGTTCCGGTTTTTGGTCACTAGATGCCCCCATTGTGCCTTTTGACCTTTTGTTTTCCCTTGATCCCCATTATTATTTGCACCTGTGCCTCGTTTCCCCTGATTGTATTTATAAACCCTTTGTTTTACTCAGTTCTTTGCTCTGTGTTTGTATGTTAGCACCCAGCCCTAGTACTCTGTGAGCTCTTGTTGATCCCGGTGGACTCTCTTGTGGAGTTCTGTTTTTTTGTTCTTGTTTGTTTTTGAGTATCTTTTGAGGCTTTTTGTGCTGTGCCTTCCACCTTGTGAATTTGCCTTTTTGTCTTGGAGGATTGCCTTTGTTCTTGTGGAATTCCTTTTGAGGTTGTGGAGTTACATGTTTTCCTGAAGAATTTCACTTTTTACTTCATTAAAAACACCGTCTCAAGTACTGCTGTGTCTGCATCATCTTCTGGGTTCTGCTGACTATTCGTGGCTCAGTTGGTTTAGTGACTGTTTCTTACTCCGGAGACCCGGGTTCGTAACCGGGTCCTGACAAATAGAAACTCTAGTTTTCTGTTTGGGAGTAAACGGCTTCCGTTATAAAACGTTTTGCAACTGTTGGCTGTGGTCGTCCTCTAAAGAATACACCCCTGATACTGTTGGGTGTGAGGTTGGCGAGCTTATGAATGTTGCCAAATTTAACAAAAAAGCAGAGCAAATTTGACAATTCCAGAGCCAGAAATCAGCATGTTGTAATCCTTTGTAGCTAAGCCAGATATACTTTTGAGGAGATGGCAATAAATTGTAACTTGGAATCGATCGTATTAACGTCCATTGTGTACATTGCCCGTGCGTTAACAAGTTAACAATGGGCTATGCAGTGTATTCTCTGTAGAATCCCACAAGAAGTGAATGGGAGTCAATTGGGCGCTAGCTCAAAAACCCAGCATGAATTACATTAAACAAAACTCAACCTGACAAATATTTTCAGTGAATATAGATAATTAACTTGTTCTTAATATCGTACAGCTTTTAAATTGTGTCATTACAAAATAGGCATGTTTCTCAACTCATACCCAGGGGTGTAGTGCTGTCGGAGTGTGGAAGAGCAGCGCTCCCTCACCCTTTTCAATTTGAGAATGCACAGAGCTGGTAAAACTATTTCTGGGAAAGGTATTATCAAAAATGTAAAATAAATGCTATTTAATTACCACAAAAAAATTATATGAAAAACAATAGAATGACAAGCCAAATAAATATGTACATTTGCAATCTAGAGATGGTTAAATGATTGCTTGTTTCCTGTCTTCTCTCTGGCGGTGGTGAGAATTATGAACTATAGGCTATGTGTGTGCACTGTGTAAACCCGTCGGAGGCTTGATCACTTTGGCCAATCAGAACGTGAAAAAAAATAATAATCCTAATTCACTGTGTGTCTGCCTGGATGTTCATAAAACTCCACGGACCCTCTTGTACAGTGGAACCCAGAACTTGGAGCCTCTCTGAAAGTCGCTGTAGCCCTGCTTGTTTAGTTTAGTTTAGTTTATTAATTCGACCATTTTAATAAATAAGCACACATAAAACTTAAAAGCCAATACATGCACATGAATAAAATCATGGAGGATAACACACAATAAAGTCCGGGACTTATTTCCATTGTGGTCCTCTTGAGACAAGATGGCTAGACAAGATCGAACACAGTATTGCAGTAATATAATACAACAAGAACAGAGAAGAAGAACATCTATCTCATCATTCCAGTTACATCATAGGGGTTATTCATATGGGCACAGAAGACATCAAACATATTTCTAAAGCTGCCCAGAGAGGACGTTGTTTTTATGGGCAGAGGCAACTCATTCCATTCTGAGGCTCCAGTATACAAGAAAGTACCTTTCCCAGCATTCCTCCTGAACCTGTATAAGCACACATCAGCAACACCTGATCTGGTGCTGTGATTGTGTGCATCCCTAACATGAGAAAAGTAATCCCTTAGATATCTGGGCGCAGGACCATAAATACTCCTGTAAACCAAACCTAGTCTAATCTGGGACACCCTAGCCTCAACAGACAGCCAGTTTACTTCCTAAAAGCAGCTCCTCCCTATGTGAGTACGTGGACTCACCTTCAATATTACCCTGATCAACTTATTCTGGATCAACTTATGAAGCTTACCCTTCATAAGTTTAGATAAGCCCCAAACCAGGAAGTACTAGCATAGTCAATATGGCATTGAATGAGGGCTGTGACTAACTAATTCATGGAGTCCTTATCAAGCAGCTTGGACTTTCTAGCCAAAAACTTAATCCTGGCATTAACCTTCCCTAGCACATTTTTGGCCATGCTCACACCTCCAAAGCTTCCATCAAGGATACATCCCAAGTAGCTGACAGAGGTTTTAGTAGTCAGCACCTCACCCCCTAACTCCACTCTGATTTCAGACCACCTACACAATTTAGGTCTGGATCCAAAAATAATTGCTTCAGTTTTCCCTAAGTGCAGAGATAGCTTATTATCTCCAAGCCATTTGCTAATGTTAGTAAGCTCTGTGCTAAGTATACTCTCCAACATAGTTTTACTTTTGTGAGACACCAGAAGTGTAGAGTCGTCCGCATAAAGAAAAGACGGCAAGAACAAGCATTTTTTATATCGTTAATATACAATAAAACAGTAGGGGCCCAATCACGCTCCCCTGCGGAACGCCACAACTCGTTGTTTTTTCCTGAGACATTGAACCATTAACCTCTACTACTTGCTCCCTTCCTGATAAATAGGACTTTACCCAACCTAGAGGGATACTGCTTAACCCCAGTGCCTCCAGTTTGGAGATTAGGAGACAGTGGTTAACTGTTTCAAAGGCCTTCTGTAGGTCAAGCAGTACCATTCCACAGAGATTTCCCTCATCAATCTCTTTCCTGACAAAGTCAGTCAAGTAAAGTAGACATGAATCAGTGGAGTATGTTTTTCTAAAACCCGACTGAAAATCATACATTAGACTCTGTTTGTTAACATATTCATACATTTGCTCATGAACAATTCTCTCCAGGATCTTTGATATTACACAGAGCATAGATACTGGCCTATAATTCCCAGGGTCAGACTTTGTGCCTTGTTCAAGAGAGAGATTAACAATATGTGTAATACAAGGGCCAATTGCTCAGCAGAATCTATTAGAAACCTTGCAGGAATATTATCCAGGCATGTGGCTTTGGAGCATTTAAGCTCTGTCAGCATACTGAGTATTTTGGCTGTTGTTACCTTTGCAAAATAAAAATATATTGAGATATTGGGATATTTAGTCTACATTGGCAATTGGTTGAGACACAGGGCCCATTCTATCTTGATGGTGTATGTCAGGGTGGGCAATTGGAAATGTGAATTGCACCAAGTTGGAGGTAATAATGCATTTAGGTTATAGTTTATTGAGATGCATGAATACACCTCACCAAAAGCTTGATTTTATGGTTGTTTTAAATTCAATTTCCTACAATTCTACATAGTGATGATTTAAGTTCACTACTTGGTCAATTCATTTGATAGCATGTTTAATCTATGCAAATCAATTATATGAATTGATAGTTCATCTCTCTTGTTTTTATTTTATTCTATAATAGGGTATATCGGAACCATGTGTTCAAGCAAGTCCAATCAAAGTGTATTTATGATACAGCATAAGCTTAGCTACACAATACAATTAAATGCCTACTTGCAATAAAGCTGTCCTTGCAAACAGTGCAATGATATTAACAGAGGCACAACTTTCCCTGGGGACAGGAGGGACAAGACCTACAGACTTGATATCATTGTCCACTTTAATAAATGGAAAACTAGTCACTTTAAGAATGTTTACATATCTCACATTACTCATCTAATATGTATATACTGTACACTGTATCCTTCACTATCTATTCTTTACTGTCATTGCTCATCCATATATTTTATACTTATATATTCTCATCTTATATATTCTCATCCCATTCCTTTACTTGATTGTGTGTATTAGGTTTTGTTGTGGAATTTGTTAGATATTAGGTGTTGTTGTTGAATTCTTAGATATTACCTGTTAGATACTGCTGCACTGTCAGATCTAGAAGCATAAGCATTTCGCTACACTCGCGATAACATCTGCTAACCATGTGTATGTGACCAATAACATTTGATTTGATTTGACTTTCCCGCTGGCCCTGATAGGTTGTTTTTTCATGGGGGGATGAGTGTGGCAAAATCCTGCACGGAGCCATCACCGTGTGTTGCCACTTTACTGTAACAAGTCCAATACAGCAAATGAAAGATAAACATCTTGTTCATCTACCCATCATGTCCGATTATTAAAATGTTTTGCAGCGAAAACACAACATGTTAGACCACCACCAATTTTTTTTAAACACAGCCATTTTTCCCAGCCAAAGATAGAGTCACAAAAGCAGGATTAGAGATAAAATGAATCACTAACCTTTTGAAAATCTTAATCAGATGACACTCATATGAAATGTTACACAATACATTTATGTTTTGTTCGATAATATGCATATTTATATCCACAAACCTCGGTTTACATTGTTGGGGATGAATCAGAATAATTGGGTAACATAGATAAGATGTTTTATTTTCATTATATGCTTGTGAGTTACTTCTCATTTAGAATGTATCTTGTTGTACTATAGTGGTGGCCATTTGCAGTTATCCTTACTCAGTCCTGGGTTCAGTTACATGGGCCACAGAAAGGGGAGAGGTCAAGCTTGTCTTCATATGTAAACATATCGTTTAAACCATGTGAAGGGATGATTGAGGGGGAACCAATTATCTCTTGGCTCCACAAGGTCTGTGTGCCAGTCACTGTCTCTCTGTGATCTAGTCCAGGAGGGGTGTATTTGATATATGCTAGTGGGTGAGGTTTTGTTTTGTGGTCCTGAGTGGTACCAAGAGCGAGATAAGAACATAGTTTAGGAGACAAAGCTGAACAATAATTTATAGCCAATGCTGTCTGGCTATGTGTGTCTTTGCTATAAAGGATCTCAGTTGCAATGTGTAAGCACTCTCAGAGACACTGAATTGATCTGAGAGTCACAGGGTTGTGATGGAGCTCATATAATTAAATATGGACTTTATGATAACTCTGACTTGTGTGTGGTTTGCTCTCTCATGATTTGGTAATACAGGAAATTTCCACTACAACATTGACGCCATGTTCAGAAATGCCTCCAAAATATCCGGAGGAATTATAGAAAGCAACAGAAATACTCATCATAAACTTTGACTAAAGATACATGTTCTACGTATAATTAAAGATACACTGGTTCTTAATGCAACCGCTGTGTCAGATTTTTAAAAAACGTTACGAAAAAAGCCGACCATGCAATAATCTGAGACAGAGCTCAGACGCAAATATATTTCTCCGCCATGTTGGAGTCAACAGAAATACGAAATTACATCATAAATATTCCCTTACCTTTGATGATCTTTCATCAGAATGCAGTGCAAGGAGTCCTAGTTCCACAATAAATTGTTGTTTTTTTCCATAATGTCCAATACTAGTGTCCAATTAGCTGCATTTGCTAGCACTTTCAGCTCATGTGCCCAAAAGCTGACGCTGGTCCAGGAGAACTCGGACGAAAACTTCAAAAAGATATCTTCCAGGTCGAATAAACTAAGTAGAGAATCAATCTTCAGGATGTTATTTTCATATATATCCAATAACGTTCCAACCGGATCATACGTTTTCATCTGCAGCCAAATGGGACGACGGTGACATCAACAGACAAATGCGCCACAGGGAAATTGCATTCTGCCAAGACAGTGACTATTTCCCCTCCCATTCGGTCAAAGCTCACACCAGAAGCTCCATTCCACATTCTACTGAATGAGGACATCTAGTGGAAGGCGTAGGAAGTGCTACCAGATCTATATCTTATTTGGAAGTGAATAGGCGATGACTTGAAATTAAACATGTATTCAGAATTTCACTTCCTGTTTGGAAGATTGCCTGCCCTATGAGTTCTGTTATACTCACAGACATAATTCAAACAGAAACTTCAGAGTGTTTTCTATCCAATAGTAATAATAATATGCATATATTAGTAATCTAGGACAGAGTAGGATGCAGTTCACTATGGGCACGCAATTCATCCAAAGTGAAAATACTGCCCCCTATCCCCAACAAGTTAAGACTGAGAATAGTATGTTCATTACCGGAGATAAATAAGGAAATGCGCGCCGTCATCCACGCGCGCCACTAGAGTCAAAATGAGAGCCACCTAGAAAAACTACAAATTCTAGCTATTTTTTCAAAAAACAAGCCTGAAACACTTTCGAAAGCCTGTTGACATCTAGTGGAAGCCATAGGAGCTGCAATTAGGGAGGTATTCCTTTTTCCATAGACAGGCATTTTAAATGGTGGTCACCCCAACAAAAAAACTATTCCGAATGGATTCTCATCGGGTTTTCTCCTACCATATCAGTGCTGTTATACTCACAGACATTATGTTAACCGTTTTGGAAACTTCAGAGTGGTTTCTATCCAATACTACCAATTATATGCATATTCTAGCTTCTGGGCCTGAGTAACTCATTTCCAAACACTGCCCCCGGCCCTCAAGAAGCTAACTGACCTAAGACAGGGAATTTTTACTAGGATTAAATGTCAGGAATTGTGAAAAACCGAGTTTGGCTAAGGTGTATGCAAACATCCTACTTCAACTGTATCTCCCTGGCATATTACATAATATATCTAGCGGCATAGAATACATTTTGGAATCACCCTGTTGTGCTGCGCTCCATTGAAGAGGAAAGTGGCGTGGCGGTCCTTGTGGGCAAATTTTGTCATTAGTCTGGCATTTATGGTGCTTTCAAGACAACTGGGAACAAGGTTGAATCATGAAGTCAGTGATTTTCTAGTCGGAGCTCTAGAAAGAGGCCCTAGTTCCCGACTTGGAATCCCTAGTTGTATGACCATTCAAAACGTATTTTCCTAGTCGGAGCTAGTTTTTTTCAGAGTTTGCCGTTGTCTTGAATGCGTCAGAAGTCATGCTGTATTGACAACATGGCCAATGTATTCAACCTTTTCTTGCCCATGGTGTTGAATGTTTATCCTTTTAAGCTTGGAAAAGCGACCCTTAAACACAGACTTGGACCACACGCCCACTCCATTGAATAGCAGGCCAAACCACTCATTGTTGAATTTGAGATTTCCAACTTGTTGTGTAATGTTTATGTCCAATGGCCGATGAGCACTGATACATTTTATCTTTAATGTATTGTCATATGACAAGGATTGAAAAGGATTTGCCAGTAGATTATCGACTTGATGCATGATGATGACTGCTTGTCTAGCTTGCTAGCTAAGATTTTGAAAGTATGATGTTGACATGATCAGTCCAAGCAAAGCTACTGTAAATATAATGTGATTTGACATCATTTTATCTGTGGCCAATGACCGTAAGCCTTCTTGGATGGGCACGTCCAATGTAACTCTATGGCAGCACCCAAAGGGCTTGAATTTTCAAGCTCTACCCATATATTTTGCGGTGATGGACAGTGGTGCCCCTATGAGTGACACAACACTGAGCCAATCACAGCGCAGCTAGAGAACATTACCAACCCCTAGACCATGTTTGTATTCTGCATTATTAACTGATTATTTTTTTTGTTTTGTTTACATTGTTTGCAGACTGATATGTGACACGTCTTAATGCCACAATATCATGCAAAACAGGCAACCCCCCCCCCACACAGGTGCTCCACCTGCCCTGAATGACGGGTTGCCACTGAATAAGATATATTATTAGAACTAAGTGAATGATATCTGTCAGGGGACTGGCCCCGGGGGTGAAAGAGGTGCATGTCTGAATGAATTCTGTGTGAGCTGAGTTTTTCTATCAATAACTTTATCTAGGGGTTCTGTCCACAACCGCCCGTCGATCTACAGGCACTGACAGGAGAAGCCTGAGTAGAGTGTAACAGCAGGGGCGGCAGGGTAGCCTAGTGGTTAGAGTGTTAGTGTGTTGGACTAGTAACCAAAAGGTTGCAAGTTCAAAACCCCAAGGTACAAATCTGTTTTTCTGCCCCTGAACAGGCAATTAACCCACTGTTCCTAGGCCATCATTGAAAATAAGAATTTGTTCTTAACTGACTTGCCGAGTTAAATAAAGGTCAAATATATATTTGTTAAATGGCTAAGGGCTGTTCATTGATGCCCCAGGACGCTGAGATTTCCTCAAACATGATATGTGTACCTCTCGTGCTGGCTGCGCTGTGATCGTTGCTGGTGGTGTGGATGTAAATACCTAGATTGATGTATAATGTTTTGTAGGGATTCTGTGTGATGTGAAGATATGAAAGGAGAGAGTACTATTACCAAATATGCTGTATGAATAGTAGAGATTTGATCAAGTGACAATGGAAAGAAATATATAATAATATACAACTTGTATACCCACACCACATAGTAAGTGGTGTAGAAAGTATTCTGAGAAATGTTCAGTCCCTTCATGGATCATTTGATAAAAGATAGTGTTAACGCATTGTATGAAAATTAATTAAAATCTAAATGGTCTGGGAAATAAAGTCTCAGACAAAGATTGGCACGTATACACTTTTGGTAAAAGTACAGGACCTGACTTACCCCAAACCAATAACACCATAAATGCTTATGGGATTTCCTTCACCCCACCACATTTTGAAACAAAACCCATGCCCTGTTAATTAAATAGAACCAATGAATGTTGAACATGTAGAGACTTGTTAATTAACTAAACATAAAGATGGTGGTGGCTTAGGTGAGAGATAAAAAAAACATTATCACATTAACATAAGTATTCAGACCATTTACTCAGTACTTTGTTGAAGCACCTTTGGCAGAAATTACAGCCTCGAGCTTGGCACACCTGTATTTGGAGAGTTTATCCCATTCTTCGCTGCAGAACCTTTCGGGTTCTGTCAGCTTAGATGGGGAGCGTTGCTGCACAGCTATTTTCAGGTCTCTTCAGTGATGTTCGATCAGGTTCAAGTCTGGGCTCCGACTCAAGGACATTCAGAGACTTGTCCCGAAACCACTCCTGGATTGTATTGGCTATGTGCTTAGGGTTGTTGTCCTGTTGGAAGGTCAACCGTCACCCCAGTCTGAGATCCTAAGCACTGGAGTTTTCATCAAGGATCTCTCTGTACTTTGCTCCATTCATCTTTGCCTCAATCCTGACTAGTCTCCCTGCCACTGAAAAACATCTCCAAAGCATGATGCTGCCACCACCATGCTTCATCGTAGGAATGTTGCTAGGTTTCCTCCAGATGTGACGCTTGGCATTCAGGCCAAAGAGTTCAATTTTGGTTTCATCTGACCAGAGAATCTTGTTTCTCATGGTCTGAGAGTCTGGCCACTCCATAAAGGCCTGATTGGTGGAGTCCTACAGAGATTGTGGTCCTTCTGGAAGATCCTCCCATCTCCACAGAGTAACTTTGGAGCTCTTTCAGAGTGACCATCGGGTTCTTGGTCACCTCCCTGACCAATGCCTTTCTCCCCAGATCTAGGAAGAGCCTTGGTGGTTCCAAACGTCTTCCATTTAAGAATGATAGAGGCCACTGTGTTCTTGGGGACCTTCAATACTGCAGAAATGTTTTGGTACCCTTCCTCAGATCCGTGCCTCAACAAAATCCTGTCTCGGAGCTCTACGGACAATTCCTTCGACCTCATAGCTTGGTTTTGCTCAGACATGCACAGTCAAATGCAGGACCTTATATAGACAGGTGTTTGCCTTTCCAAATCATGTCCAATATTTGGAAAGGCACACACCTGAAACATCTCAAGAATGATCAATGATCAAATGGAAGAATGATCAATGGAAACAGGATGCACCTGAGCTCAATTTCGAGTCTCAATCAGTAATTTTTTCTTTATCTAAAAACCTGATTTCTCTTTGTCATTATGGGGAATTGTGTGTAGATTGCTGAATTGTAATTTCTTTAATCCATTTTAGAATAAGGCTGTAACGTAACAAAATGTGGAAAAAGTCAAAGGGTCTGAATTCTTTCCGACAGCACTGTATGTGTAACTGTATGAAGCGAGGGTCTTAAAGTAAAAAAATTCTATTTGTGTATATTTGTGCTTTTCTATTAACCAATTCGACTGGGTTCATGCAAGAGACTGATTGATTGTGCCTGGGAGGAATCCTCACTATCAGTATACGCAATTTGGCAGTATGCACAGAATATGAGAAGTGAAAGGGGTATCTCAGTTTCAAGGTTTCAGCTTGGAGAGAAGAAGACTCGTAAGGTATTGGTCAGTCAAATGCATTAACCAAACGTTAATGATGAATAAATTATGAATAATGAATAATGTAAATCATGCGAATATAACTTGTCTGTGTAAGGAGTATGTAAGAGAACTAACGGGACTGCCCTGGTAGAGCTCCAGACCGACGTGCACAACTGTGCATTGAGTTTGTTGGAACCTCTCCAGTTAACAGAAAATAGTGATTAATTTAATATTGACTTCAGCTGTCCCTGGTGGTAATTTCCACAACAAGCATTATTGAGGTCGGGCACTGATGTTGGGCAGTTGGCGTTGCGCATGGTGATCTTAGGCTTGTGTATGGCTGCTTGGTCATGGAAACGCATTTCATGAAGCTCCCGACGATGTTGTTGTGCTGACATTGCTTTCAGAGGAAGTTTGGAACTCGGTAGTGAGTATTGCAACCGAGGACAGACAATTTTTACACGCTACTCGCTTCAGCACTCGGCGGTCCCGTTCTGTGAGCATTGTGACGGCCCTGAATTTTTCTGAACCGTCTCAGTGCAGCTCCTTCCAATAGGGCGCTTTCCCTTTAATTCCCAATTAAATAGCCAGTATCAGCTGCGCAAAAGGGGGGGTTGTGATGGAGACGTGACTGAGGATGTGTTCAACCCTCAGTTCCCGAAGCTTCTCTATTCCGTTTGTTTTGTTGCCGTTAAACGTGTGTTTTGTAGCCTAAGAGAGTTTACCCAGGATCGGATCCACTCTTTGCGTCCCTGGACTACACCTCTCCGTTCTTCGTGGCCTTTCTCCGCTGGAGATCTATTGGCGGATTGGATTGTCTGACTGACCGACTGACTACCACCTTTTTGTATACGGTATTTCATTTGTTTGGATGTGATGTATACTGTGATTTGTGTAGTTAGTGGTAGTTGAGGACTTAATTAAGAGTTGATCCGCTTTAAGGTTCTGTGGTAAAGTAATTGTTATATTGATTGTATGTTTAATACTGGGTTTACGCTACACGGAACGGACGGACAAACATCGCGTGACAAAAGTCACTTGAGTTCACTGAACTCCTTTACCGGGCAGGACTCTTTTTAGGCCCGAGGTACAGGACATTTCTGGAGGAACCAGAACTCATTGTGATATTATTATATATGTGTGTAATCATTGTTGTTGCTAATACAACCCACGCAACAGAATATAATTGTTTTTGAAGTTCTTTTCAATGTTTTAAGGGTTTATGAAAAGTTTATTTCCATCCTGACTTTTACATACGTCCTTTGTATTGGTGTAGACTTGATGGACCAGATGGGACTCATTCCCACCCAAACTAAAAGGAGAAACCAATGTTTTCTCTGGTAGGCACAACCTACCTGGCACCCCTATAAATAATAACCTCAAGTCAAAACCGTTACATAAAAAATGGCACCCCAGATGGGACAGCTCAACATTGAGAACTAACCAAAGCAAATATTTTGTGTGGAATTAAAACAATGGATTCACCCCAAGATAATGTGCTCATCCATGTCATACCTGTCAATGGGAATACACAGGGCCATTCTGACCATCAAGCTGACAACACAAATCATAATGTGAATGGAGATAATGGAGTTGATTTGGGCCAGAGCCCTGGGAATCTGAATGCTCTGTCTGAGCCACAGGCCACAGGAGGTCTAACCAGTTACTCACTTATTGACATGGATCTGTGTGGAAGTACTGAGCTAGCCCTCCCTCTGACACCCAACCTTCCTCCATTGTCTGGGTTATCTCCAGAGGTTGTAGTTTTACAACTTCAAGGTGACATCCTTGATATTCGTCGGACTCAACAACATCTCCAAACTCTTATCCACCATAATTTCAAATGTCTAAGGGAAGAGCAACAACAGAGTGCCATGGAATTCAGAAACTCAATGAACACTCTAACCCACATGCTGATAGAGCTCAGTGAGAGTGGAAGACGGGAAATTACTGGTGCCATGGACAGGCAGTTTGACTACCAACGAAACCAACTCACTGCCACTCTCCAATGGCGCCTGCAACATCACCACACTGAGGTCCTCAAGGATGTTAATTCTGTTTTTTCTCCCATGGTTAACACTGTAGGCCACTTGCAGAGAGAACTCTCTAATTGTGTTAAAATGTTGGATGACTTGTCTGTGGACATGGCCTCCATTAGGCACAACTCCTTACACAGAGTTTCTCTGGTGTCCACTTCTGTTCAGACCACTGAGGGCCAAGCTGGCACCTCTGAACAGCCAAGACAAGGCCATGCTACAGTCACCACTGTCGATGGACTGGTTCGCTTGGGACAGCAGTTTGAGAAGGACAGAGAATGCCAACAGCAATATGTCCAGAGAAAGAAACAGACACCCAAGACAGACTATCAACAACAGCCAGAGAATCCAGCCAAGACCCCTCATGTTTTGTTGGAGATGTAGCCAAAAGGGACATTCTTCAGCTACATGTCCAAGACCGTATCAAGTAAACCCTTCCAGAAACCACAAATCACAACAGGCCAACACACCTAACTCTCTTCGCAGCAATGACCATCCTTCTCTGGGTGCTTTAACCAGAGCTGAAACCCCAAGAGTCACTGCCTACGCCCCCCATCGACATCCCCATCCTTTCAGTTAATACCGCACCAATCAGAAGCTAAAAAGTTACATGATTGGGGTTCAAATGTGGCACTCTTCTCTGCCGTTGCTCCGGTACCACTAACCCTTGATAATCCTTCTGACGATCTCCTTTTACAGGCTGTGAGAAGAGCTCAGCTGGAACAGCCAGAGGAGTTACGGCTGTTGGAACAGCTGCAGAATAATGCTGATGTATGTACTTCAAAGCTAGGACGCACCGGGCTCCTGAAGCACAAAATATTCCTTACACAGGAAATGCCGATCAAGAAAAAGCCATATCGTTTGTCCCCAGCGAAGCTAATCATCCAAAAGGGACTCATAAATGATATGTTAGCACAAGATATAATAGAACGTTCCTCCTCTCCCTGGGCTGCTCCTGTTGTCCTCATCCCAAAAAAGACTGGTGGTCTTAGATTTTGTGTGGACTATAGGAAGACCAACAATGTTTCTCAGACTGATGCCTATCCTCTTCCTACCATCCATGAGATCCTGGAGTCATTGTCTGGCGCTGTTGTGTTCACTACCCTTGACCTCAATAGTGGTTATTGGCAGGTTGAGATGGACCAGGAAAGCAAGGACAAGACTGCTTTTGTCTGTGCTGAGGGCTTGTTTTCCTTTAAGGTGATGCCCTTTGGATTAAAGAATGCCCCTGCCACTTTCCAAAGACTCATGGAGATTGCGTTAGGTGAGCTCAAAGGGAAGATCTGTTTCGTCTACCTGGACGATATAATTATCTACTCTCAGAACAGAGAAAGACACTTTCAAGATCTTCAAGCAGTGTTGGACAAGCTAAGAGAAGCTGGTCTGACCTTAAATATGAAGAAGAGCAACTTCTGCCAAACCTCCCTGAAGTTCCTTGGTCATATTGTGTCTTTCGACGGCATTCATGTGGATCCTGAAAAGACAAAGGCTGTACAAGACTTCCCTGTGCCAACCACACTCAAGGCCCTACAACGGTTCCTTGGTATGGCTGGATGGTACCATCGGTTTGTGTCGAACTTCTCCCAGGTGGCAGAACCCCTCAACGCGATGAAGCGAAAAGGAGCGAAATTCCAATGGACGGCAGAGTGCCAGACCTCCTTTGAAACCCTGAAACGACATCTCGTCACACCTCCCATTTTAGGTCATCCCAACTTTAATTGCCCTTTTGTTGTTTACACTGATGCAAGTGATGTTGGACTTGGTGCTGTCCTAGTCCAACAGACTGGACTTGGCACTGAAGAAGTGCTAGCGTTCGCCAGTCGGACATTGAATGGAGCAGAACGGAACTACTCCACAACAGAGCAAGAGTGCCTTGCAGTGGTCTGGGCTTTGGAAAAGTGGAGGTACTACTTGGAGGGAAGACACTTCACTGTGGTCACTGACCATTCCTCCCTTGTGTGGGTGTTCAAGACCAACAAACCAAGCACCAGACTCATAAGATGGGCTCTACGGTTGCAAGAGTTCACATTTGCAGTGGAATACAGGAAAGGAAAATACAACACTGTTCCAGATGCCTTGTCCAGAGCTCCTACTTGTGATAACGGTGGCCCTGATCTTACATGTGCTACTGTCCTGTCAAGCAGTCGAGACTCGCCCAAAACAGACTTTCCCATCTCTGATGAGGCAATATGGAAAGCTCAACCTAAGCTCACCCCTATAAATAATAACCTCAAGTCAAAACCGTTACAGCATGTGTGGCCTACCACTTTGACATTTTCACTTCACAATAACAGCACTTACAATTGACCGGGGCAGCTCTAGTAGGTCAGAAATTTGATGAACTCACTTGTTGGAAAGGTAGCATCCTATGACATTGCCACGTTGAAAGTAACTGAGGTCTTGAGTAAGGCCATTCTACAGCCAATGTTTGTCTATGGAGATTGCATGGCTGTGTTTTCCCCCGATTTTATACACCTGTCAGCAACCGTTTTGCTGAAACAGCCGAATCTACATATTTGAATGGGTGTTCACATTATTTTGTAAATATAGTGTATATTTGTACAGTAGAGATCATGTTTTAAGATTCACACAGTCTCATTTGTTTAATTGTGTCAGTGTTAGACTGTTGTAAAGTTTAAAACTTTTAATGGTCTTCAATAAACTTGAATGTTAACTGTGTAACTGACCCTTTTTACAGTTTGTTTGTTGAAGGCTATGCGAAGTGGATAGCGGGATGACGCTGAATTGCTGTGGGTGAAAAATGGCGGACGGAAGACAGGGTGGTGCGGCAGGTGCCGCTTCTCATACGAATGCTGTTATTTTGTCGGAAACATCAGGTGTACGCCGACCCCAGCGAAGTAAATCATGCAAAGAGTTTAAGCACAATGATGTGTTTAATCTCCAGTACTTTGCCATGATTGTCAGTTATGTAGCTGCTCTACTGATAATCTCAGTGCGTCCTTGCTGGGATGACACAATCAATCTACTGTTGGGGAATGCCAACACCAAACACATTGGTTCACCGTTCCACGGGAGCGGACAGCACACAGCGTACCATAATGTTATGAATAATGACCAAGTCTACCTCGCTCCCTATTCCACTGAACCGCTTAGGCGTAACAAACGCAAGTCCAATATTTATTGGAAACGGTTAAACTACCTGTTCACTACCCTCCTGCTCTCTGAGGATATGCAACTCAATCCTGGGCCTAACATCACCGAGCCAGCCTCAACCCTGGGCCTAACATCACCGAGCCAGTCTCAAACCTGGGCCTAACATCACTGAGCCAGCCTCAACCCTTGGCCTAACATCACCGAGCCAGCCTCAACCTTGGGCCTAACATCACCGAGCCAGCCTCAACCCTGGGCCTAACATCACCGAGCCAGCCTCAACCCTGGGCCTAACATCACCGAGCCAGCCTCAACCCTGAGCCTAACATCACCGAGCCAGCCTCAAACCTGGGCCTAACATCACCGAGCCAGCCTCAACCCTGGGCCTAACATTACCGAGCCAGCGATACTGAACGGAGTGGAAAGCAGTGGGTGGCCTCGTCCACTGATCGTCGCCGCTGTGTAAGTGGGTGAGTGCTGTGGTCCCATGGTTTCTCTCGACTCACCCGGCTCCAGGATAGATTTTGACTCTTCAAACACACCCAAGTCGCTATATGCGATCCCTGACTCTGCTTCTGGCACGCAACGCTGTTTTAATTAGTTCCCCGCATCCAGTGCAGGCGGGAGGGATTGTTAATTGCACTACCGAACTGCCCCTAATCAAAACGAAACAAAACATCCTAAACCTAGCCGTCAGAAAACACAGAAAATGTAACTTTTTTCAATGTGTCAATCACTCTCGAGTCATCTGGTACCCACGAGCTAAGCCCAAGGGACTACTAGGGGGGCACTTGAACATTCGTAGTGTCATTCCAAAAAGTGATCAAATTCAACATCTACTCACAGACACCAACCTTGACTTCCTCTGCCTCTCAGAGACATGGCTCCATAAACACTCTCCATATGCTGCTTTGATTGTGCCTGGCTACAATGTTCTCAGGAGAGACAGGATTGAAGGAAGAGGGGGTGTGATGATTTACATTAAAGAACATATCCGATGTAAACAAATTGAGTGGTCGTGTGATAATGAACCAGAATGTATTGGCCTGAACGTTACACTGTCTCCCCAAATGTATTTTATCCTTATTGGGATGTATAGGCCACCTTCCACCAAAAGTGTGTTTTTTGATCAGTTTAATAACATGCTTAGTGAATGTGACTTTGGGAAAGAGGTCATCTTAATGGGAGATTTTAATATTAATTATGAAGACAAGTCTTGTCGGAAAACCCTCAAATGGATCACTAATACCTTTGACCTTACACAGCTAGTTAAAGGACCAATCAGGGTGACTTGTTGCTCTAAAACACAGATTGATTTGGTGTTCAGTAATAAACCAGAGAGAGTGACTAAATATTTCAATATGGTTACTGGGCTATCTGATCATAATCTGACACTTATAGTCAGAAAGCTGTCTAAGAGCAGGTTTAACCTCTCTACTGTTAGAAATACGGATCAACTAAGAATACCGAAGAGTTAATTAAACTATTTTGAAAACGCAATTAAGGGAATTAACTGGAATGACCTCTTGTCCCATACAGACATGGAAGCTGATAGTCAGGTTTTTCTATCCACAATCCAGACTACAATAAATGGTTTCCTAAAGAAAATCAAATCCAAACCAGGCCAAAAAAGCACTCTTCCTTGGCTGAATGGAGAAATCTGGAAATGGATGAAAGAATGAGATTATGCTCTAAAAATAGCCCTAACAATCAAATTAGAGCATGACAGATGTAAGTTTACCATGTTGAGAAATAAGATGATGAAAGAAATCAGAGGCCATGGCAAACATTTTTATTAACATAAATTGATCTGGGAGAATCTAAAAAAGTTAACAGGGAAAGACCATAGTAACACTGCAAAAAGACTAGAAATCATGGTGAATCACAATCTAACACAGGATGCAGTTGAAATAGCAATAACCTTCTATTCCTACTTTATTGACTCTGTCAGGGTACTGACACAGAACCGCTCCACTGGTTTCTTGGCCTCAGTGCTAGTGAATGACACTCAACCTGCCTTCATCATAAGGGAGGATTCTGAGTCAAAGGTGAACAAGGTGATTAGCTCACTAATAACTCTAAAGCCAAAGATGTGTTTGGGCTGGACTCTACCTTTCTTAAAAACTACAAAGAGTCACTCATTGCCCCCATTACTAAGGTCACCAACACATCTATTGGTCTCGGGGTGTTTCCAAGGGTATGGAAGTTGGCCATAATAACAGCCATCTTTAAATCGGGCGACCCTGCTGACGTGAGTAACTACAGGCCCATTAGTATACTACCTGTGGTGTCAAAGGTTGTTGAAAAGTGTGTAGCAGAACAATTGATTGCCCACCTCAAAAACAGCCCCTTCACATTACACACTCCATGCAGTTTGGCTTCAGAGCTAAACACTCCACAGAAACGGCCAACTGCTTTCTTCTGGAAAATGTGAAGTCCAAGATGGACAAAGGGGGGAGTTGTTGGGGCTGTGTTTCTGGACCTAAGGAAGGCTTTTGAAACCGTTAACCATGAGATTCTCATCAGAAATTTATCCAAGTTAAACTTTCCCCCCCCCAATGCCTTGAGATGGATGAAATCATACCTTGAAGGCAGAACTCAGTTTGTCAGTGAGCAATGAGCTGTCGCCCACTCTTAGCTATGATGTGGGCGTGCCCCAAGGGTCAATACTGGGGCCCCTCCTGTTCAGCCTGTACATTAATGATCTGCCCTCTGTCTGTACTGGGTCTGATGTTCAAATGTATGCAGATGATACAGTGACATATGTGCATGCAAAGAGCAAACAACAAGCTGCACAAGAACTCACTGCTGTAATGGTCCAGGTTACAAAGTGGCTCAGTTACTCGTGTTTGCATCTCAATGTGAAATAAAACTGTTTGCATGTTCTTCACAAAGAGGGCAACAGATGCTACTGAGCCAGATGTCTATGTGTCAGCTCCAGGTGGTATCTGATTTTAAGTGCCTTGGCATCATACTTGATTCCAACCTCTCTTTTAAAAAGCATGTGAAAAAGGTCATTCAAATAACCAAATTCAACCTAGCTAATTTCTGATTTATACGACATTGTTTGACTACAGAGGTTATAAAACTGTACTTCAAATCTATGATACTCCCCCACTTAACATACTGCTTGACTAGTTGGGCCTAAGCTTGCTGTACAAAATTAAAACCTATTCAGTCTCTACAAATAGGCTCTCAAAGTGCTTGATAGAAAGCCCAATAGCCATCATCACTGTTACATCCTCAGAAAGCATGAGCTCCTGAGTTGTGGAAATCTTGTGCAATACACCGACGCATGTCTTGTTTTCAAGATCCTAAATGGCCTGGCTCCCCCTCCACTCAGTATTTTTGTTGAACAGAAAACCCAAACATATGGCAACAAATCCACAAGGTCTGCCATGAGAGGTGACTGTATAGTTCCCTTAGGGTAAAGCACCTTTAGTAAATCCACTTTCTCTGTGAGAGCTTCCCATGTCTGGAATTTTGATTTGATTTTTTATTTTACCTTTATTTTACTAGGCAAGTCAGTTAAGAACAAATTCTTATTTTCAATGACGGCCTAGGAACAGTGGGTTGACTGCCTGTTCAGGGGCAGAACGACAGATTTGTACCTTGTCAGTTCGGGGATTTGAACTTGTAACCTTTTGGTTACTAGTCCAACGCTCTAACCACTAGGCTTCCCTGCCGCCCCGAATACACTGCCATCAGATACACATAACCGCACCACATATTACACTTTCACAAAATGCATGAAGACATGGCTAAAGGTCATTCAGATTTGTGAACATAATCCCTAGCTGTGTATTGCCGCTTTCTATGTTGTCTGTAGCTTGTGAGGTGTGGAAAAACTTTGTTGCTTTTATGAATTTTGTCTTGCTGCTTTTTGTTCTTTGCTGCTCTGTCTGTATGCAACGTCTTGCTTATCCTATGTTGCACTGCGTGTGCTCACTGCTCAATGATTATCTACAGTGGGGCAAAAAAGTATTTAGTCAGCCACCAATTGTGCAAGTTCTCCCACTTAAAAAGATGAGAGAGGCCTGTAATTTATCATAGGTACACTTCAACTATGACAGACAAAATTGTGAAGAAAAAAAATCCAGAAAATCACATTGTAGGATTTTTAATGAAATTATTTTCAAATTATGGTGGAAAATAAGTATTTGGTCAATAACAAAAGTTTATCTCAATACTTTGTTATATACCCTTTCTTGGCAATGACAGAGGTCAAACGTTTTCTGTAAGTCTTCACAAGGTTTTCACACACTGTTGCTGCTATTTTGGCCCATTCCTCCATGCAGATAGATCTCCTCTAGAGCAGTGCTGTTTTGGGGCTGTTGCTGGGCAACACAGACTTTCAACTCCCTCCAAAGATTTTCTATGTGGTTGAGATCTGGAGACTGGCTAGGCCACTCCAGGACCTTGAAATGCTTCTTACAAAGCCACTCCTTCGTTGCCCGGGCGGTGTGTTTGGGATCATTGTCATGCTGAAAGACCCAGCCACGTGTCATCTTCAATGCCCTTGCTGATGGTAGGCTTTGTTACTTTGGTCCCAGCTCTCTGCAGGTCATTCACTAGGTCCCCCCCGTGTGTTCTGGGATTTTTTGCTCACCGTTCTTTTGATCATTTTTACCCATGGGGTGACATCTTGCGTGGAGCCCCAGATCGAGGGAGATTATCAGTGGTCATGTATGTCTTCCATTTCCTAATAATTGTTCCCACAATTGATTTCTTCAAACCAAGCTGCTCACCTATTGCAGATTCAGTCTTCCCAGCCTGGTGCAGGTCTACAATTTTGTTTCTGGTGTCCTTTGACAGCTCTTTGGTGTTGGCCATAGTGGAGTTTGGAGTGTGACTGAGGTTGTGGACAGGTGTCTTTTATACTGATAACAAGTTCAAACAGGTGCCGTTAATACAGGTAACGAGTGGAGGACAGAGGAGCCTCTTAAAGAAGAATTTACAGGTCTGTGAGATCCAGAAATCTTGCTTGTTTGTAGGTGACCTTTTACTTATTTTCCACCATAATTTGCAAATAAATTCATAAAAATCATACAATGTGATCTTCTGGATTTTCTTTTCTTCTAATTTTGTCTGTCATAGTTGAAGTGTACCTATGATGAAAATTACAGGTCTCTCATCTTTTTAAGTGGGAGAACTTGCACAATTGGTGGCTGGCTAAATACTTTTTTTGCCCACTGTATATTGTAATTGTTTAATTTAATAACCTGCCCCTGGGACTGAGGTTGAAAATTAGCCGGCTGGCTAAAACCGGCACTTTTACTGAAACGTTGATTAATGTGCACTGTCCCTGTAAATAAAATAAAAACTCAAACTCAAGTAAAAAAATATGTTTCCTCGATTATAAACAGTTTGTGGACAGTGTGGGAACTGACCAATGGCAGGTACAAATGGGCGTTGATATCGAGAAACGCCCCAATTAACAGTCTGAAATTACACCTTATTGCAATATCATGGTCAATATCACAGTTTTTGGCAAGTTCACAGGACTAAATGAGAAGGGGTCCCTTTTGAGGAAACACCCCCTGGACATTTGCCCCATTCAAACCCTTATGTCCTTCTCCAGGTTGGATGAAAGACCTGTACGTCAGAAAATATATTTCCACTAACAGGAAAAGTCTATCAATTCAATAATTTATAAATGCAGAATAATCACGAGTCAAACACAGCTGTGTGTGATCCATGCATAGACCGTATGGATCCATGTCAGCCAATATTGTTTTTTAAATATTGCTCAGAAATTTATGTTTCAGAGATTCACCATGGAATGCAGCGAACAAAGATCACAAAATATAAGCAGTAACACTACATGAGACAACAATCATGAATTAAGGTCAGTAAAATAGTAATGATGCCAAGCAATTTATTGGACACTGATCGATTTGATGTCTGACCGACAGAAACCCACCAAAGGCCTTAAGCTTACATTTTTCAATGGGCCAGGATGTTGGGAGTTACATTGAAGGAAATGGGATAATGTGTACATGGTACATGGTTTAAAGAGAACGGGAGTAAATCAGGCTTGAAAAAGTCCAAGGAAGAAAACATGCTCATGAATAGAAAGATTGATGAAAATAAAACTTAACTTTGCTCTGTGGATGGAGAAGAAGGGTCAAAATCTTACATCTGTATTAACTACACAACATTCAAGTCATTTTTCTGAAATAAGGACTGGTTTCTTCATCGTCTCATAATCAGTATTTCCATAGTCAATAGTTTAAAAGATTTCATATTTCATCAACAACAACAAAAAAGTGACTAATGCAAAGCATCCTCTCACATGTTTACACAAACACACTCAACATGCACTCCCAGAATCCAAGGACTTTAAGGCAAGAGTTTCCATTCAGGAAAAATACAAATAAAAAGTTTGCCCTCTCCACTTTGTTTTCCTTCCTTATACATAGCTCCCTCTGTATTTGTGGCCCCCAGTCTTTGTCCTCACCCTTCTTAAAAAGGCTCACACACACCACAGAGCGGGGGAGATGTGAGCTGAGCAGAGGGGGGGGTGGAGCAACAACCAGCAGAGAAGGCATTCTAAAAAGAGGAAGTGGAGCTGCTGAGGTTGGCGCCGATGGCGAATCACCATAGCCGATGCTGATGGAGGTTTCGACTGAGGACGGACCGGACATCTGAGGTGAACCTGAGATTGAGATGAAGAGGGAAAACAGACTAATGAGTCATCACTAGTCTTGGCCGCTCATCACAGGTGTAATATCTTTGAGACATACCTCAGGGCGTCTAGCATGGGTAGCAGGTTAAGAAGAGCCGTGTCGCTTGGGTCGCTGAACCACGATTTGATGGGTATTGCGTTGTCTGTGAGGTGAACACACAGATGTTTGACAAGAGGATAAGGAGACAGGACAGATTCATGATGACAGAAGAAAAGCCCCTTTTGAAACTTAGTTTGGAATAATAGTGTGGTAGATAGGAATATATCTGAAGTGTATTTGGCTGTGTGAGTTGTAGCACAGAGCCTTGTATTCACACACCTTGACTTTTTGCACATTGTTATGTTACAAAGTGGGATGTCAACTTGTGTCAAAGTGAAAGAAAAATTCTAGGATTTAAAAAAAAATGTATTAAAAATAACACACAAATATACAACACATATACAAAGGTATGTGGGCACCCCTTCAAATGAGTGGATTTGGCTATTTCAGACATCCGTTTCTGACAGTTCTATAAAATCGAGCACACAGCCATACAATCTCCATAGACAAACATTGGCAGTAGTATGGCCTTACTGAAGAACTCAGTGCCTTTCAACGTGGCACCATGATGGATTCCAACAAGTCAGTTCGTCAAATGTCAGCCCTTCTAGAGCTGCCCCGGTCAACTGTAAGTGGTAGGCAACACAAGCTCACAGAACAGGACTATTGAGTGCAGAAGCGTGTAGCGTGTAAAAATTGTCTGTCCTCGGTTGCAACACTCACTACAAAGTTCCAAACTGCTTCTGGAAGCAACGTCAGCACAATAACTGTTCGTCAGGAGCTTCATGAAATGGGTTTCCATGGCCGAGCAGCCGCACACAAGCCTAAGATCACCATGTGCAATGCCAAGTGTCACCTGGACTGGTGTAAAGCTGTACTGTAAAGTTTGGCGGAGGAATAATGGTCTGGGGCTGTTATTCATGGTTCGGGCTAGGCCCCTTACTTCCAGTGAAGGGAAATCTTAACGACAACACATACAATGATATTCTAGATGATTATGTGCTTCCAACTTTGAGGCAACAGTTTGGGGAAACCCTTTCCTGTTTCAGCATGACAACATCCCCGTGCGCAAAGCGAGGTCCATACAGAAATGGTTTGTCGAGATCGGTGTGGAAGAACTTGACTGGCCTGCACAGCGACCTGACCTCAATCATATTGAACACCTTTTTGGGGATGAATTGGAATGCTGACTGAAAGCCAGACCTAATCACCCAAAATCACTTTTGGCAGCAATTACAGCTGTGATTGTTTTGGGGTAAGTTTCTAAGAGCTTTGCATACCTGGATTGTACAATATTTGCACATGATTGTTTGTTAAATTCTTCAAGCTCTGTCAAGTTGGTTGTTAATCATTGCTAGACAGCCATTTTCAAGTCTTGCCATAGATTTTCAAGACGATTTAAGTCAAAACTGTAATTAGACCACTAAGGAACGTTGGATTTCGTCTTTTTGATCCATCTTCACTTTTCCCCGATCAGAGCCATTAAACTCGGTTTTAAAATCACCATTGGCCTCATGGTGAAATCCCTGAGCGGTTTCCTTCCTCTCTGTCAACTGAGTTAAGAAGGACGCCTGTATCTTTGTAGTGACTGGATGTATTGATACACCATCCAAAACGCAATTGATCACTTCACCATGCTCAAAGGGATATTCAATATATTTTTTAGTTTCACCCATCTACCAATAGGTAACATTCTTTGTGAGGCATTGGAAACCCTCCCTGATCTTTGTGGTTGAATCTGTGCTTGAAATGTACTTCTTGACTGAGGGACCTTACAGATAATTGTATGTGTGGGATACCGAGATGAGGTAGTCATTCAAAAATAATGTTAAACAATATTATTATACACAGAGTCCATGCAACTTGTTAATCAAATGTTTACTCCTAAACTTATTTAGGCTTGTCATAACAAATGGGTTGAATACTTACTGCCTCAATACATTTCAGCTTTTCATTTGTTATTCATGTGTAAACATTTCAAAAAACACAATTCCACTTTGAGATTAAGTGGTACTTTGTCTAGATCATTGACACAAAATCAAAATGTAATCTATTTCAAATTCAGGCTGTAACAACAATGTGGGAAAGGTCAAGGGGTTTGAATACTTTCTGAAGGCACTGTACATGTAGTAAATATAACATCATAGCAGTTGCTTACCAGGGTGGCTGCGGTAGGCCCCAGGCGAGTTGTCCAGGATGACTACACTAGATAGATCGTTGTGCACCACAGAAAGATCTTTAATATAACTACCCAGATCCAATGTACAGTGCTAGACAGAGAAAAGAGGAATAAACGAGAGTTGTATATGTTGCAAATGAGTGACAAGTCTAACTGTACATCCTTTCTAGAGAGAACCTCTAAATCAGGTGTGTCAAACAAATGTTGAAATGTTGCCCCTCGGACCACATTCGGTCTTCATAGCCCTCTATCCATTGCTTTTGAAATTTTCGATGCTGCCGGACTGATGACTGTTATCAAGCTGGACAAAGTGAAGAGACTATAAATGTAGGTCCAATATCATTTCTACAGTTTCGATTTGGCTTTAGTCGTTTCAATGTTGATTGACTGAGTTTTTTAAAATCAAACCACCCGCAGGTCGGATTGAATGGGCTTGCGGGCCGGATCCGGCGCGGGCCGTATATTTGACATCCCTGCTCTAAATAATGACAAATAGACATTCAGGGCCAGTTCCCTGGACACAGAATTAAAAGTGAATTGAAAGTGCTTAGTCTAGGACTAAGCTTAACCTGTGTCCAGGAAACCATTTACATTTAACATTTAAGTCATTTAGCAGACGCTCTTATCCAGAGCGACTTACAAATTGGTGCATTCACCTTATGACATCCAGTGGAACAACCACTTTACAACCAGCCTTCAGAGTAGAAGACTGATCAGGGTGCATAACTGTACAGAGATGAAGTGAACCTGTGTCAGTAGGTTTGTTTACCTGTCTGTAGTATCTTCGTTTCAGGATGTCCCTGTCCTTGTCTAGCTTGTCAGACACAGCTGAGCCATAGATTTCCATACTGGCCGTGAAAACCACCAGCTCATACCACTGACTTACCTAAGAGAGAAACAAACAGGCACACAAACAAACAGGCAAGAGAGAACCACCAGACAAATGTGTTCAAAATAAGCACAAGTGATTAATCAATTGCAAATTAATGAACTGTAGTCTACAACCCCAGTTGATAATTGATGCTAGCTCAATGCTCTTTTCACACATTTATCCTCATCCCCAAGAGCTACGGTAGAGAGAATAAACAACACAAGAGTTAGAATTTCCTTAGCCTCTTGAAAACCTACAAACACATGGAACTAATTTACATAGACAATTAATCCTCAATTTAAAAAATATATATATATATATTAACTAGGCAAGTTGGTTAAGAACAAATTCTTATTTACAATGACGGCCTACACCGGCCAAACCCAGACGACGCTGGGCCAATTATGCGTCGCCCTTTGAGACTCCCAATCACAGTCGATTGTGATACACCATATAAGAATAATTATTTGGATATTGACACAAAAGACACTATCACTCACCACTTCTAAGAAGAAGTCCACATGCGGTCTTTTATGTACAAAAAACCTGACAGGATGTTTGTCGATTACCACCTTCACAAGAGAGAGAAATAAATAAATAATGAGGGAGAAAGAGAATAAGAGCAAGAAAGGTTAGGAAACATATTCCTGGAGTTAATGAGTCAACGATGAGTATTAGTCAGTCTGGTGTGTGTGTGTGTTATCAAGGTGATGTTAATAAATCAGTCAGACAGTAAACGTATAGGCCATTACCTTTAGAATGAAGTCTGGGGGAGTGCCTGGTCTCACTGTGGGTCTCATCACCCCGTCATGGTGGGAGTGAATTAGGGTCTCGTCAAGGTCCAGCACCAGAATCTTCCTCTTAACGGCATCTGATGAGCAAGAGCGCAATCACATTCAACACCAGAGAGAAAAACTAAACAAGTAACCTCAAATGTATCAGTTTCTGCCTAAGCCATAAATCCCTGGTTTCATAGCCTGGTCCCAGATCTGTTTCTTCCCTCACACCAACTCTTACTGTCAATGTCATGACAATCACGATAGCGACATTAACAGTTGTCAAGACAGCACAAAAAGATCTGGGACAAGGCTAAGAACCTTTGAACTTCTTATGAGACATAATTAGTTTGTGGTTGCCATGGCACCATGAAGTAGACTAGGCAGAGAGCTCCTCTAAAGATGCTTTATATTTTACTGTTTGTGTTTTCTTTAGTTGATCTTATATTGGATTTTGTTAGCCTAATAAGTTTGGATTATTTATATGCCGATTCAACGGTGTTATGACACCGGCAAGAGTTTGTTTTGCCCAGAGGCTAACTAGCTGTCATTTGATTTGAAACTGGAGATAGCATAGGCGTGGACATCACAGAGGCTTGTTGTAGTGGATCTCTCACTCCAAGGAGGACTATCCCAATAATTGGCGCCCTATAGAAATCTAGAGGATGCCGGCTTCACACAGGTGGTTCAAATCAAATCAAATGTATTTGTCACATACACATGGTTAGCAGATGTTAATGCGAGTGTAGCGAAATGCTTGTGCTTCTAGTTCCGACAATGCAGTAATAACCAACAAGTAATCTAACTAACAATCCCAAAACTACTGTCTTATGCACAGTGTAAGGGGATAAGAATATGTACATAAAGATATATGAATGAGTGATGGTACAGAGCAGCATAGGCAAGATACAGTAGATGGTATCGAGTACAGTATATACATATGAGATGAGTATGTAAACAAAGTGGCATAATTAAAGTGGCTAGTGATACATGTATTACATAAGGATGCAGTAGATGATATAGAGTACACTATATACATATTCATATGAGATGAATAATGTAGGGTATGTAAACATTATATTAGGTAGCATTGTTTAAAGTGGCTAGTGATATATTTTACATCATTTCCCATCAATTCCCATTATTAAAGTGGCCTTGATATAGAAGCAGTTTTTCAGTCTCTCGGTCCCAGCTTTGATGCACCTGTACTGACCTCGCCTTCTGGATGATAGCGGGGTGAACAGGCAGTGGCTCGGGTGGTTGTTGTCCTTGATGATCTTTATGGCCAGGTGTCCTGGAGGGCAGGTAGTTTGCCCTCGGTGATGCGTTGTGCAGACCTCACTACCCTCTGGAGAGCCTTACGGTTGTGGGCGGAGCAGTTGCCGTACCAGGCGGTGATACAGCCCGCCAGGATGCTCTCGATTGTGCATCTGTAGAAGTTTGTGAGTGCTTTTGGTGACAAGCCAAATTTCTTCAGCCTCCTGAGGTTGAAGAGGCGCTGCTGCGCCTTCTTCACGATGCTGTCTGTGTGAGTGGACCAATTCAGTTTGTCTGTGATGTGTATGCCGAGGAACTTAAAACTTACTACCCTCTCCACTACTGTTCCATCGATGTGGATAGGGGGGTGTTCCCTCTGCTGTTTCCTGAAGTCCACAATCATCTCCTTAGTTTTGTTGACGTTGAGTGTGAGGTTATTTTCCTGACACCACACTCCGAGGGCCCTCACCTCCTCCCTGTAGGCCGTCTCGTCGTTGTTGGTAATCAAGCCTTCCACTGTTGTGTCGTCCGCAAACTTGATGATTGAGTTGGAGGCGTGTGTGGCCACGCAGTCGTGGGTGAACAGGGAGTACAGGAGAGGGCTCAGAACGCACCCTTGTGGGGCCCCAGTGTTGAGGATCAGCGGGGTGGAGATGCTGTTGCCTACCCTCACCACCTGGGGGCGGCCCGTCAGGAAGTCCAGTACCCAGTTGCACAGGGCGGGGTCGAGACCCAGGGTCTCGAGCTTGATGAAGAGCTTAGAGGGTACTATGGTGTTAAATGCCGAGCTGTAGTCGATGAACAGCATTCTCACATAGGTATTCCTCTTGTCCAGATGGGTTAGGGCAGTGTGCAGTGTGGTTGAGATTGCATCGTCTGTGGACCTATTTGGGCGGTAAGCAAATTGGAGTGGGTCTAGGGTGTCAGGTAGGGTGGAGGTGATATGGTCCTTGACTAGTCTCTCAAAGCACTTCACGATGACGGAAGTGAGTGCTACGGGGCGGTAGTCGTTTAGCTCAGTTACCTTAGCTTTCTTGGGAACAGGAACAATGGTGGCCCTCTTGAAGCATGTGGGAACAGCAGACTGGTATAGGGATGCAACATGTTGTTTGAGGAGTATCTACCCACTGAGTCTGCAGAGAAGGTGGGGATTGCAAGGGCTGGCCTGATGATCCGGACCTTTCTTACTGACTTTTTTCATCCAAACTACATTAAAAAATATTTGTATTTCACCTTTATTTAACTAGGCAAGTCGGTTAAGAACAAATTCTTATTTACAATGACGGCCTACCCCGGCCAAACCCGGACGACACTGAGCCAATTGTGTGCCGCCCTATGGAACTCCCAGTCACAGCCGGATGTGACTTTTGTTTTTAAGCATCTTTGAGATTATCTGTATAATGAAAAGCTCTATATAAAATAAATAAATTATTATTATAGCATTGTTGAAAATAAACAGGATACTTACTGAGTCGGTTTATGAACACAGGCGACAGAGGTAATGTGTCATAACGCACTGTTTGGTACTGGATTACCTGCACAGGAAGAGATGAGCAACTGTCAAAATTGAGAATCTGAAGAATGTCAAAGTCCAAAAAGTTGTTCTTATAAACACAATAAGGTTAGGCCATTTGTTAGATACATTGTAGAGCAATAGCAGTGTGCCGGAGTTGTCAAATATTGATTTTATTTACTATGCACCTGGAATTACATAAGATTTTCAATGGGTTCCAGGCATATGTGAAATTACATTTCAATGACACCAACACAGTTTGGCACTGCTCTATTTATTTTAAATACTCCTCCAACATAGATACATACAGTGGTTCTCCTCCAGGAATCACACTTCAATTTGCCCTCTGCACCAGGGCTATATTTAACACACATACGCAAGCACACATGTACACACATCCTCAGCTGTCCAGGACTGTCAAACAGACGCAACAGGGTAGTTTCAAGGCAGGCAGCCTTGTGAGACCTTTGTGCACACACACACAGATAGAGTATGATACTTTCGCTTGTACTGTAGAGCTGATAAAAACAAAAAACCTGCTCAGTCACCACGCTTTATTGACAGAATGTCCAGCGTACCATGCTGTGTGACTACGGTGCAAAGTCAGTAGTATGCAAGCTATTGCCTTCTCCTTTTCCTACTACAGTGGATTGGTTCGGTTCTGCAGCAAAAAGTTGTTATAGGACCAGCTGAACAATGGAGTGAGTGGCTAATAGGGCTTACCACACTGATTATAGTTGGCTGGTTGAAGAAAATACCCCACTTAGTCAAGTGGTTACATAAAACAGGGAAAGGTCATCCAAATGGGTTGTTTGTCTGAAGAGCCATTATCCCATCTGAACAGATGGGAAGCTCTAGGTTACACTACACAGAGAGTCAACAGAGAGGGGTTGTTTGTCCGAAGAGCCATTATCCCATCTGAACAGATGGGAAGCTCTAGGTTACACTACACAGAGTCAACAGAGAGGGGTTGTTTGTCCAAAGAGCCATTATCCCATCTGAACAGATGGGAAGCTCTAGGTTACACTACACAGAGAGTCAACAGAGAGGGGTTGTTTGTCCGAAGAGCCATTATCCCATCTGAACAGATGGGAAGCTCTAGGTTACACTACAGAGAGTCAACAGAGAGGGGTTGTTTGTCTGAAGAGCCATTATCCCATCTGAACAGATGGGAAGCTCTAGGTTACACTACAGAGAGTCAACAGAGAGGGGTTGTTTGTCTGAAGAGCCATTATCCCATCTGAACAGATGGGAAGCTCTAGGTTACACTACACAGAGAGTCAACAGAGAGGGGTTGTTTGTCTGAAGAGCCATTATCCCATCTGAACAGATGGGAAGCTCTAGGTTACACTACAGAGAGTCAAGAGAGAGGGGTTGATTGTCTGAAGAGCCATTATCCCATCTGAACAGATGGGAAGCTCTAGGTTACACTACACAGAGAGTCAACAGAGAGGGGTTGTTTGTCCGAAGAGCCATTATCCCATCTGAACAGATGGGAAGCTCTAGGTTACACTACACAGAGAGTCAACAGAGAGGGGTTGTTTGTCCGAAGAGCCATTATCCCATCTGAACAGATGGGAAGCTCTAGGTTACACTACACAGAGAGTCAACAGAGAGGGGTTGTTTGTCCGAAGAGCCATTATCCCATCTGAACAGATGGGAAGCTCTAGGTTACACTACACAGAGAGTCAACAGAGAGGGGTTGTTTGTCCGAAGAGCCATTATCCCATCTGAACAGATGGGAAGCTCTAGGTTACACTACAGAGAGTCAACAGAGAGGGGTTGTTTGTCTGAAGAGCCATTATCCCATCTGAACAGATGGGAAGCTCTAGGTTACACTACAGAGAGTCAACAGAGAGGGGTTGTTTGTCTGAAGAGCCATTATCCCATCTGAACAGATGGGAAGCTCTAGGTTACACTACACAGAGAGTCAACAGAGAGGGGTTGTTTGTCTGAAGAGCCATTATCCCATCTGAACAGATGGGAAGCTCTAGGTTACACTACAGAGAGTCAAGAGAGAGGGGTTGATTGTCTGAAGAGCCATTATCCCATCTGAACAGATGGGAAGCTCTAGGTTACACTACAGTGAGTCAACAGAGAGTAAATATACAACCTGGATTTCTACTATTTTTTTATTTTACCTTTATTTAACTAGGCAAGTCAGTTAAGAACAAATTCTTATTTTCAATGACGGCCTAGGAACAGTGGTTTAACTGCCTGTTCAGGGGCAGATCGACAGATTTGCACCATGTCAGCTCAGGGTTTGAACTTGCAACCTTCAGGTTACTCGCCCAACGCTCTAACCACTAGGCTACCCTGCCACCCCCGAACCTGCAATACACTGTCAGCTAAACTGGTAATAAAATATTTGAAGAAAAATGATAATCATATTTTACGAGAGAGCTTGGTTTAGGTCTTGTAAAAGACAGCATTTGTACATGTTTGTAAAAAGTGTAGTCAGACTCAGATGTTTTGGTTTAGCCACTGCTCTTCCCTTTCTTATTTTCAAGTATAAAGAAATGGTACTATTACAGAGTGTGTATAGAGTTCCCAGCTCTGCTTAGTTACACCTGAAACATCCAATCCGTATCCAAAGTCCCGAGTCCAATCATCACCATGTTCATACAGTGTCATAAACACTGTCCACAACACTGTCCATGACAGGCGATAGAGGACAGCTTCTTCCTGTGCAATGCATTCTCTCTCATATATATATATGTGCTTCAGATGGACCGTCTCAAGAGCAATGGCAAGTCCAAATGGGCCAAGTGTGTGCTATTAGTTTATCCAACTATCATTATCCGAGTGATATTGATTAGGGAAATCCCATAGTAGGAGGCCAATGTATTACATATACATTTCTAGAATACTCACCGTCCTTAAATGTTTCCTGAGTATGTACAGAATAAAACCCCATATTCTAGACGTCACTCCGAGGAAAGTGCGAATGCCAAGTAAACACTGACGGGTCTTCAGCATTTCGACAGTCACTCAAACAGTATACTCGGCACAAATAGCTGTACAAGCCCGAGAGACTCCGGTTGAGTCGGGTCCCCAGCCTCTTCCCTCCAGAACCTGCAGCTGCAGGTCAAGTAGACACCGGCCAATAGCAATCGTGTGCTCAGTTCAAATCCTACTTTCGCCACACTCGATTGAAAATGAATGAAGAAAAAACCCTTTTAAAAAGTAGCTAAACCGTCATTAAAAATGAAAGCGATGAATCCAGGCGAGTAGCAACTAGCATTCGCTGGTTCTCGGTCGCTAGTTTAGCTAGCCCTGGTAAGCTAGAAAAGTGTATAAAAGGAAACGTCCTTATAAAATACCAACGATACAATTCTAACTTTGCTTAGTTAGGTTGACAAATTGAAGTTGGTTGACGAAATATGCCAAAGTCCCAACTAGACGCCGTCAACACATACTTCAAACAAATCCGGAACTGGACAGCACGCCGCCATAACTACGTGGTTTCGACTAGGCGGTATACATGCCACGTTTACGTACTATTCAGAACTAGGAAACTAGAAAATGCCAACTTGCTAACTGAGTGAATGCGGCACGTGTATAACTATAAACTATTAGCAAGTCGGACATTTCAGAGTTCCCTAGTTCCGACCAGAAAATGAATGCAGCAACAGTTACGACCGGAAGTGACCTTTTCGTAGCGGGTTGAGAGAAGCTCGTGAGGCATTTAAGCCCTGAACATTGCCTGACAGGCAGCCATGTATCCCAGGCTGCGTACAGCCCCAAGACCAGAGTCAATCGCATGCAACGAACAACGAGCCATATTCAAACAGAGACAGAAAGCTCGAAATGTACACAATGTGTACCTGGAGGAAAATGGGGTGGGTCATACTTTTTCAATTTCAGTTATAGGGAGTTTTTATTTTTTATTAATCTAGTCCAGGGGAGGGTCATGCAGTTTGTAATTTATGAAACGTCAATATTTCTTAGTGTTTTAGAATTAGTTCTCATCTCTGATTCTCTGCTGGGCACACAATATCAAGTACAATTATAGGCTATTAATTAAGTGTGGTCTCAATCTAATGATCCATAGCCTAAAGTCTACAAAGCGCATGCTAAGTGAAGCAGAGAATAAACATATATATATATATATATATATATTTAACTAGCTGCTGGGATGGTGTTAATTGAACTAGGCTGCATTAAACACTGCAATGGATATTCCAACCCTGAACCCCGGCCTGCTCTGCTCTTGCTGATCAAAATCTTAGATTTTTGATTAGGCCATAGTCTAATCTTGTGCATGGCCTAGCCATTAATCTATGTTGTGTTCAGTTTGAAAAGGAGAGTGTGAAGATGAGGAGGAGGACAGGCGGTCAAGTTTGATAACTTGCATCTACTATTACATTTACATTTACATTTAAGTCATTTAGCAGACGCTCTTATCCAGAGCGACTTACAAATTGGTGCATTCACCTTATGACATCCAGTGGGACAGTCACTTAACAATAGAGCATCTAAAACTTAGGGGGGGTGGGGTGAGAGGGATTACTTAACCTATCCTAGGTATTCCTTAAAGAGGTGGGGTTTCAGGTGTCTCCGGAAGGTGGTGATTGACTCCGCTGTCCTGGCGTCGTGAGGGAGTTTGTTCCACCATTGGGGGGCCAGGGCAGCGAACAGTTTTGACTGGGCTGAGCGGGAGCTGTACTTCCTCAGTGGTAGGGAGGCGAGCAGGCCAGAGATGGATGAACGCAGTGCCCTTGTTTGGGTGTAGTGCCTGATCAGAGCCTGGAGGTACTGAGGTGCCGTTCCCCTCACAGCTCCGTAGGCAAGCACCATGGTGCTAATTGATTTGATTACAAACACTATGTTTCTTGCCCATGATGTCAGCTTATTTATCAGAGTTATTGACCTCAGAATAAGCCAGATTCGACTGATTTACATTGTGGTGCTGAAATTTGAAGCAGTAGCACAATCAATCGGAAATGGACAGCTCATGGTGCTGAAAGTATGCAAATTTGAGTAGGCATAATTAATTTAAACTGTATTCAATTTAATGAGACTTTACTAACAACAAGAGGGCTTTGTGTTGGAGCCTATTTCTTCCTATTATTTCTTAAAATAAGAACTAGGCATACCTGTTTGACAGATGAAATTTGGCGATAGGCTGCTATATCCATAGATTTGTCAGCCAATTCCTCCATCCACCATGCACTCTTTAAATAGCCTACCGCCGTGTCAGTGAAGGGCTGTTAAATTAAAACCAAGACTCGAATTGAGTAGGTATGAGAGGGTATGCCATAAGTCAAATTTTCATTAAAGAAAATAGCAAAAAGCACAGGCCTACCCCTTGTTAGCTTAAGATTTAGAAGAAAATAAAACATATCTGATTATATAATGTGATCTATAACAGTGCTTTGGTCTGCAATGCTTTATGCTAGAAACAAGCTGTAAAATCCTCAAAAGGTTCTACAGCTGCACCATCGAGAGCATCCTGGCTGGTTGCATCACTGCCTGGTGTGGCAACTGCTCGGCCTCTGACCACAAGGCACTACAGAGGGTAGTGCGTACGGCCCAGTACATCACTGGGGCCAAAAGCTTCCTGCCATCCAGGACCTCTATACCAGGTGGTGTCAGAGGAAGGCCCTAAAAATTGTCAAAGATTCCAGCCACCCTAGTAATAGATGGTTCACTCTGCTACCGCATGGCAAGCAGTACCAGAGCGCCAAGTCTAGGTTCAAGAGGCTTCAAAAAAGATTCTACCCCCAAGCCATAAGACTCCTGAACATCTAATCAAATGGTTACCCAGACTATTTGCATTAAGCCCCTCCCCCCTTTTACGCTGCTGCTACTCTCTGTTATCTATGCATATTCACTTTAATAACTGGCAGCTTCATTAAATAGTACCTGGGAAACACCAGTCTCAACATCAACAGTGAAGAGGTGACTCTGGGATGCTGGCCTTCTAGGCAGAGTTCCTTGTGTCTGTGTTCTTTTGCCCATCTTAATCTTTTCTTTTTATTGGCCAGTCTGAGATGTGGCATTTTCTTTGCAACTTTGCCGAGAAGGCCAGCATCCCGGAGTCGCCTCTTCACTGTTGCCGTTGAGACTGGTGTTTTGAGGGTACTATTTAAATGAAGCTGCCAGGTGTGGACTTGTGAGGCGTCTGTTTCTCAAACTAGACACTGTAATGTACTTGTTCTCTTGCTCACTTGTGCACCGGGGCATCTCACTCTTTCTATTCTGGTTAGAGCCAGTTTGCGCTGTTCTGTGAAGGGAGTAGTACACAGCGTTGTACGAGATCTTCAGTGTCTTGGCAATTTCTCGCTAGGATTAGCCTTCATTTCTCAGAACAAGAATAGACTGACGAGTTTCAGAAGAAAGGTCTTTGTTTCTAGCCATTTTGAGCCTGTAACCGAACCCATAAATGCTGATGCTCCAGATACTCAACTAGTCTAAAGAAGGCCAGTTTTACTGCTTCTTTAGTCAGAACAACAGTTTTAACATAATTGCAAAAGGATTTTCTAATAATCAATTGACCTTTTAAAATTATAAACTTGGATTAGCTAACACATTGTGCCATTGGAACACAGGAGAGATGGTTGCTGATAAAGGGCCTCTGTATGCCTAAGTAGATATTCCATAAATCTGTCGCTTCCAGCTACAATAATCATTTACAACATTAACAATGTCTACACTGTATTTCTGATCAATTTGATGTTATTTTAATGGACAAAAGAAATAGACATTTCCTTGTTTTTGAAAGAAAAGCTAAGTGACTGCAAACCTTTGAACGGTAATGTGCATATTACCTCAATTACCTTGACTAACCGGTGCCCCCTGCACATTGACTCTGTACCGGTACCCCCTGAATATAGCCTCGCTATTGTTATTTTACTGCTGCTCTTTAATTATTTGTTACTTTTATGTCTTATTATTGTTTTGGGATATTATTTTTCTTCACTAAATTGTTGGTTAAGGGCTTGTAAGGATTTCACTGTAATTTCTACAACTGTTGTATTCGGCACATGTGACTAATAATATTTGATTTGATTTTTTTTTAAATACAGTGGGAAAGATGTGACTCTGACGCATATGAGGAGACCATTGTTTTGTTTCTTTGACATTCAGATGCTGAACTACAACCTGCTGTAGCCGAGAGGACAAAACATTTACTTTGTTTGGGAAGTAATCTAATTCTGTCACTACCAATTTATTAAGCTAGTCACTTTCTGTAGAATAAAATATGTTTCAACCCAGACAGCTTTTAGGGAAACACTTGTGGCCTTCTTTCGTTGGAGTAAGCCATGGAAGAAGAGTAGCCAGCAGTTAAAGCTTATATTTTTCTGAATCAGTAGGCCTACTCTGTTTGGTGTAGAAAGGTAGGCCTAACTTTTTAAAGTACCATGCTCAGATTTCTAATGATGGCTCAGATTTCATTATTAGTACAAATGGACAGTTTTGTTAGAAACAAAACACACTAATTTGGCATAAGAAAATGAACACAGGCCTATTTTTCTGTCCATTCTTAGCCTGTAATTTGTCATATTCTTTAATAAAAAGTAGACCTCTCATACCCCCTCAATTCGAGTGTTGGTTGTAACTTAACAGCCCTTCACTGACACGGCAGTAGGCTATTTAAAGAGTGGATGGAGGTGACATAGAATTGCATGAAATGTTTATAAAGGGCTTTTTCTTTCTTCTCAGACCTGCAAATACAATGATAGATTCATGCAATGCTTTTACTATATATGAGATCTTTCTACCCCTAAACTTGTCCATGGTGGTCTGCAACCCCACAACCTTCTGGCCCGCAACCCTGTGCGCTATCAAAATTCCTGGGTTGCCATGTAATACTTAGAGGATGAAGAACAGTTTCTAAAAATGGTATGTCCAAGAAGTGAGGGTATAGATTAGAACTGTAGACATGTTCTCTGCTATCCACTTCACATTTGAATTCATATTTTGGGTATAGGTAAAAGTTGCTTGTTTTTTTAAGCGTTCAGGGAGGGTTTAGGTAAATATATTTTGCTGAAGTGAGGGCCATCCATTTTCATTTCAGAGAGGTCTGATTTTCTCCATGTAAGACTTATTACGTTCACTCCCTGAAGGAAAAAATATATAATATAGCTAGCATCTTTTAAAATTAAGGCAACTTAGCTAGCTAGTCTTGTGGGCTATATTGTGAGCGAACTAGCAAACTGGCTAGTTATTTATGCTGGTTGTTAGCTTGCAAAACTAATATTTATATAATTCTAACACTTCATGTTTTGTGGATAATATTTAAATTTAAAGAGCTCCATTCCTGGCAGGCTGAATAGGTTAGCTTTCAGATTCAATAGAAGCCTCAGAGGCTGATAAGGCAGGATGCTGCCTTGTAGGCTGTTTAATGTGCAAAGCTCCTTGCAGGCATATTAGCCAGCAAAGTGCCTTATAGGCTGATGCATATGATCCAGTGGGTGAGCTCTATTCCAAACGGTTTATTGTCACACACTAAATAGGTACAGTGAAATGTATTGTTTTAGAGGCTCAGCCAGAGTAGTACGATGCCCCTCAAACAAATTAGAGTTGAAGGAGAATTTCACAATGGCTCTGCCACTTAGATAATCATATCTAATGTTAACAACATTACGTTTTAGTCATAAATAAATAAAAACTCCTCAGCGATCTCAAACGGGTGTCTTTTAATTTCACTGTTAGAATCCGAAAGTTCCTACTTCCAGTCTATTTGTCTGCTCATAGTTTACCACAAACTCCTGCATTCATAGCGAATGTACAGGGAAAGTACTCAGACTCCTTGACTTTTTTCACATTTTGTTACATTACAGCCTTATTCTAAAATCAATCAAATAAAAAAAATGGTCCCTCATCAATCTACATACAATAACCAAAAATGACAAAGCGAAAACAGGTTTTTAAAAATGTTTGCAAATGTATTTTAAAAAGGAAAAACAGAAATACCTAAGTATTCTATGAGACACAAAATAAAACTCAGGTGCATCGGGTTTCCGTTCATCATCCTTGAGATGTTTCGACAACTTGATTGATTCTTCTAGAGAAGTTCTGAGGTCACAGACTTGCTTGCTACTAGCTACTTGGTGTGTTGTTCATTCAGTTTTTATAACTAGCCCAAGGTTTTGGAAAGCCCCATCTACATAGGGGGCGGAATCTAACGTGTATATACATTTTTTAACAATACGAAACATACACATACAAATGACAGTATACAAACACACACAAACATCAACAACATTAGCCTGCCCAGACTCACCTGCTCACACCCCCATCTCCAGCACCTGCATCACTCTCTGCCACATGGCCTCAAACTGCATCATTTTGGTTCTCTCCATCACCCACACTCTTTCAACATTTAGATAATAAAGCATTTGACCTTTCCATTGTGTTAACAATGGAGCATTGGTTGATTTCCAGTATTTAAGTATACATTTTTTCAGGATCATTGATGATCATTGACGAGAACCCATCTGGTATCTAACTGCACCCTCAATGGCCATGTCTTGAAATATGCAGACAGTCAAATTATTAGTAGATGTACATTGTAATACTTCTGACAGCCAACTTTATAACTCTGCCCATAACTTTTGGACTTCATAGTATTCCCAGAAGACATGGATTATTGTGTCATTGTTAGTTTTACATTTAAGACATGACTCTACCGTTATGCTATAGATTTAGGGAATTTTGTATAATACAGTTGAAGTCGGAAGTTTACATACACTTAGGTTGGAGTCATTAAAACTCGTTTTTCAACCACTCTACAAATTTCTGGTTAACAAACTATAGTTTTGGCAAGTTGGTTAGGACATCTACTTTGTGCATGACACAAGTCATTTTTCCAACAATTGTTTACAGACAGATTATTTCACTTATAATTCACTGTATCACAATTCCAGTGGGTCAGAAGTTTACATACACTTTGCACATTGCATACAACTGCACATGGGGACAAAGATTGTACTTTTTGGAGAAATGTCCTCTGGTCTGATGAAACAAAAATAGAACTGTTTGGCCATAATGATAATCATTATGTTTGGAGGGAAAAGGGAGAAGCTTCCAAGCTGAAAAACCCCATCCTAAGGGTGAAGCACGAGGGTGGCAGCATCATGTTGTGGGGGTGTTTTGCTGCAGGAGGGACTGGTGCACTTCACAAAATAGAAGGCATCATGAGGTAGGAAAATGATGTGGATATATTGAAGCAACATAAAGCTTGGTCGCAAATGGGTTAAAGCTTGGTCGCAAATGGGTCATCCAAATGGACAATGACCTCAAGCATACTTCCAAAGTTGTGGCAAAACAGCTTAAAGATCACAAACTCAAGGTATTGGAGTGGCCATTACAAAGCCCTGATCTCAATCCTATAGAAAATATGTGGGCAGAACTGAAAAAGCTTTGTGCGAGCAAGGAGGCCTACAAACCTGGCTCAGTTACACCAGCTCTGTCAGGAGGAATGGGCCAAAATTCACCCAACCTATTGTGGGAGGTTACCCGAAACGTTTGATCCAAGTTAAACAATTTAAAGGCAATGCTACCAAATACTAATTGAGTGTATGTAAACTTCTGACCCACAGGGAATGTGATGAAAAAAATAAAAACTGAAATAAATCATTCTCTCAACTATTATTCTGACATTTCACATTCAAATAAAATAAAGTGGTGACCTAACTGACCTAAAACAGGGAATTTTTACTCGGATTAAATTTCAGGAATTGTGAAAAACTGAGTTGAAATGTATTTGGCTAAGGTGTATCTAAACTTCCGACTTGAACTGAATATTCTGTACATTAGTTTATAATGGATTAAGCATACATTTTTGTTAACGGTAATGTCATTAGTTATGTTCCAACATTCCCTCCATTTTGTGCCGATATCAGTTCTTTTTATGTCTTGGTTACAGCAGCTCATTTTCTTTCTAAGAGATTGTCAGTTGGATAGGCTCACTGCAATGTTTTGTATATCTTACCTATCATATGAATATAATTTTCAGACTCAAATAGGATTCCCTTAAGATTGCTATCATGTTCAAAAGATTTCAAAATTAAATTTTGTGATATGAAACTCTTAAGTTGCAAGGGTTTGAAAATAGCTACATTGGTCAGTCCAAAATTGTTTTTTAATTCTGTCAATGGAGATTTTTATTTCTTTCTTATTACCAAGTCATTTAGAGTTTCTATGTCTTTAGTTTTCCATGTGGACCAATTTATCGGTGAATTCTAAAAAGCTTTCCATAGGGTTGTGTTTTTTGGGAGTGATATTGATTCTTGTAGAATATGTTTCATTTTCTTCCATATTGTTATACTGTTCTTAACTATGAAGTTGTTCATGTCTCATCAAAGAAAACAGTTGTTCACACAGGTAGTGCTCAATGAGCAGCCCCAAATGCATCATTGCATTGGAGGTCAAAGAGCTTTCCAAGCAGTTCCAACCTGCTTTTTGTGCCTAAAGTCAAAAACCTATTTTTATCAGGCCAACTGTGTCGGGAACGCAATCATGGTCTGGCAGCTGGGCGGCTCTTAATTTATCATTTAGACATGTGAACAAGATTCTGGGTATGAGTATGCACCCATTGTTTTTCCTAAGTGCATTTAACTGTACGGTAACTTCGGAAAGTATTCAGACCCCTTTACCTTTCCACATTGTTACGTTATAGCCTTACTCTAAAATATATATAAAAACATCTCAGCAATCTACAAACAATACCTCATAATGACGAAGGGGGAAAAGAAATTACATTTATTTTTGTAAATGTATTAAATATAAACAGAAATAAACATTTTTTACATAATGTTGCTGTTACCATCTCTTATGACCAAAAATAGCTTCTGGACATCAGAACAGCAATTACTCACAACAAACTGGTAGAAGCTTTTTCCTTTAACGAGTCCAACGTGAAGGATATACGGCTTCCCGGGAACAGGCCCAAATCCATCATTTGCGTGAAGAGAAGACAGAGATAAAGGTTGCGGAGGTCGTGCTGCCTTCTGAGAGATCAGGGCGAGTGAGTAAACCCCCACTGCCATCCGTTCTATTGGCAAACATGCAATCATTGTAAAATCAAATTGGTGTCCTACGAGCAAGATTAAACTACCAACGGGTCATTGAAAACTGTAATATCTTACGTTTCACCGAGTCGTGGCTGAACGATGACATGAACAACATACATCTGGCGGGTTTTACACTGTATTGGCAGGATAGAACTGCAGCCTATGGTAAGACGGGTGGTGGTCTATGTGTATTTGTAAACAACAGCTGGTGCATGATATCTAAGGAAGTCAAGGTTTTGCTCACCTGAGGTAGAGTATCTCATGATAAGCTGTAGAGCACACTATCTACCTAAAGAGTTTCTGTATTTTTAGTAGCTGTCTACATACCACCACAGACCGATGCTGGCACTAAGACTGCACTCAATGAGCTTTATACTGCCATAAGCAAACAGGAAACCGCTAATCCAGAGGCGGTGCTCCTAGTGGCCAGGGACTTTAACGCAGGGAACTTAAATCCATATTACCACATTTCCACCAGCATGTTAAATGTGCAACCATTCAGGTAACCAGTCGGTGATTCTCATCCTCGACCATGAGATTGTAGGGTTAAGGCGTTGAAGCCAAGGTAGGCCGAGGATGATCTTCTGAACTGGTGCACTGGTGATGGAGAAGGGGATGTCTTCCTGGTGATTGGGCTCCACGGTGAGGGTGAGTGGTTGAGTCAGGTTCCAGATAATTATGGCCAATAGACAAGATCTTGAACCGGAAAAGGGGAGAGCAGGTTGATGGTAATGTTGAGAGAGGAGGCAAGGGTCTGATCCATAAAGTTCCCTGCGGCGCCGGAATCCACTAAAGCTGTAGACACAGGGCATGAGGGACAGTCAGCCACAGTGATGGGTACTAAAAAGAGTCTAACAGGAAGAGCAGTAGCTGGAATACTCCCGCCTGGTCCAGGGGATGGAACATCAGGTGACGGTCCCTCTGCCCTAGTGGATCCCGGATTCTGAAGTACTGGACACCACTGGAGCTGGTGCCCTAATTGCCCACAGTACAGACATTGCCCCAGCTGTATCCATCTGCGTCGTTCCGCCGCGGGAAGGCATGTGACCTCTACCTCCATGGGTTCAGGCTCTGATCCTGAACACTCGCCAAAGGAGGGAGAGAAGCAATGGAGATGCCGGGGCATTGAGTTTTCAATATTGGTCAGGTATATCAGGAGATTATTTTTAAATAAGTTCATTTTATATTCATGTTTACCAATACGAGTTATGTTACGTTTGGGTCCTGTCTATATTTTCCTACAAGCGGTTCAATTGCAAATGGGTGGAAAGTTGAAAGCTTCTAAAGTTTTGAAGGGTAGCCAAGTGGTTAGAGTGTTGGGCTGGTAACCGAAAGGTTGCAAGTTCGAATCCCCGAGCTGACAAGGTACAAATATGTCGTTCTGCCTTTGAACTAGGCCGTCATTGAAAGTAAGAATTTGACTTGCCTAGTTAAATAAAGGTAAAATAAAAAATCAACAGCCATTATTGATAAATCTTGTTTTTTAGTGTATTGTATTAAAACTCAATCTCCCCCCCGTGTTTCAATAAATACCTTGGTTACCTCATCTGAGTCTGCACTTGGGTTCACCTGTTTCGCTCTGTGTAAACACATGAGTTTGGGTTTTTCTTTATTTTTACTGTTTTCTACAATGTAGACATCAAAACTATGAAATAATACACACGGAATCATGTAGTAACCCAAAAAGTGTTATTTTGCTGATATTATTTAGCTATTTTAATTTAAATACTTGACACTTTCAGTGTAACATAAAAAGCAACAGTTTTGATTGTGTGCAGCTAATGTTAGAATTACTTGCGTTTCACTTTTTGCACGTCTTTGCTAGATGCAGTTAGTCTGCTCCACGTGGTGGTTCCACGCGCGTGTCATTTCAGCACCAAGCTTTTTTTTTAGCCTCATGCTAGTTTGTTCTCTTTATTTCAGCTGCTTACTATATATTGAGGACTAATCTGATTAAGGTGAGTTGTTTATTTAGCCAAATTATAACTACATTTTTGACTTTAGGGTGATGCTTATAGATACATATTGACCATTGCATCGGCAGCTAGCTAGTCTAGCTAACTTCGTTTCCCACTCACGTTATCACCAGTTGATTTTGGCGGGCTTGTAAGACTGCTCCTAGAACATGACAATATAATATAGTGACTAGCTGGAATTACGAGTGTATTTTACTGGCCTAATTAGGCTGTCCATATTTCAGGACAGTGAATATGAATTGAATAGTCTGTTTGCTGTAGTTTGGGACTTGCTTCACGTAATGTCAGTTGTGGTCATGATCCAATATTTTCAGAATATACATTGAAATTAGCTTTGCTAAGTCAAAGCAAATCAAATTTTATTTGTCACATACACATGGTTAGCAGATGTTAATGCGAGTGTAGCGAAATGCTTGTGCTTCTAGTTCCGACAATGCAGTGATAACCAACAAGTAATCTAACTAACAATTCCAAAACTACTGTCTTATACACAGTGTAAGGGGATAAGGAATATGTACATAAGGATATATGAATGAGTGATGGTACAGAGCAGCATACAGTAGATGGTATCGAGTACAGTATATACATATGAGATGAGTGTGTAGACAAAGTAAACAAAGTGGCATAGTTAAAGTGGCTAGTGATACATGTATTACATAAGGATGCAGTCGATGATGTAGAGTACAGTATATACATATGCATATGAGATGAATAATGCAGGGTAAGTAACATTATATAAGGTAGCATTGTTTAAAGTGGCTAGTGATATATTTACATCATTTCCCATCAATTCCCATTATTAAAGTGGCTGGAGTTGGGTCAGTGTCAATGACAGTGTGTTGGCAGCAGCCACTCAATGTTAGTGGTGGCTGTTTAACAGTCTGATGGCCTTGAGATAGAAGCTGTTTTTCAGTCTCTCGGTCCCAGCTTTGATGCACCTGTACTGACCTCACCTTCTGGATGATAGCGGGGTGAACAGGCGGTGGTTCGGGTGGTTGATGTCCTTGATGATCTTTATGGCCTTCCTGTAACATCGGGTGGTGTAGGTGTCCTGGAGGGCAGGTAGTTTGCCCCCGGTGATGCGTTGTGCAGTCCTCACTACCCTCTGGAGAGCCTTACGGTTGAGGGCGGAGCAGTTGCCGTACCAGGCGGTGATACAGCCCGCCAGGATGCTCTCGATTGTGCATCTGTAGAAGTTTGTGAGTGCTTTTGGTGACAAGCCGAATTTCTTCAGCCTCCTGAGGTTGAAGAGGCGCTGCTGCGCCTTCTTCACGACGCTGTCAGTGTGAGTGGACCAATTCAGTTTGTCTGTGATGTGTATGCCGAGGAACTTAACTTGCTACCCTCTCCACTACTGTTCCATCGATGTGGATAGGGGGGTGTTCCCTCTGCTGTTTCCTGAAGTCCACAATCATCTCCTTAGTTTTGTTGACGTTGAGTGTGAGGTTATTTTCCTGACACCACACTCCGAGGGCCCTCACCTCCTCCCTGTAGGCCGTCTCGTCGTTGTTGGTAATCAAGCCTACCACTGTTGTGTCGTCCGCAAACTTGATGATTGAGTTGGAGGCGTGCGTGGCCACGCTGTCGGTGGTGAACAGGGAGTACAGGAGAGGGCTCAGAACGCACCCTTGTGGGGCCCCCGTGTTGAGGATCAGCGGGGAGGAGATGTTGTTGCCTACCCTCACCACCTGGGGGCGGCCCGTCAGGAAGTCCAGTACCCAGTTGCACAGGGCGGGGTCTAGACCCAGGGTCTCGAGCTTGATGACGAGCTTGGAGGGTACTATGGTGTTGAATGCCGAGCTGTAGTCGATGAACAGCATTCTCACATAGGTATTCCTCTTGTCCAGGTGGGTTAGGGCAGTGTGCAGTGTGGTTGAGATTGCATCGTCTGTGGACCTATTTGGGCGGTAAGCAAATTGGAGTGGGTCTAGGGTGTCAGGTAGGGTGGAGGTGATATGGTCCTTGACTAGTAGACTAGTCTCTCTGCAGCCCCCAGCACCACTCCCATTCCCCAGATGCTCTCATTTGTTGACTTCTGTAACTGCAAAAACCTTGGTTTCATGCATGTTAACATTAGAAGCCTCCTCGCTAAGTTTGTTTTATTCACTGCTTTAGTACACTCCAACAACCCTGATGTCTTAGCTGTGTCTGAATCCTGGCTTAGGAAGGCCACCAAAAATCCTGAAATTTCCATCCCAACTACAACATGCAGAGTTCTGCAGAGTTCTGTCATAACCTCCAGGTCTGCCCAAACAGTTCGAACTTCTACTTTTTTTTGTTATAGACCCCCCTCAGCCCCCAGCTGTGCCATGGACACCATATGTGAATTGATTGCCCCCCCATCTATCTTCAGAGTTCGTACTGTTAGGTGACCTAAACTTTGATATGCTTAAACCTAAATTCCGGACATCCTACAATCTAAGCTAGATGCCCTCAATCTCACAAATTATCAAGGAACCTACCAGGTACAACCCTAAATCCGTAACCATGGGCACCCTCTTAGATATCAACCTGACCAACTTCCCCTCTAAATACACCACTGCTGTCTTCAACTAGGATCTCAGCGATCACTGCCTCATTGCCTGCGTCCGTAATGGGTGCGCGGTCAAACAACCACCCCTCATCACTGTCAAATGCTCCCTAAAACACTTCAGCCAGCAGACCTTTCTAATCGACATGGCCTGGGTGTCCTGGAAGGATATTGACCTCACCCTGTCATTAGAGGATGCCTGGTTGCTCTTTAAACACGCTTTCCTCGCCATCTTAAATAAGCATGCCCAATTCAAAAAACGTAGAACTAAGAACAGATACAGCCCTTGGTTCACCCCAGACTTGACTGCCCTTGACCAGCATAAAAACATCCTTTGGTGCACTGTATTAGCATGGAATAGCCCGCGATATGCAACTTTCAGTGAAGTCAGGAACCAACATACACAGTCAGTTAGGAAAGCTAAGGCTAGCTTTTTCAAACAGAAATTTGCATCCTGTAGCACTAATTCCAAAGGTTTTGGGACACTGTAAAGTCCATGGAGAACAAGAGCACCTCCTCCCAGCTGCCCACTGCACTGAGGATAGGAAACACTGTCACCACCAATAATTCTGCCATAATCAATCTTTTCAAGAACCGATTTTCTACTGCTGGCCATGCTTTCCACCTGGCTACCCCTACCCCAGCCAACAGCTCTGCACCCCCTGCAGAAACTTGCCCAAGCCCCCATCTCCCCACTTCTCCTTCACCCAAATCCAGACAGCTGATGTTCTGAAACAGCTGCAAAATCTGGATCCCTACAAATCAGCTGGGCTAGACAACCCTGGACCCTCTCTTTCTAAAATTATCCACCAAAATTGTTGCAACATGTATTACCAGCCTGTTCAACCTCTCTTTCGTATCATCTGAGATCCACAAAGATTGGAAAGCTGACGCGGTCATCCCCCTGTTCAAAGGGGGAGAAACTCTAGACCCAAACTGTTATAGAGCTATATCTATCCTACCCTTCCCTTCTAGAATCTTCGAAAGCCAAGTTAACAAACAGATCACCGACCATTTCAAATCCCACCATACCACGATATCGATATCATAACCGCCATTGATAAAAGACAGTACTGGGAAGCTGTATTCATCGGCCTGGCCAAGCCTTTCGACTCTGCCGATAAGAATGTGGTGATTGACAGACTCAGTAGCCTTGGTTTCTCAAATGACTACCTCGCCTGGTTCACCAACTACTTCTCAGATAGAGTTCAGTGTGTCAAATCGGAGGGCCTGCTGTCCAGACCTATGGCAGTCTCTATGGGGGTGATACAGGGCTCAATTCTCGGGCTGACTCTTTTCTCTGTATATATCAATGATGTCGCTCTTGCTGCTTGTGATTCTCTGATCCACCTCTACGCAGAAAACACCATTCTGTATACATCTGACCCTTCTTTGGACACTGTGTTAACAAACTTCCAAACGAGCTTCAATGACATACAACACTCCTACCGTGGCCTCCAACTGCTTTTAAATGCTAGTAAAACTAAATGCATGCTCTTCAACAGATTGTTGCCCGCACCCGCCTGCCCGACTAGCATCACTACTCTGGACGGTTGTGACTTAGAATATATTGGACAACTTCACAAACCTAGGTATCTGTTTAGATTGTAAACTCTCCTTCCAGACTCACATTAGGCATCTCCAATCCAAAATGTAATCTAGAATCGTCTTCCTATTTCGCAACAAAGCCTCCTTCACTCATGCTGCCAAACATACCCTTGTAAAACTGACTATCCTACCAATCCTTGACTTCGGCGATGTCATTTACAAAATTGCCCCCAACACTCTACTCAGCAAACTGGATGTTGTCTATCACAGTGCCATCCGTTTTGTCACCAAAGCCCCATATAGTACCCACCACTGTGACCTGTATGCTCTTGTTGGCTGGCCCTCGCTACATATTCGTCGCCAAACCCACTGGCTCCAGGTCATCTATAAATCTTTGCTAGATAAAGCCCCGCCTTATCTCAGCTCACTGGTCACCATAGCAACACCCACCCGTAGCACGTGCTCCAGCAGGTATATTTCACTGGTCCTCCCCAAATCCAACACTTTGGGGATGACTTTCCTTCCAGTTCTCTGCTGGCAATGACTGGAATTAATTGCAAAAATCACTGAAGATGGAGTCTTATATCTCCCTCTAACTTTAAGCATCAGCTGTCAGAGCAGCTGATCGATCACTGTACCTGTCACTGTACCTGTACACAGCCAATCTGTAAATAGCACACTCAACTACCATATTGTTATTTATCTTCTTGCTCTTTTGCACCCCAGTATCTTTACTTGCACATCATCATCTGCACATCTATCACTCCAGTATTGATGCTAAATTGTAATTGTTTTGCTTCTATGGCCTATTTATTGCCTTACCTCCCTACTCTTCTACATTTGCACACACTGTACATAGATTTTTGTATTGTGTTATTGACTCTACGTTTGTTTGTAACTCTGTTGTTTTTGTCGCACTGCTTTCCTTTATCTTGGCTAGGTCGCAGTTGTAAATGTTCTCAACTGGCCTACCTGGTTAAATAAAGGTGAAATAAAAAAATGAAGACCATGAGTCGGTTGATGCAGTCATTTTGAGCGAGGATGGAAGCCCCTCACGAAAGCATCAAAGATCTGATGACGAGGCAAACAATGTAAGTTTGTAATTCATTCTTCAATTCACCTGCCATCAAATGGATTTTTCACTGCTGTTTTTTACAGCTAATAGAGAGCATACTGAAGGAAAAGCCTGGTGGAGAGGTTGTCGTCAAGGAGTACTACAAAACTAAAAGCCTGATTGACTGCACCAGACGAAAGATGATCAATATTCTTGTTTCGGCGATGACAGACTCTCACGGGTAAGTTTAAAGTAAAGATGCATAATGAAAATGGTTGAGCATTACTAGCTCTCATATCTGCTGAATGTTAAAAATGACTTCTGTATCAGTATCTCAGTCACATAATTGGTTAGGCTAATGCTTACCATCCACTGCTATTGGTAGAAGATTTCTCTTGTATCAATTCGGTGGGTATGATACTGATTCAAAAATCACTCCTGATATTTAGCTTACTGGGGACCAAAGCAAATAGGATTTGGTTATTTGTTTTTTTCTTTCAAGATTAGTAACCATGTTCATTTTCTTAAGGAACAATATTACGACCCTAATATTAAAGTGTTGTATTTGAGTTTATTTTTTATTTTTACAGGGACAGTGCACATGAATCAACGTTTCAGTAAAAGTGGCAGTTTTAGCCAGCCGGCTAATTTTCAACCTCAGTGTAACTGCGTTTGTCTGTTGAAGAAAGAGAGTCGGACCGAAATGCAGCGTGTAGGTTACTCATGACTTTAATGAAAGATATGACGGTACATGAAATAACTGAAATACGAAAACAACAAACGAAACGTGAAACTAATTACAGCCTATCTGGTGACTACAACACAGAGACCGGTACAAACACCCACGAAATACAAAGCGAACTCAGGCTACCTAAATACGGTTCCCAATCAGAGACAACGATAAGCACCTGACTCTAATTGAGAATCGCCTCAGGCAGCCAAGCCTATACCACACCCCTAATCAGCCGCGATCCCAAATAATACAAACCCCAATACGAAACACAACATATAAACCCATGTCACACCCTGGCCTAACCAAACATATAACAAAAACACAAAATACAATGACCAAGGCGTGACACGCAGTCCCTGGGCAGGTTATTAAAATTACAATATAGACAATAGCAACATAGAACAAGCAAAACATAGCAACATAGGACAAGCAAGACATAGCATACAGACAGAGCAACATAGGACAAGCAAGACGTAGCATACAGACAGAGCAACATAGGACAAGCAAGACATAGAATACAGACAGAGCAACATAAGACAAGCAAGACGTAGCATACAGATAGAGCAACATAGAACAAAAAGCAGCAAGACAAAATTCATAAAAGCAACAAAGTGTTTCCACACCTCACAAGCTACAGACAACAGACAACATGGAAAGCGGCAACACACAGCTAGGGACCATGTTCACAAATCTGATTGACCTTTAGCCATGTCTTCAAGCATTTTATGAAAGTGTGATATGTGGTGCAGTTATTTGTGTCTGATGGCAGTGTATTCCAGACATGGGAAGCTCTCACAGAGAATGCAGATTTACTAAAGGTGCTTTTCCTTAGGGGAACTATACAGTCACCTCTCATGGCAGACCTTGTGGATCTGCTGCCATATGTCTGGGTTTTCTGTTTAACAAAAATATTGAGTGGAGGGGGAGCCAGGCCATTAAGGATCTTGAATACAAGACATGCGTCGGTGTATTGCACAAGATTTTCCCAACTCAAGAGCTCATGCTTTCTAAGGATGTGACAATGATGATGGCTATTGTGCTTCCTATCAAGCACTTTGAGAGCCTGTTTGTAGACAGACTGAATAGGTTTTAATGTTGTACAGCAAGCTTGGGCCCAACTAGTCAAGCAGTATGTTAAGTGGGGGAGAATCATAGAGTTGAAGTACAGTTTTGCTACCTCTGTAGTCAAAGTATTTTGTATAAATCGGAAATTAGCTAGGTTGAATTTAGTTATTTGAATTACTTTTTTCACATGCTTTTTAAAAGAGAGGTTGGAATCAAGTATGATGCCAAGGTACTTAAAATCGGATACCACCTGGAGCTTCTCCCCTGACACATAGACATCTGGCTCAGTAGCATCTGTTGCCCTCTTTGTGAAGAACATGCAAACAGTTTTTTTCACATTGAGATGCAAACACGAGTCACTGAGCCACTTTGTAACCTGGACCATTACAGTAGTGAGTTCTTGTGCAGCTTGTTGTTTGCTCTTTGCATGCACATATATCACTGTATCATCTGCATACATTTGAACTTCAGACCCAGTACAGACAGAAGGCAGATCATTAATGTACAGGCTGAACAGGAGGGGCCCCAGTATTGACCCTTGGGGCACGCCCACATCATAGCTACGAGAGGGTGACAGCTCATTGCTCACTCTGACACACTGAGTTCTGCCTTCAAGGTATGATTTCATCCATCTCAAGGCATCAGGGGAAAAGTTTAACTTGGAAAATTTTGTGATGAGAATCTCATGTTTAATAGTATCAAAAGCCTTCCTTAGGTCCAGTATCACAGCCCCAACAGCACCCCCTTTGTCCATCTTGGACTTTACATTTTCCAGAAGAAAGCAGTTGGCCGTTTCTGTGGAGTGTTTCGCTCTGAAGCCAAACTGCATGGAGTTTAATGTGAAGGGGCTGTTGTTGAGGTGGGCAATCAGTTGTTCTGCTACACACTTTTTAACAACCTTTGACACCACAGGTGTCGCCTGATTTGAAGATGGCCATTATTATGGCCGACTTCCATACCCTTGGAAACACCCCGAGACCAAGAGATGTGTTGGTGACCTTAGTAATGGGGCCAATGAGTGACTCTTTGTAGTTTTTAAGAAAGGTAGAGTCCATCCCAAACACATCTTTGGCTTTAGAGTTCTTTAGTGAGCTAATCACCTTGTTCACCTTTGACTCAGAAACCTCCCTTATGATGAAGACCGGTTGAGTGTCATTCACTAGCACTGAGCCCAAGAAACCAGTGGAGGGGTTCTGTGTCAGTACCCTGACAGAGGGTACCTCTCGTATAGAATGAAAAACGTTCAGAGATATTTGGCTTCATCTGAGAAACGGCACACTCAACTATACTCTGGAGGGCCAGCTGCTGAGAGGGAGTCCAGTTCATCCACTTTGACTACCCTGAGTGAAGACCGGTGCAGAGATGCCATTCCTCTTATGAAGCATTGTTCTGATGAATAAACAGTCAAACAGAAGATGAGGTTTGACCTTTGAGTACAGGAAGAAGATGACCCACGACCCGAGTAAATGCTCCACCATCCTAACCGAATTTCCACGCTTTCTGTATGTGAAGGGCTTGGTAAGACTTTTGTGTTTAATCTCTAGATGCCAATTCAGGTAAATTTAAACAAAAACAACACTTCCGTAATAGTAGTTAAATTAATGTGTCGGCTGGTGATTTACTCAAACTCTGTTTTGGAGTTTAAAATTGAACGTTTTGTTCTTTGACTTATTTGTTTCAGATTGAACAGTTTGTTTTGTGCTGCTGTTTGGAGAGGGAACATCACGTTTTTGGAGAGGTGACCAACTATATTCAAGCAAAAGATCATCATGATAAGCAAGGCCACTCAGGGAGCTGAACTCCAGGAGCTGATCCAGATGGCAGATTCTGCAGTTAATGAGGGAGCTGACATGAATGCTGACGGTTAGATTATCATAATTTATCATTTATATTTCAAATAACTCTGAAATGTTAATGTCACTGATGGAATTGACCATTTTAAATCAGGATCTTTTCTTTGTTTAGGATGGGACGATAACTTTTCCTTCATCCTTCTCCTGCTCCATTTGATTCCTCCTTCATCACAAAGCCGCAAAAGACCAGGCAAGATGTCTGCATCCCAAGCTGAACAGCATCTTGTGATATTGCAAAATGTTTGTATTGACATTCTTATTCTTGGACAGTGCTGCAGCCGTTATGATGAACTAACGAGGGTGTTCGTTTTTATCTTCTTCAGGCAGGAACCAGTATCCAAGAGCACCTTGATGCGATTGACCAGAGCCGCCAACCATATCTTCTTGCAGTCGGCACCAGGAAGAGCAGCATCCATACATACTTCATCATCCTGGACAAGCAAACCTTGCCGTGCAAGTCAGTGAGCTCTCTTGGTGCCTTCAATGACCTTTTCATGACTCACTTTGTTTTTGGTACTGCTTAAAATACAATTCTGCGCAACATGTACACCTTCATACAGACAACTGTGTACAACATAGACATTGGGAAGGTTAAGGAGGCTCCAAGGGTTGCTGAGCTCAGAGCTAGACTCCTGCTCTAATGAAGGATGGCAGATCAAAGCGCAGCGTGGTTAGTGTTCAACATAAAGACATTAAACATGAACATTACAAAAATACCAAAACAATACATGTGAAAAACTGAAACAGTCCTATCTGATGCCTCGACACAAAGGCAGAAGACAATCACCCACAAAACACAACACAAAACAAGCTACCTAAATATGGTTCCCAATCAGAGACAATGACTAACACCTGCCTCTGATTGAGAACCATATCAGGCCAAACATAGAAATGGGAAAACTAGACACACAACATAGAATGCCCACGCAGCTCACGTCCTGACCAACAGTAAAACAAAGAAAACACAAAAGAACTATGGTCAGAACGTGACATTACCGAAACACCACTTCATGATACATTATCGTCGTTGTATAAGGAATATTGGGCCCATTCTTCACTCGTGTTGTATGCGCTACGAGGCTAAACATAATTTAAATAAAAAGCAACTGAAGTTTTAAGAATGTCACTATGACCTTAGCCAAGAAACACCAGAATTACATGGGAAACTTTTAGCCAGGATAGACTAGCTATAGTCTATAATCACCTGAAAGAAAGCCATGAGATTGCTGCCAAGCTGAATGTCTCAGTTTACACACATGTTTTGTCAGCTAAATGGGTAAAGCACCATGGTATAGAATATCGTCTTGATTTGGTCATATGAGGTGGAGTAGTCATTGTTTTTAATGTAAATGTCAGCATTTTCCAACAAACGTATTGATTTGCTCATGTCATATGGAGCAAGGGATTATTTTGACTACATTCTCCTGTCACTTGATAACAGTTTAAACCAGGGCTGAGACTTATGGTTTGGTCATAATAAACATATTGAATATTGAAACTGCTTTGCTTGAGTTTGTGAAATTCCAATTACTTTTACAAAATATAATTTCCATTTACATGGGGGAAGAGTAAATAAATTAACACTGAATAGAGTAAACACATTTTACTCTAATAGGAGTCACCCTAGTGAGTGTCACTATAACATTCAATGTGTTGATTACCTCTTAGTGTTAAATTGGATCTACACCAGCCAGTGTAGTGCAGTGTTAACTTTTTGCACTCTTCGATGTTAAATCATCACTAGAAATGTAACACTTTGATCAGTGAACTTTTTACTCTGTGTAGAGTGGGACCATATGTACTTGCTGACAGTGTTAATTTTAACACTTAAAGTGTTGATTTAACACTTTCAAAATTACTGTGTAGGGGTGCTACTTTGTCCCAAAATTATAAATAGAATATCATGGGAAAGCCGTCAAATCCTGGTGCTTTTCTCAGCACAAATGTTTTAAGTGTCTGATATTTATTTTTGGATGATCTGTTTTTAGTTATTATTTTTCTGCTGATAATTGCTTCAGGGTTGTTGATTAAGAAGTCTGTAGGATCAGTCAAAATGTTGTTTGATTTATATACATTTTCATAGAAGCTTTTAAAATAGTCATTAATCATGTTGATTCTAATTAAACCTTTTGTATCGTTGCCTAAAATGACAACTGATTTGTCATGTATTCATTTTGTGAGGGCTGCAAGATGTTTACCAGGTTTACTTGACATTAAGAAGTATGCTTTATTTTAGTTTAACCTGTAGTTGTTGCCTCTCTTCAAAAGTAAAATATCATATTCCTGTTTAAATTCAGAAATTGTAGATATTTGTTTTTACCCTGTAAAGAGTTTTTACGAGCTTTCATAAGATAGAAATTTGAATTAATTTTAATTTAAAAAATGTAAATAAAATAAATCACTAATTGACATTGAAGATTATTATGAGATTATCATTACCATAATGTGTGCCTTAAAAGCATCCCAAATTATTTGGGGGATTACACCAGATTTAGCTACTTAAAATGAAGTGTGTCTTGAGGGGTACTTACTTGTAATTAATGTGTACTGATATAGTACGTTACCCATCCTGACAACCTGACCCTGATTTTAAAGCTTCTGGAAGCCCCATCCAAGAGGGAGGGGATAAACACACGAGTACACCATAGAGTACATGTACTATCTGCATGAGTACACAGGATTTAGATAGTTAAAATTAAGTGTATTTCGAGGTATACTTACTTGTAATTATTTTGTCCCTGCAAAGTATGTTACCCATTTTGAAAATCTAATTGTCAACTTCTGTAAGCACCATCTACACGAGAAAATAAACACACTAGTACACCACTGAGTACATATACAGTACCAGTCAAAAGTTTGGACACACCAAGGGTTTTGCTTTATTTTTTAATATTTCCTACATTGTAGAATATTAGTGAAGACATTGAAACTATGAAATAACGCATATGGAATCATGTAGTAACCAAAAAAGTGTTAAACAAATCTAAATGTATTTTAGATGTTAGATTCTTCAAAGTAGCATCCCTTTGTCTTGACGACAGCTTTGCACACTCTTGGCATTCTCTCAACCAGCTTCACCTGGAATGCTTTTCCAACAGTCTTGAAGGAGTTCCCACATATGCTGAGGACTTCTTGGCTGCTTTTCCTTCACTCTGCGGTCCAACTGATCCCAAACCATCTCAATTTGGTTGAGGTCAGGTGATTGTGGAGGACAGGTCATCTGATGCAGGACTTCATTTCTCTCCTTCTTGGTAAAATAGCCCTTACACAGCCCAGAGGTTTGTTGGGCCATTGTCCTGTTGAAAAATGATTGATACTCCCAAAAAGCGCAAACCAGTTGGGATGGTGTATTACTGAAGAATGCTTTGGTGGCTATGCTGGTTAAGTGTGCCTTGAATTTAAAAGAATCACTGACAGTGTCACCAGCAAAAAGCACCCCCTCACCACCTCCATGCTTCACGGTGGTGGTAACCAAAAATCTCAAATTTGGACTCATCAGACCAAAGGACATATTTCCGCCGGTCTAATGTCCTTTGCTTGTGTTTCGTGGCCCAAGCAAGTCTCTTCTTCTTATTGGTGTCCTTTTGTAGAGGTTTCTTTGCAGCAATTTCGACCATGAAGGCCTGATTCATGCAGTCTCCTCTGAACAGTTGATGTCGAGATGTGTCTGTTACTTGAACCCAGTGAATCATTTATTTGGGTTGCAATTTCTGAGGCTGGTAACTCTAATGAACTTATCCTCTGTGGCGGTCCTCATGAGAGCCAGTTTCATCATAGCACTTGATGGTTTTTGCGACTGCAATTGAAGAAACTTTCAAAGTTCTTGACATTTTCCACATTGACTGACCTTCATGTCTTAAAGTAATGATGGACTATCGTTTCTCTTTGCTTATTTAAGCTGTTATTGCCATAATATGGACTTGGTCTTTTACCAAATAGGGCTATCTTCTGTATACCACCCCCACCTTGTCACGACACAACTGAACAAGACAGCAACAGCAACAGAAAAAGTCAGCAACCTTCCCACTACCCATGATTGGCTGAGATAATGAGTGGGCTGGAAATGCAGCCCACTCCTTATCGGATTGGTCTGCCATGTAGAAGGCTTCAGTCGATTTGAGCTAGTCGGTATGTGTTGGTAATCCTGTCGAATGCTGCTTTTTAAAAATGTATCGTGTAGTGGACCTGCATAATTGTTTCTCTCTACGATATTTGAAATCAGTGGAATTTGAGAATGATAGCTAAATAGATCTCAGGATCTCCGTGGCATGGCATCCGTGACAGGGAGACGCGTCCATCATGCATGATGATGTGTACGGGTAAGATAGACTAGCTAACATTTTCAGATATGACACATTTCTAATTTTGACAGAAAGTGGTTTCATTTCAAGCTAAAGTGTACTGTTAGCTAGCTAGCTAATGTTAGCTTGCTGGCTCCCTAGCTAACGTTATGTGTATGATGTTATTTTTCGTATCCCAGAACCGTTTGCTTTGCTAGTTAGAGCCTAATGTTAGCTAGCTAACATTGAACCTGGATAGTTAACTCCCAGCAGATTCATACAGGGTAGTAACAGCATGATTTGATTCATTGTTGTTTAACTAGCTAACGTTAGCTGGCTGGCTCATTATTTAACGTTACGTAACATGTGCTATCTTACACGTTGTTTACCTAGCTAGGTTCATTGTTATCCTAGCTAGCTAGCTACATGTCTTAAGCTAAAGTATACAACACATAATGAAATTGTTGCCAGCAGAGCTGGTTAAGCTGTTTTCATGTTATCCAGACGTAAACAAATTATCGGCCAGTGTCAAGTTTGCGCTCTGAATGCTCTGAGAGTGAAACGAGATGGGTGGGGCAAAAGCTTAAGAGGGTGTGAACGATGCTGAATGGGTGTAGACAAAGAAGAGCTCTTCAGTAGATACCAAAACTTTCAAAGGCCATATTTTCAAAAGTGAGTTTACAAGTTAAAACTTCTTTGGGATGGTGTCCCTTCCATGGGACAGTTGAGCTAACGTAGGCTAATGCGATTAGCATGAGGTTGTAAGTAACAAGATCATTTCCCAGGACATAGACATATCTGATATTAGCAGAAAACTTCCATTCTTGTTAATCTAACTATACTGTCCAATTTATAGTACCTATTACAATGAAAGAGGACCACGCTATTGTTTGAGGAGAGTGCCGAGGTGGTTTCAATGCACCTAGTCTTGTCATTCTGTCTCCATTTTTGCAATCTTTTCGCAAAGTTAATGTAGTCATTTTCGCGACATTAAAAATGAATTGAATTTATTGCAAATGGACGAGGCTGTTTCTCGGCCTGAGAACCTTCTAGAGCCACATAACTCACCATGCAACTACCGAATTAAGATCTAGAACAGGTTTCTAAAGTTTCAGAGCTCTAGGTCTTTGATGGTTCAAACGCAGGTAACTATTGCAGGCTCTGTGTTTCTGTCAGCCCCACACTTTGTCACTCCATGTTGGCTGTTTGCGTGAGTACAGAAAATCCCAGAAATCAAGTAGAGTTCCGAAACCCACCTTAATGGATTTGCCTTATTCCGCCGCCACTGGATCTATAACGTTTTGGAGAAAATAAACACACATTTGTTTAACCATCATCAAACGGACGTTGTACGATTTCTTGTAAAATAACAATAGATAAATGGTTGGTTCTATTTTTCCTTACACCGTAGGTTTATGTACTTTGACGTGAAGCGGTCAAATTAGCACTGTATTACCGATTTCGACCCTTAATTCCAGAAAATTGACATTAACTCAAAGAGCATATAGGCCTCGACGCCATCTTCTTTCTGGGCTAAAAGTACATTTGGCCAAACCTGTGCTCACCGAGTTTCATCTTCGAAGTCTTTTCCATTTACGAGAGGATGTTTTGTCCATTTCCAATAAGCTGCCAGTCACCATGTGGTGGAATTTTCAGTAGAAACTGTCACGTCTGCTCCCACTCTTCCCTTCCCCTGGCGCCTGAGGGTGCCAGATTACCCTGCATCACACGCTCCTGCCATCCATCACCCACACCTGCCTTCCCTCATCACTCGCATCAGCCTTATTGGACTCACTTATCACATTTTCATTTCCTCCCCTATATTTGTCTGTTCCTTGCTGCTGCATTGATTGTCTTCTGTCTTTGTATTTGTTTCTGTTGCTTTTCCTGTCTCGTCAGTTGTTTATTAAAACGTCTTATGGCTGCAATCCCGTTAAAGGGACCGACCGATATGACAACAGTCAGTGAAAGTGCAGGGTGCCAATTTCAAAACATAAAAAATCTCATAATTAAAATTCCTCAAACATACATGTATCTCATTCCATTTTAAAGCTAATCTTGTTGTTAATCCCACCACAGTGTCCGATTTACATGTACCGTGGGGCAAAAAAGTATTTAGTCAGCCACCAATTGTGCAAGTTCTCCCACTTAAAAAGATGAGAGGCCTGTAATTTTCATCATAGGTACACTTCAACTATGACATACAAAATGAGAAAAAAAATCTGGAAAATCATATTGTAGGATTTTAAATGCATTTATTTGCAAAAATGGAAAATAAGTATTTTGTCACCTACAACAAGCAAGATTGCTGGCTCTCACAGACCTGTCCTCCACTCGTTACCTGTGTTAATGGCACCTGTTTGAACTTGTTATCAGTATAAAAGACACCTGTCCACAACCTCAGTCACACTCCAAACTCCACTATGGCCAAGACCAAAGAGCTGTCAAAGGACACCAGAAACAAAATTGTAGACCTGCACCAGGCTGGGAAGACTGAATCTGCAATAGGTAAGCAGCTTGGTTTGAAGAAATCAATTGTGGGAGCAATTATTCTGAAATGGAAGACCTACAAGACCACTGATAATCTCCCTCGATCTGGGGCTCCACACAAGATCTCACCCAGTGGGGTCAAAATGATCACAAGAACGGTGAGCAAAAAACCCAGAACCACACGGGGGGACCTAGTGAATGACCTGCAGAGAGCTGGGACCAAAGTAACAAAGCCTACCATCAGCAAGGGCATTGAAGATGAAACGTGGCTGGGTCTTTCAGCATGACAATGATCCCAAACACACTGCCCGGGCAACAAAGGAGTGGCTTCGTAAGAAGCATTTCAAGGTCCTGGAGTGGCCTAGCCAGTCTCCAGATCTCAACCCCATAGAAAATCTTTGGAGGGAGTTGAAAGTCCATGTTGCCAGCAACAGCCCCAAAACATCACTGCTCTGGGGGAGATCTGCATGGAGGAATGGGCCAAAATACCAGCAACAGTGTGTGAAAACCTCGAAGACTTACAGAAAATGTTTGACCTCTGTCATTGCCAACAAAGGGTATATAACAAACTATTGAGATAAACTTTTGTTATTGACCAAATACTTATTTTCCACCATAATTTGCAAATAAATTCATAAAAAATCCTACAATGTGATTTTCTGGATTTTTTTCTCATTTTGTCTGTCATAGTTGAAATGTACCAATGATGAAAATTACAGGCCTCTCTCTTCTTTTTCAGTGGGAGAACTTGCACAATTGGTGGCTGACTAAATACTTTTTTGCCCCACTGTATGTTTTGTTTGATAAAGTTCATATTTATCAAAATATGAGTTTACATTGGCGCGTTACATTCACTAATTCCAAAAACATCCAGTGATTTTGCATAGCCACATCATTCAACAGAAATACTCATCATAAATGTAGATGATAATACAAGTTATACATGTGGAATTATAGATATACCTCTCCTTAATGACACCCCTGTGTCTGATTTCAAAAAAACTTTACAGAATAAACCTGCCATGCAATAATCTGAGATGGCTCTCAGAAAAATTTGTCACAGTAGCCGCCATGTTGACATCAACATAAACAAGAAATGACATGATAAATATTCCCTTACCTTTGATGATCTACATCAGAAAGCACTCCAGGAATCCCAGGTCCACAATAAAAAAAAATCCGATAATGTCCATAATTTATGTCCAAATACCTTCTTTTGTTAGCACGTTTGGTATACATATCCAAACGCTCATTATGGTCAGCGTTACGTCGAACCAACTTAAAAAGTTACATTACAGGTCGAAGAAACATTTCAAACTAAGTACAAGAATCAATCATTGGGATGTGTTTAACATATAGCTTCAATAAAGTTCCAACCGGAGTATTCTTTTGAGTCTTCATGAGCAATGGAACGCAAGTGGATACCATGAAGAATGCGCATGATCAGAAAATGGCTGACTGCCAGACATGATTGATTCTGCTCTCATTCACTCCCACAACACAGCAGAGGTCTCATTCAAATTTATATAGAGATCAAGTGGAACCCCTAGGCAGTGCAACATCATTAATATCTCAAGGGGATTTCATTGGGGACTGCAGTGGGGACTGCAGTGAATACATACATACAAAGCTCAGATTTCTCACTTCCTGTTTTGATTTCTCCTCAGGATTTTGCCTGCCATATGAATTCTGTTATACTCACAGACATTATTCAAACAGTTTTAGAAACTTTACAGTGTTTTCTATCCAATACCAATAATAATATGCATATAGTAGCAACTGAGACTGAGGAGCAGGCCATTTACTTTAGGCAACTTATTCATCCAAGCTACTCAATACTGCCCCCCAGCCATAATAAGTGAAATGTTTTCTCCCCGTACACGCTTTGTCACTCCAGCGTCAGTCCGCGTGACAGAAACGTTACCAAAAATTAAATATTTTATAACTCATAAACCAAATGTCCAAAATACTATACTTGATGACTTCCTGAAAGACTGGCCCCTGGGGGATGACCCAAGGCCGTCACTTGTTGCGACAGAGGAAGGCTGGTGCTTTTCTTTTGACTTTTTGGTTTGTTGAGTTATACGTCAAGCAGGTAACTGTACTCTTTTACAAAATGTTCTAACCTCACGTATACTGTATATGCATTTCTCCTGAAGCTCTTTCTGTAAATATATGTGTGTGTAAATCAAAGAGGGAAAAAGAGCTTTCAATGTGGGTGCTATTGATCTTGGACTGAAAATACTTTTTCCATCTCTCACAGTCATGTCAATAAAACACACCTTACACGCATGAATCACTTATGATTGCGTCGATTACTTAGCACATACAGAGAACAACACCAACACAGAGAGCAACACCTTCAGAAGCTCTGGCAACAGATAGCAAGGAATTTGGATGTAAGTTGATTCTCAGTACCGTTCATTGGTATTCTAAAATTGTTGTTCCATTGTAAGTTCTTACAATATATATAGTACTATTATATGCTGCATGTATTACTTTGATCGGAGCTCTGTAAACTTGCCATGACACCAAAAAAGTGGATGTAAGATCAGGGATATCTTAGCTCTAAGAGTCCATCTTCCAATATTGTTTGTTTTGGTATATCATTTACGTAAAATACAAGGAATAGTACTAAGGAATAGTACACATGAATTGGAAAGCAACTTTGAATGGTGCTATTGACTGAGTAGTGTAATGATTAACCAGGTAGCTCAGTCCTATGGTTGTAAACTGAGCATGTAAACCACATTTCACCTAACTTTATTATCCATCCATCCACCATGGTCAATTTGTCTGATTAATGTGGGTGTGCTCAGGCTGCTACTGATACTACCACGCCATGGAAAATAACTTTCGATCAACAGGAGTGCCCCCTGGCCTGGAGTACCTGACACAGGTAAGACAGTGAAGTCAATAGTCTTATATTTTGTTTATGGAACTGTGTCCTCAAAAAAGTCAAATGTGAACTTTTATGGGGTAAGATAATTGGTTAGGAGACGGGAGAGAGCTGGCCACGGTAGGGAACTCTGTACCCAATCCTATCTTCATCTGTTTGCTACAGATCGATCAAATCTTGATCCATCAGAAAATGGAACTGCTGGAGGGTAAGTCATGTTAATACACAGCATGCCATTAATTACTCCGACGCGATCTCTCACCTCCACCCACATCCACCGTGAGCACTTTCTTCCTATGCTCCTCTCTAGCCATCACTTCCTTTGAGACTAAAAACCGGTACGTAATCAAGAACAGTTTGGGACAGGAAATCTACACGGCCAAGGAGGATAGTGACTGCTGCACCCGGAACTGCTGCGGTCCCAACCGCATGTTTGAGATGAAGATCAAAGACCACAGTGGCCAGGAGGTCATGCACCTGGTCAAGCCCTTCCGCTGCACTTCCTGCTTCTGGCCCTGCTGCCTGCAAGAGGTATTATAACTGTTCATAACACACATATTAACATCTTATAAAACATCTTATAACACCCTTACAACAGACACCTCCTGCTACTTCCTCTGCTGTCTGTAAGATGTATTTGAACTGCTTATAATGCAGCTTATAACCTCAATCACATCACATGTATAACAGACACCTGCTACTTTCTTAGCTGCCTGAAATCGCTTATAATATACATATAACAGACATCTCCTGCTACTTCCCCTGTTGCTCACAAGTGGCCACTTATAACACAGCTTCTAAATAACACCATTATAACACACTTATAACAGAGACTGGCTGCTCAATTTTATCATTGCAAGATACTGTTTCAAGGATACTCTAACGTCTGAATACATTTTTCTCCCTTGACCATTTCCCTCTGTATCTGTGAATGCTTGTCTGTCATAGATGGAGGTCCAATCCCCTCCTAGCACCACCATAGGTTATGTGGTTCAGAACTGGCATCCCTTCAAGCCAAAACTGTCCATCCTAGGAGCTGCCAAAGAGACTCTCCTGACGATTGAAGGTCCTTTCTGTGCCTGTAGCTGCTGTGGAGATGTTGATTTTGAGGTGAGGCTGTTGGGGAGAGGACTGTGGTCTATCTCTATTTGTGAGTGTTCAAGTTGCCCTGAGTCTGTTAAAACCTAGGTTGTCCTCATTAGGGCACACTGTAGCAAAACGGGGGGGAATGGAGTCCAGGTAATCTCTCACTATTTCAATTTGTTTTCTTCCATTTGCTGCCGAATAAACATCACCCTGATTAGAGTCCTTTGTGTTTCTATAACAGGTGATGGGTAAGGACAGCGACCAGCCCATTGGGAGAATAAGTAAGCAGTGGAGTGGGCTGATAAAGGAGGCCTTCACTGACTCAGACAACTTTGGGATCCAGTTCCCCGTGGACCTGGATGTCAAGATGAAGGCTGTGCTGATGGGGGCCTGCATCCTTATTGTAAGTGTTGCCACACGCTGCGACTTACCCAGGCAACCCAATTATGATCTGTGGCCCCATTATTGGCAAAAGATCCGAATTGGGCTGCCTGTGTAAACCCAGCCAATTTGTAAGTCGCTCTGGATAAGAGCGTCTGCTAAATGACTTAAATGTAAATGTAAAATATCTATAGAGCTAAGTCAGATTCAAGTTCATTTGGCATTTGTAGTTATTAAGAAGACATAGCCTACATTGGAATTCTTTGTAGGAGCTCTCTTATATAGTACATTACACACATATACAGTACACAGGCTATAATCCATAAGCAAATTTCTCAATCATTGTGTCAGTGACCTAGTGAAGCAGCCATTGCTGAAAATTTACCGGCAAACCAATCAATTAGTCAGTACTGACAATCCTATTGTAGCGCATCAATATAAAGCCATTATAAATCCTGTCTATTAAGATGAATCAAACAATTATGTAATTATGATAGTGTGATGATCTCCATTTTCTCTTTCTTTATTCTTTGTCTCCAAACAGGATTTCATGTTCTTTGAAAGCAGTGGTGACGGTGATCAACGGTGTTCTGTATTTGGATAAGAGAGAGAGTTTTTGATCATGTACAAATTACATGATACTATAGTTGATAATGACATGGCTATTGGATGCATATGAATCACATAACATGACATTTAAGACAAAACAAACATGTGTTCTTTATTAATTCAATATATTAATCTGTATTTTGGTTGTCTGAATACAATATTCAAACATTTGTAACACTGTGTGCTTTTTCTTTTGAAAATATTGAAATGTCATGTAATAATATTGGGTATCTCATGTAAAGGATGAAGCACATTCTCAAATATAGCTGCGAGCAGCAATGAATGGGGTTCACTGGATGACAGAAAGGACACAAGATCAGTTGAATAACAAAGCAAGAACTCTATCATGTATGAATTATCATCATTTATGTGCAATCAGTAAAAGCATTACCATGTTTATCTCTCAATACCACAGAGATGATAACATAATAATACAAATATTTTACATTTGTAAAAATCTGTTTCTGTAAATGATTTAAATCTCAGTTGGTACACTCCACATTAGCTTTCCAACATACTTCAATACACTCTCACAGCAGTAATATGCTGACTGCGCAAATGGCAGTTTCAAATGTTCCCAAATAAACACATTTGACCATCTTTTCACTATGTTTCTCTATGCCTTCAGAAGGTTGTCACTCCACTACTTATTCCACATTTTGTTGTGCTACAAACTGTGATTAAAATGCATTCAATTGTCATTTTTGGTCAACAATTTACACAAAATACTCTGTAATGGAAAAAAAATGTGAATATTTGTAAAAAATAAATATCAAAAATAAAACATTTATATATTTTTATTAGATACACTGAACAAAAATATAAATGCAATAGACAAAGATTTTACTGAGTTACATTTCATATAAATCAAATCAAATCAAATCAAATCAAATTTTATTTGTCACATACACATGGTTAGCAGATGTTAATGCGAGTGTAGCGAAATGCTTGTGCTTCTAGTTCCGACAATGCAGTGATAACCAACAAGTAATCTAACTAACAATTCCAAAACTACTGTCTTATACACAGTGTAAGGGGATAAGGAACATGTACATAAGGATATATGAATGAGTGATGGTACAGAGCAGCATACAGTAGATGGTATCGAGTACAGTATATACATATGAGATGAGTGTGTAGACAAAGTAAACAAAGTGGCATAGTTAAAGTGGCTAGTGATACATGTGTTACATAAGGATGCAGTCGATGATGTAGAGTACAGTATATACATATGCATATGAGATGAATAATGTAGGGTAAGTAACATTATATAAGGTAGCATTGTTTAAAGTGGCTAGTGATATATTTACATCATTTCCCATCAATTCCCATTATTAAAATGGCTGGAGTTGGGTCAGTGTCAATGACAGTGTGTTGGCAGCAGCCACTCAGTGTTAGTGGTGGCTGTTTAACAGTCTGATGGCCTTGAGATAGAAGCTGTTTTTCAGTCTCTCGGTCCCAGCTTTGATGCACCTGTACTGACCTCGCCTTCTGGATGATAGCGGGGTGAACAGGCAGTGGTTCGGGTGGTTGATGTCCTTGATGATCTTTATGGCCTTCCTGTAACAATGGGTGGTGTAGGTGTCCTGGAGGGCAGGTAGTTTGCCCCCGGTGATGCGTTGTGCAGTCCTCACTACCCTCTGGAGAGCCTTACGGTTGAGGGCGGAGCAGTTGCCGTACCAGGCGGTGATACAGCCCGCCAGGATGCTCTCGATTGTGCATCTGTAGAAGTTTGTGAGTGCTTTTGGTGACAAGCCGAATTTCTTCAGCCTCCTGAGGTTGAATAGGCGCTGCTGCGCTTCTTCACGACGCTGTCAGTGTGAGTGGACCAATTCAGTTTGTCTGTGATGTGTATGCCGAGGAACTTAAAACTAGCTACCCTCTCCACTACTGTTCCATCGATGTGGATAGGGGGTGTTCCCTCTGCTGTTTCCTGAAGTCCACAATCATCTCCTTAGTTTTGTTGACGTTGAGTGTGAGGTTATTTTCCTGACACCACACTCCGAGGGCCCTCACCTCCTCCCTGTAGGCCGTCTCGTCGTTGTTGGTAATCAAGCCTACCACTGTTGTGTCGTCCGCAAACTTGATGATTGAGTTGGAGGCGTGCGTGGCCACGCAGTCGTGGGTGAACAGGGAGTACAGGAGAGGGCTCAGAACGCACCCTTGTGGGGCCCCCGTGTTGAGGATCAGCGGGGAGGAGATGTTGTTGCCTACCCTCACCACCTAGGGGCGGCCCGTCAGGAAGTCCAGTACCCAGTTGCACAGGGTGGGGTTGAGACCCAGGGTCTCGAGCTTGATGACGAGCTTGGAGGGTACTATGGTGTTGAATGCCGAGCTGTAGTCGATGAACAGCATTCTCACATAGGTATTCCTCTTGTCCAGGTGGGTTAGGGCAGTGTGCAGTGTGGTTGAGATATAAGGAAGGGATCGATCCCTATAAGGAAATCAGGGACTGTAACGTTCTTTGCTTCACGGAAACATGGCTCACTCGAGACGCTATCGGAGTCGGTGCAGCCAGCTGGTTTCTCCACGCATCGCGCCGACAGAAACAAACATCTTTCTGGTAAGAAGAGGGGCGGGGGCGTATGCTTTATGGTTAACGAGACGTGGTGTGGTCACAACAACATACAGGAACTCAAGTCCTTCTGTTCACCTGATTTAGAATTCCTCACAATCAAATGCCGACCGCATTATCTACCAAGGAAATTCTCTTAGATTATAATCACAACCGTATATATTCCCCCCCAAGCAGACACATTGATGGCTCTGAACGAACTTTATTTGACTCTTTACAAACGGGAATCCATATATCCTGAGGCTGCATTCATTGTAGCTGGGGATTTTAACAAGGATAATCTGAAAACAAGACTCCCTAAATTGTATCAGCATATCGATTGCGCAACCAGGGCTGGTAAAACCTTGGATCATTGCTATTCTAACTTCCGCGATGCATATAAGGCCCTGCCCCACCCTCCTTTCGGAAAAGCTGACCACGACGCCATTTTGTTGCTCCCTGCCTACCGACAGAAGCTAATACAAGAAGCTCTCACGCTGAGGTCTGTTCAACGCTGGTCCGACCAATCTGATTCCACGCTCCAAGACTGCTTCCATTCCCAAACCAGAAACCGTGGATTGATGGCAACATTCACGTGAAACTGAAAGCGCGAACCACTGCTTTTAATCAGGGCAAGGTGACCGGAAACATGACCGAATACAAACAGTGTAGCTATTCCCTCCGCAAGGCAATCAAACAAGCTAAGCGTCAATAGAATCGCAATTCAACGGCTCAGACACGAGGTATGTGGCAGGGTCTACAGTCAATCACGGATTACAAAAAGAAAACCAGCCCAGTCACGGACCAGGATGCCTTGCTCCCAGGCAGACTAAATAACTTTTTTGCCCGCTTTGAGGACAATACAGTGCCACTGACACGGCCCGCAAACAAAACATGCCGACTCTCCTTCACTGCCGAGGAGAGTAAAACATTTAAACGTGTTAACCCTCGCAAGGCTGCAGGCCCAGACGGCATCCCCAGCCTCGCCCTCAGAGCATGCGCAGACCAGCTGGCTGGTGTGTTTATGGACATATTCAATCGATCCCTATCCCAGTCTGCTGTTCCCACATGCTTCAAGAGGGCCACCATTGTTCCTGTTCCCAAGAAAGCTAAGGTAACTGAGCTAAACTACTATCGCCCGTAGCACTCACTCTTCCGTTATCATGATGTGCTTTGAGAGACTTGTCAAGGACCATATGTTATGCAGGTGAGTGAGGACCCAAAAGCGACTTAACAGAAACTGAGTTTATTTAAGTCCAAACAGAGAAAACATAATCCTCAATCCTTTACAGGAAATGTCCAAACAGGGAAAACATAAATCCTCTTTAGTTGTTGAGGAGAATTGCAGGATAAGCGGCAACAGACTGCAGGTCCCTTCGGGTAGGCGCGGGCCGTAGCGGACAGAGACACCTGCTCACATGCAGCATCTGATGAAAAGGCAAAACACGACAGGACGGAACAAGGACACAGCAAACAAGAATCCGACAAGGACAGAGGCAGAAACCGAGAGAGAAATAGAGACCTAATCAGAGGGCAAAATAGGGGACAGGTGTGAGAGAGTAAACGAGGTCGTTAGGAGAATGAGGAACAGCTGGGAGCAGGAACGGAACGATAGAGAGAGAGAGGGATAGAGAGAGAGAAAGAAACCTAATAAGACCAGCAGGGGGGAAACGAAGAGAAGAGAAAGCACAGGGACAAGACATGACAATACATGACAATACATGACAGTACCCCCCCACTCACCGAGCGCCTCCTGGCGCACTCGAGGAGGAAACCTGGCGGCAACGGAGGAAATCATCGATCAGCGAACGGTCCAGCACGTCCCGAGATGGAACCCAACTCCTCTCCTCAGGACCGTACCCCTCCCAATCCACTAAGTACTGGTGACCACGTCCCCGAGAACGCATGTCCATAATCTTCCGGACCCTGTAGATAGGTGCGCCCTCGACAAGGACGGGGGGGGGGGGGGGAGACGAACGGGGCGCGAAGAAAAGGCTTGACACAGGAGACATGGAAGACTGGGTGGACGCGACGAAGATGTTGCGGAAGAAGAAGTCGCACTGCGACAGGATTAATGACCTGAGAAATACGGAACGGACCAATGAACCGCGGGGTCAATTTGCGAGAAGCTGTCGTAAGGGGAAGGTTACGAGTGGAGAGCCATACTCTCTGACCGCGACAATACCTAGGACTCTTAGTCCTACGCTTATTAGCGGCTCTCACAGTCTGCGCCCTATAACAGCAAAGTGAAGACCTGACCCTCTTCCAGGTGCGCTCACAACGTTGGACATAAGCCTGAGCGGAGGGAACGCTGGACTCGGCGAGCTGGGACGAGAACAGAGGGGGCTGGTACCCAAGGCTACACTGAAAAGGAGATAGCCCGGTCGCAGACGAAGGAAGCGAGTTGTGAGCGTACTCTGCCCAGGAGAGCTGTTCTGCCCAAGACGCAGGATTTCGAAAGGAAAGACTGCGTAAGATGCGACCAATAGTCTGATTGGCCCGTTCTGCTTGACCGTTAGACTGGGGATGAAAACCGGAAGAGAGACTGACGGAAGCACCAATCAAACGACAAAACTCCCTCCAAAACTGAGATGTGAATTGCGGACCCCTGTCCGAAACGGCGTCCGACGGAAGGCCATGAATTCTGAACACATTCTCAATGATGATTTGTGCCGTCTCTTTAGCGGAAGGAAGCTTAGCGAGGGGAATAAAATGAGCCGCCTTAGAGAACCTATCGACAACCGTTAGAATAACAGTCTTCCCCGCTGACGAAGGCAGACCGGTAATAAAGTCTAAGGCGATGTGAGACCATGGTCGAGAGGGAATGGAAAGCGGTCTGAGACGACCGGCAGGAGGAGAGTTACCTGACTTAGTCTGCGCGCAGTCCGAACAAGCAGCCACGAAACGGCGCGTGTCACGCTCCTGAGTAGGCCACCAAAAACGCTGGCGAATAGAAGCAAGCGTACCCCGAACGCCGGGGTGGCCAGCTAACTTGGCAGAGTGAGCCCACTGAAGAACGGCCAGACGAGTAGAAACGGGAACGAAAAGAAGGTTCCTAGGACAAGCGCGCGGTGACGGAGTGTGAGTGAGTGCTTGCTTTACCTGTCTATCAATTCCCCAGACAGTCAACCCGACAACACGCCCCTCAGGGAGAATCCCCTCGGGGTCGGTAGAGGCTACAGAATAACTGAAGAGACGGGATAAAGCATCAGGCTTGGTGTTCTTAGTGCCCGGACGATAAGAAATAACGAACTCGAAACGAGCGAAAAACAACGCCCAACGAGCCTGACGCGCATTGAGTCGTTTGGCAGAACGGATGTACTCAAGGTTCTTATGGTCAGTCCAAACGACAAAAGGAACGGTCGCCCCCTCCAACCACTGTCGCCATTCGCCTAGGGCTAAGCGGATGGCGAGCAGTTCGCGGTTTCCACATCATAGTTACGTTCCGACGGCGACAGGCGATGAGAAAAATACGCGCAAGGATGGACCTTATCGTCAGAATGGGAGCGCTGGGACAGAATGGCTCCCACGCCCACCTCTGACGCGTCAACCTCGACAATGAATTGTTTAGTGACGTCAGGAGTAACAAGGATAGGAGCGGATGTAAAACGCTTCTTGAGAAGATCAAAAGCTCCCTGGGCGGAAACGGACCACTTAAAGCACGTCTTGACAGAAGTAAGGGCTGTGAGAGGGGCTGCCACTTGACCGAAATTACGAATGAAGCGCCGATAGAAATTCGCGAAACCAAGAAAGCGCTGCAGCTCGACACGTGACTTAGGGACGGGCCAATCGCTGACAGCATGGACCTTAGCGGGATCCATCTGAATGCCTTCAGCGGAAATAACAGAACCGAGAAATGTGACGGAGGAGACATGAAAAGCGCACTTCTCAGCCTTCACATAAAGACAATTCTCTAAAAGGCGCTGGAGAACACGTCGAACGTGCTGAACATGAATCTGGAGTGACGGTGAAAAAATCAGGATATCGTCAAGGTAAACGAAAACAAAGATGTTCAGCATGTCTCTCAGTACATCATTCACTAATGCCTGAAAGACAGCTGGAGCATTAGCGAGACCGAACGGCAGAACCCGGTATTCAAAATGCCCTAACGGAGTGTTAAACGCCGTTTTCCACTCGTCCCCCTCCCTGATGCGCACGAGATGGTAAGCGTTACGAAGGTCCAACTTAGTAAAGAACCTGGCTCCCTGCAGAATCTCGAAGGCTGACGACATAAGGGGAAGCGAATAACGATTCTTAACCGTTATGTCATTCAGCCCTCGATAATCCACGCAGGGGCGCAGGGTACCGTCCTTTTTTCTTAACAAAAAAAAAACCCCGCTCCGGCGGGAGAGGAAGAAGGGACTACGGTACCGGCGTCGAGAGCAACAGACAGATAATCTTCGAGAGCCTTACGTTCGGGAGCCGACAGAGAGTATAGTCTACCCCGGGGGGGGAGTGGTCCCCGGAAGGAGATCAATACTACAATCATATGACCGGTGAGGAGGAAGGGAGGTAGCCCTGGACCGACTGAAGACCGTGCGCAGATCATGATATTCCTCCGGAACCCCTGTCAAATCACCAGGCTCCTCCTGTGAAGAGGGGGCAGAAGAAACAGGAGGGATAGCAGACATTAAACATTTCACATGACAAGAAATGTTCCAGGATAGGATAGAATTACTAGACCAATTAATAGAAGGATTATGACACACTAGCCAGGGATGACCCAAAACAACAGGTGTAAAAGGTGAACGAAAAATCAAAAAATAAATGGTTTCACTATGATTACCAGAAACAGTGAGGGTTAAAGGTAGCGTTTCACATAATATACTGGGGAGAGGACTACCATCCAAGGCGAACATGGCCGTGGGCTCCCCTGACTGTCTGAGAGGAATGTCATGTTCCCGAGCCCAGGCTTCGTCCATAAAACAGCCCTCAGCCCCAGAGTCTATCAAGGCACTGCAGGAAGCTGCCAAACCGGTCCAGCGTAGATGGACCGACAAGGTAGTACAGGATCTTGACGGAGAGACCTGAGTAGTAGCGCTCACCAGTAGCCCTCCGCTTACTGATGAGCTCTGGCTTTTACTGGACATGAAATGACAAAATGTCCAGCGGAACCGCAATAGAGACAGAGGCGGTTGCTGATTCTCCGTTCCCTCTCCTTAGTCGAGATGCGAATACCCCCCAGCTGCATGGGCTCAACACCTGAGCCAGTGGGGGGAGATGGTAGTGATGCGGAGAGGGGGGACACTGTTAACGCGAGCTCTCTTCCACGAGCTCGGTGACGAAGATCTACCCGTCGTTCTATGCGGATGGCGAGTTAAATCAAAGAATCCACGCTGGAAGGAACCTCCCGGGAGAGAATCTCATCCTTTACCTCCGCGTGGAGACCCTCCAGAAAATGATCGAGCAACGCCGGCTCGGTCCAGTCACTGGAGGCAGCAAGAGTGCGAAACTCTATAGAGTAATCCGTTATGGATCGATCACCTTGACATAGGGAAGCCAGGACCCTGGAAGCTTCTTTCCCAAAAACTGAACGATCAAAAACCTGTATCATCTCCTCTTTAAAGTTCTGATACTCGTTAGTACACTCAGCCCTTGCCTCCCAGATTGCCGTGCCCCACTCACGAGCCCGTCCAGTAAGGAGAGATATGACGTAGGCGATACGAGCTCTACCCCTTGAGTATGTGTTGGGCTGGAGAGAGAACACAATATCACACTGGGTGAGAAACGAGCTGCATTCAGTGGGCTGCCCAGAGTAACACGGTGGGTTATTAATTCTGGGCTCTGGAGACTCGGAAGCCCAGGAAGTAGCTGGTGGATCGAGACGGAGATTGTGAAACTGTTTTGAGAGATCGGAGACCTGAGCGGCCAGGGTCTCAACGGCATGTCGAGCAGCAGACAATTTCTGCTCGTGTCTGCCGAGCATCGCTCCCTGGATCTCGACGGCTGAGTAGCGAGGATCCGTAGTCGCTGGATCCATTCTTGGTCGGATTCTTCTGTTATGCAGGTGAGTGAGGACCCAAAAGCGACTTAACAGAAACTGAGTTTATTAAAGTCCAAACAGAGAAAACATAATCCTCAATCCTTTACAGGAAATGTCCAAACAGGGAAAACATAAATCCTCTTTAGTTGTTGAGGAGAATTGCACGATAAGCGGCAACAGACTGCAGGTCCCTTCGGGTAGGCGCGGGCCGTAGCGGACAGAGACACCTGCTCACATGCAGCATCTGATGAAAAGGCAAAACACGACAGGACGGAACAAGGACACAGCAAACAAGAATCCGACAAGGACAGAGGCAGAAACCGAGAGAGAAATAGAGACCTAATCAGAGGGCAAAATAGGGGACAGGTGTGAGAGAGTAAACGAGGTCGTTAGGAGAATGAGGAACAGCTGGGAGCAGGAACGGAACGATAGAGAGAGAGAGGGATAGAGAGAGAGAAAGAAACCTAATAAGACCAGCAGGGGGAAACGAAGAGAAGAGAAAGCACAGGGACAAGACATGACAATACATGACACCATATCACCTCCACCCTACCCGACACCCTAGACCCACTCCAATTTGCTTACCGCCCAAATAGGTCCACAGACGATGCAATCTCAACCACACTGCACACTGCCCTAACCCATCTGGACAAGAGGAATACCTATGTGAGGATGCTGTTCATCGACTACAGCTCAGCATTTAACACCATAGTACCCTCCAAACTCGTCATCAAGCTCAAGACCCTGGGTCTCGACCCCACCCTGTGCAACTGGGTACTGGACTTCCTGACGGGCCGCCCCCAGGTGGTGAGGGTAGGTAACAACATCTCCACCCCGCTGATCCTCAACACTGGGGCCCCACAAGTGTGCGATCTGAGCCCTCTCCTGTACTCCCTGTTCACCCACGACTGTGTGGCCACGCACGCCTCCAACTCAATCATCAAGTTTGCGGACGACACAACAGTGGTAGGCTTGATTACCAACAACGACGAGACGGCCTACAGGGAGGAGGTGAGGGCCCTCGGAGTGTGGTGTCAGGAAAATAACCTCACACTCAACGTCAACAAAACTAAGGAGATGATTGTGGACTTCAGGAAACAGCAGAGGGAACACCCCCCTATCCACATCGATGGAACAGTAGTGGAGAGGGTAGTAAGTTTTAAGTTCCTCGGCATACACATCACAGACAAACTGAATTGGCCAACCCACACAGACAGCATCGTGAAGAAGGCGCAGTAGCGAGGAGGCTGAAGAAATTCGACTTGTCACCAAAAGCACTCACAAACTTCTACAGATGCACAATCGAGAGCATCCTGTCGGGCTGTATCACCGCCTGGTACCGCAACTGCTCCGCCCACAACTGTAAGGCTCTCCAGAGGGTAGTGAGGTCTGCACAATGCATCACCGGGGCCAAACTACCTGCCCTCCAGGACACCTACACCACCCGATGTCACAGGAAGGCCATAAAGATCATCATGGACAACAACCACCCGAGCCACTGCCTGTTCACCCCGCTATCATCCAGAAGGCGAGGTCAGTACAGGTGCATCAAAGCTGGGGCCGAGAGACTGAAAAACAGCTTCTATCTCAAGGCCATCAGACTGTTAAACAGCCACCACTAACATTGAGTGGCTGCTGCCAACACACTGACTCAACTCCAGCCACTTTAATAATGGGAATTGATGGGAATTGATGTAAAATATATCACTAGCCACTTTAAACAATGCTACTTAATATAATCTTTACATACCCTACATTATTTATCTCATATGTATACGTATATACTGTACTCTATATCATCTACTGCATCTTTATGTAATCCATGTATCACTAGCCACTTTAAACAATGCTACTTAATATAATCTTTACATACCCTACATTATTTATCTCATATGTATATGTATATACTGTACTCTATATCATCTACTGCATCTTTATGTAATCCATGTATCACTAGCCACTTTAAACTATGCCACTTTGTTTACATACTCATCTCATATGTATATACTGTACTCGATACCATCTACTGCATCTTGCCTATGCCGCTCTGTACCCTCACACATTCATGTATCTTTATGTACATATTCTTTATCCCTTTACACTTGTGTGTATAAGGTAGTAGTTTTGGAATTGTTAGCTAGATTACTCGTTGGTTATTACTGCATTGTCGGAACCAGAAGCACAAGCATTTCGCTACACTCGCATTAACATCTGCTAACCATGTGTATGTGACAAATAACATTGGATTTGATTTGATCAGTCAACTGAAAATAAATCTATGGATTTCACATGACTGGGAATACAGATATGCATCTGTCGATCACAGATACAGTACATGACCAAAGGCATGTGGACACCTGCTTGTTGAACATCTCATTCCAAAATTATGGGATTAGTATGAAGTTGGTTCCCCCTTTGCTGCTATAACAGCCTCCAGTCTTATGGGAAGGTTTTCCACTAAATGTTGGAACATTGCTGTGGGAACTTTCTTCCATTCAGTCACGAGCATTCGTGAGGTCGGGCACTGATGTTGGGCTATTACACTTGTCTCACTGTCGGTGTTCCAATTAATCCCAAAGGCGTTCAATGAGGTTGAGGTTAGGGCTCTGTGCAGGCCAGTCAAGTTCTTCCACACCAATATTGACAAATCATTTCTGTATGGACTTCTCTTTGTGCTTGGGAGCATTGCCATGCTGAAATAGGAAAGGGCCTTCCCCAAACTGTTGTCACAAAGTTGGAAGAACAGAATAGTCTAGAATGGCATTGCATGCTCTAGGGTTAAGATTTCCCTTCACTGGAACTAAGGGCCGAGCCCAAACCACAACAAAACAACATTACGAGCTATGCGCTTGCCGGTCCCAAGCTTGTGTGACCACTTTTCGGCTGAGCCGTTGTTGCTTCAAGACGTTTCCACTTCACAATAACAGCACTTGCAGTTGACCTGTTATGCAGGTGAATGAGGACCCAAAAGCGACTTGGCGAAAACAGAGTCTTTAATCCAGTAAAGTAAATATACAATCATAAAGCACAATTCCACTCGTAATGACGAGAACAGACTGGAGACTCGATCATGAACTGCAGGTTGCCTCGGGAAGGCACTTGAACGTAGCAGACTCAGACACCTGCTCACCACGCAGCATCTGAGGGAAACACGACACGACAGGGCGATACACAGACACAGCACGGTGAACAATAGACAAGATCCGACAGGGCAGAAACGGAAAACAAGGGGAGAAATAGGGAACAGGTGTGGGAAGACTAAATGATTGATTAGGGGAATAGGAACAGCTGGGAGCAGGAACGGAACGATAGAGAGAAGAGAGAGAGGAAGGGAGAGAGAAAAAGGGGAACGAACCTAAAAAGACCAGCAGGGGGAAACGAACAGAAGGAAAAGCAAAATGACAAGACAATATAAGACAAAACATGACAGTACCCCCCCAATCACCGAGCGCCTCCTGGCGCACTCGAGGAGGAATCCTGGCGGCAACGGAGGAAATCATCAATAAGTGAACGGTCCAGCACGTCCCGAGACGGAACCCAACTCCTCTCCTCAGGACCGTAACCCTCCCAATCCACTAAGTATTGGTGACCCCGTCCCCGAGAACGCATGTCCATGATCCTACGTACCTTGTAAATAGGTGCGCTCTCGACAAGGACGGGAGGGGGAGGGAAGACGAACGGGGGTGCGAAGAAAGGGCTTGACACAGGAGACATGGAAGACAGGATGGACGCGACGAAGATGTCGCGGAAGAAGCAGTCGCACAGCGACAGGATTGACGACCTGGGAGACACGGAACGGACCAATGAACCGCGGAGTCAACTTACGAGAAGCTGTCGTAAGAGGAAGGTTGCGAGTGGAAAGCCACACTCTCTGGCCGCAACAATACCTAGGACTCTTAATCCTACGTTTATTGGCGGCTCTCACAGTCTGTGCCCTGTAACGGCAAAGTGCAGACCTCACCCTCCTCCAGGTGCGCTCACAACGTTGGACAAACGCTTGAGCGGAGGGAACGCTGGACTCGGCAAGCTGGGATGAGAACAGAGGAGGCTGGTAACCCAGACTACTCTGAAACGGAGATAACCCGGTAGCAGACGAAGGAAGCGAGTTGTGAGCGTATTCTGCCCAGGGGAGCTGTTCTGCCCAAGACGCAGGGTTTCTGAAAGAATGGCTGCGTAGTATGCGACCAATCGTCTGATTGGCCCTCTCTGCTTGACCATTAGACTGGGGATGAAACCCGGAAGAGAGACTGACGGACGCACCAATCAAACGACAGAACTCCCTCCAAAACTGTGACGTGAATTGCGGGCCTCTGTCTGAAACGGCGTCTAACGGGAGGCCATGAATTCTGAACACATTCTCGATGATGATTTGTGCCGTCTCCTTAGCAGAAGGAAGTTTAGCGAGGGGAATGAAATGTGCCGCCTTAGAGAACCTATCGACAACCGTAAGAATCACAGTCTTCCCCGCAGACAAAGGCAGACCGGTAATGAAGTCTAGGGCGATGTGAGACCATGGTCGAGAAGGAATGGGGAGCGGTCTGAGACGACCGGCAGGAGGAGAGTTACCTGACTTAGTCTGCGCGCAGTCCGAACAAGCAGCCACGAAACGGCGCATGTCACGCTCCTGAGTCGGCCACCAAAAGCGCTGGCGAATAGACGCAAGAGTGCCTCGAACACCGGGATGACCAGCTAACTTGGCAGAGTGAGCCCACTGAAGAACAGCCAGACGAGTGGAAACAGGAACGAAAAGAAGGTTACTAGGACAAGCGCGCGGCGACGCAGTGTGCGTGAGTGCTTGCTTAACCTGTCTTTCAATTCCCCAGACTGTCAACCCGACAACACGCCCATAAGGAAGAATCCCCTCGGGATCAGTAGGAGCCACAGAAGAACTAAAAAGACGGGATAAGGCATCAGGCTTGGTGTTCTTGCTACCCGGACGGTAAGAAATCACAAACTCGAAACGAGCGAAAAACAACGCCCAACGAGCTTGACGAGCATTAAGTCGTTTGGCAGAACGGATGTACTCAAGGTTCTTATGGTCTGTCCAAAAGACAAAAGGAGCGGTCGCCCCCTCCAACCACTGTCGCCATTCGCCTAGGGCTAAGCGGATGGCGAGCAGTTCGCGGTTACCCACATCATAGTTGCGTTCAGATGGCGACAGGCGTTGAGAAAAATAAGCGCAAGGATGAACCTTATCGTCAGACTGGAAGCGCTGGGATAGAATGGCTCCCACGCCTACCTCTGAAGCGTCAACCTCGACAATGAATTGTCTAGTGACGTCAGGAGTAACGAGGATAGGAGCGGACGTAAAACGTTCTTTTAGAAGATCAAAAGCTCCCTGGGCGGAACCGGACCACTTAAAACACGTCTTGACAGAAGTAAGAGCTGTGAGAGGGGCAGCAACTTGACCGAAATTACGAATGAAACGCCGATAGAAATTAGCGAAACCTAGAAAGCGCTGCAACTCGACACGTGACCTTGGAACGGGCCAATCACTGACAGCTTGGACCTTAGCGGAATCCATCTGAATGCCTTCAGCGGAAATAACGGAACCGAGAAAAGTAACGGAGGAGACATGAAAAGAGCACTTCTCAGCCTTCACGTAGAGACAATTCTCTAAAAGGCGCTGTAGAACACGTCGAACGTGCTGAACATGAATCTCGAGTGACGGTGAAAAAATCAGGATATCGTCAAGATAGACAAAAACAAAGATGTTCAGCATGTCTCTCAGAACATCATTAACTAATGCCTGAAAAACAGCTGGCGCATTGGCGAGACCAAACGGCAGAACCCGGTACTCAAAATGCCCTAACGGAGTGTTAAACGCCGTTTTCCACTCGTCCCCCTCTCTGATGCGCACGAGATGGTAAGCGTTACGAAGGTCCAACTTAGTAAAGCACCTGGCTCCCTGCAGAATCTCGAAGGCTGATGACATAAGGGGAAGCGGATAACGATTCTTAACCGTTATGTCATTCAGCCCACGATAATCCACGCAGGGGCGCAGAGTACCGTCCTTCTTCTTAACAAAAACAAAACCCCGCCCCGGCCGGAGAGGAAGAAGGCACTATGGTACCGGCGTCAAGAGACACAGACAAATAATCCTCGAGAGCCTTACGTTCGGGAGCCGACAGAGAGTATAGTCTACCCCGAGGAGGAGTGGTCCCCGGAAGGAGATCAATACTACAATCATACGACCGGTGAGGAGGAAGGGAGTTGGCTCGGGACCGACTGAAGACCGTGCGCAGATCATGATATTCCTCCGGCACTCCTGTCAAATCGCCAGGTTCCTCCTGAGAAGTAGGGACAGAAGAAACGGGAGGGATGGCAGACATTAAACACTTCACATGACAAGAAACGTTCCAGGATAGGATAGAATTACTAGACCAATTAATAGAAGGATTATGACATACTAGCCAGGGATGACCCAAAACAACAGGTGTAAAAGGTGAACGAAAAATCAAAAAAGAAATAGTTTCACTGTGGTTACCAGATACTGTGAGGGTTAAAGGTAGTGTCTCAAATCTGATACTGGGAAGATGACTACCATCTAAGGCGAACATGGGCGTAGGCTTGTCTAACTCTCTGAAAGGAATGTCATGTTTCCGAGCCCATGCTTCGTCCATGAAACAACCCTCAGCCCCAGAGTCTATCAAGGCACTGCATGTAGCACCCGAACCGGTCCAGCGTAGATGGACCGACAAAGTAGTACAGGATCTAGATGGGAGACCTGAGTAGTAGCGCTCACCAGTAGCCCTCCGCTTACTGATGAGCTCTGGCTTTTACTGGACATGAATTAACAAAATGTCCAGCAAGTCCGCAATAGAGGCACAGGCGGTTGGTGATCCTCCGTTCCCTCTCCTTAGTCGAGATGCGAATACCTCCCAGCTGCATGGGCTCAGTCTCTGAGCCAGAGGAGGGAGATGGTTGCGATGCGGAGCAGGGAAACACCGTTGACGCGAGCTCTCTTCCACGAGCCTGGTGACGAAGATCTACCCGTCGTTCTATGCGGATGGCGAGAGCAATCAAAGAGTCCACACTTGAAGGAACCTCCCGGGAGAGAATCTCATCTTTAACCACTGCGTGGAGTCCCTCCAGAAAACGAGCGAGCAGCGCCGGCTCGTTCCACTCACTAGAGGCAGCAAGAGTGCGAAACTCAATAGAGTAATCCGTTATGGATCGATCACCTTGGCATAGGGAAGCCAGGGCCCTAGAAGCCTCCCTACCAAAAACTGAACGGTCAAAAACCCGAATCATCTCCTCTTTAAAGTTCTGGTAATTGTTAGAGCAATCAGCCCTTGCCTCCCAGATAGCTGTGCCCCACTCTCGAGCCCGGCCAGTAAGGAGTGAAATGACGTAAGCAACCCGAGCTCTCTCTCTAGAGTATGTGTTGGGTTGGAGAGAGAACACAATATCACACTGGGTGAGAAAGGAGCGGCACTCCGTGGGCTGCCCGGAGTAGCAAGGTGGGTTATTAACCCTAGGTTCCGGAGGCTCGGCAGGCCAGGAAGTAACAGGTGGCACGAGACGAAGACTCTGGAACTGTCCAGAGAGGTCGGAAACCTGAGCGGCCAGGTTCTCCACGGCATGGCGAGCAGCAGACAATTCCTGCTCGTGTCTGCCGAGCATGGCTCCTTGGATCTCGACGGCAGTGTTACGGCGTCTGTAGTCGCTGGGTCCATTCTTTGGTCGGATCCTTCTGTTATGCAGGTGAATGAGGACCCAAAAGCGACTTGGCGAAAACAGAGTCTTTAATCCAGTAAAGTAAATATACAATCATAAAGCACAATTCCACTCGTAATGACGAGAACAGACTGGAGACTCGATCATGAACTGCAGGTTGCCTCGGGAAGGCACTTGAACGTAGCAGACTCAGACACCTGCTCACCACGCAGCATCTGAGGGAAACACGACACGACAGGGCGATACACAGACACAGCACGGTGAACAATAGACAAGGATCCGACAGGGCAGAAAGAAAACAAGGGGAGAAATAGGGAACAGGTGTGGGAAGACTAAATGATTGATTAGGGGAATAGGAACAGCTGGGAGCAGGAACGGAACGATAGAGAGAAGAGAGAGAGGAAGGGAGAGAGAAAAAGGGGAACGAACCTAAAAAGACCAGCAGGGGGAAAACGAACAGAAGGAAAAGCAAAATGACAAGACAATATAAGACAAAACATGACATGACCAGAGTAGCTCTAGCAGGGCAGAAATGTGACAAACTGAGGACTTGTTGTAAAGGTGGCATCCTATGACGGTGCTGTCATGTTTGTCATTTATTGTCATGTCTTGTCCCTGTGCTCCCCATGCTATTCGTTTCCCTCTGCTGGTCTTGTTTGGTTCTTTCCCTCCTTCTATCCCTCTCTCTCCCCCTCCCTCTCTCACTCTCTCGCTCTCTCTTCTCTCTGTCGTTCCGTTCCTGCTCCCAGCTGTTCCTATTCCCCTAATCATCATTTAGTCTTCCCACACCTGTTCCCGATCCTTTCCCCTGATTAGAGTCCCTATTTATTCCTTTGTGATCCGTTCCTGTCCCGTCGGTTCCTTGTATTGTATTCACCATGCTGTGATTGCGTTTCGCCCTGTCCTGTCGTGTTTTTGCCGTGATTGTGTATCACCCTGTCCTGTCGTGTTTTGTGCCTTCATCAGATGCTGCGTGTGAGCAGGTGTCTCAGTCGACTACGGCCTGCGCCTACCCGAAGCGACCTGCAGTCTGTGGCCGCTTCTCCAGTTGTTTCCCCTCTACAAGTCTAGAGGATTTCTGTTATTCCGTTTTGGACTTTAATAAACTCTGTTTCTGTTAAGTCGCGTTTGGGTCCTCTTTCACCTGCATGACAGGTGCCCTGTTGAAAGTTACTGAGCTCTTCAGTAAAGCCATTCTACTGCCAATGTTTGTGTATGGGGATTGCATGGCTGTGTACTCAATTGTATACACCTGTCAGCAACGGGTGTAGCTGAAATAGTCAAATGCACTAATTTGAAGGGGTGTCAACGTACATTTTTCTTTATACTGTATATTGTACCTTAAAACCAATAGGAAGGTTGTGAATCAAAAAACCAGTCAGAATCTGGTGTGACCACCATTTGCCTCATATAGTGCAACACATCACCTTTGCATAGAGTTGATGAGGCTGTTGATTGTGGCCTGTGGAATTATGTACCACTCCTCATCAATGTCTATAAGAAGTTGCTGGATCTTGGTGGGAACTGGAACACACTGTCGTACATGTCAATCCAGAACATACCAAACATGCTCAATCGGTATTTGGTGTTTTATTAGTATCCCCCTTAGCTGTTGCGAAAGCAGCAGCTACTCTTCCTGGGGTCCACACAAAACATGAAACATGACATAATACAGAACAATAATAGACAAGAACAGAACTACATACATTTTAAAAAGGCACATGTAGCCTACATGTCAATACATACACACACACTATCAAATAGGGGAGAGGCATTGTGCCATAAATGATTGCTTTATATGTTTTTTTAAACCAGGTTTGACATGTCTGATGAGTATGCAGGCCATGGAAGAACTGGGACATTTTCATCTGTGGCATTGTGCTGTGTGACAAAACTGCACATTTTAGAGTGGCCTTTTGTTGTCCCCAGCACAAGGTGAGCACAGAGCCTGGAGGTACTGAGGGGAACGGCACCTCAGTACCTCCAGGCTCTGATCAGGCCCTACACCCAAACAAGGGCACTGCGTTCATCCACCTCTGGCCTGCTCGCCTCCCTACCACTGAGGAAGTACAGTTCCCGCTCAGCCCAGTCAAAACTGTTCGCTGCTCTGGCCCCCCAATGGTGGAACAAACTCCCTCACGACGCCAGGACAGCGGAGTCAATCACCACCTTCCGGAGACACCTGAAACCCCACCTCTTTAAGGAATACCTAGGATAGGATAAGTAATCCTTCTCACCCCCCCCTTTAAGATTTAGATGCACTATTGTAAAGTGACTGTTCTACTGGATGTCATAAGGTGAATGCACCAATTTGTAAGTCGCTCTGGATAAGAGCGTCTGCTAAATGACTTAAATGTAAATGTAAGGTGCACTTGTGTAATTATCATGATGTTAAATCAGGTTCTTGATATGTCACACGTGTCAGGTAGATGGATTATCTTGGCAAAGGAGAAATGCTCACTAACAGGGATGTAAACAAATGTGCACAACATTTGAGAGATATAAGCTTTATGTCTAACAGAACAAAGGGTGTTATTTAATGGAAACCTCTCAAACATAATCCAGGTAGAAGCAGGAATTCCCCAGGGTAGTTGTTTAGGCCCCTTGCTTTTTCAATCTTTACTAACGACATGCCACTGTTTTTGAGTAAGGCCAGTGTGTCCATGTATGCGGATGACTCAATACTATACACATCAGCTACTATAGTGACTGAAATGACTGCAACACTTAACAAAGAGCTGCAGTTAGTTTCAGAATGGGTAGCAAGGAATAAGTTAGTCCTAAATATTTCCAAAACTTAAAGAATTGTATTTGGGACAAATCATTCACTAAACCCTAAACCTCAACTACATCTCACAATGAATAATGTGGACATTGAGCTAGTTGAGGTGACTAAACTGCTTAGAGTAACCCTGGATTGTATATCTCCATGGTCAAACATATTGATACAACAGTAGCTAAGATGGGGAGAAATCTGTCCATAATAAAGCACTGCTCTGCCTTCCTCTTAACAACACTATCAACAAGGCAGGTCCTACAGACCCTGGTTTTGTCGCACCTGGACTACTGTTCAGGACTACTGTTCAGTCAAGTGCCACAAAGAGGAACTTGGGGAAATTGCAGGTGGCTTAGAACAGGGAAGCACGGCTAGCCCTTAAAAGTACACAGAGAGCTAACATTAATGAAGTGCATGTCAATCTCTCATGACTCAAAGTGGAAAAGAGATTGACTTCCTCATTATTTGTCTTTGTAAAAGCTGAAGGTACCGAGCTGTCTTTTTAAAATACTAGCACACAGCTCGGACACCCATGCATAGTCCCCAAGTCCAGACTTTGGGAGGTGCACAGTACTACATTGAGCCATGACTACATGTAACTCTATTTCACATCAGGTAACTGATGCACGCAGTGAAATCAGATTTTAAAAGTAGGTAAAAATACACCTCATGGAACAGCGGGACTGTGAAGTAACACAAACATAGGCACAGACACATGCATACACACACATGATAACATACACACTATACACACACGTACACATGGATTTTGCGCTGTAGATATGTGGTTATGATGGGATAATGGGCCCGAGGGCACACACTAGTGTGTTGAGAATTCTGTAATACATGTGTTGTAATGTTTTCATAAATTTAATACATTTCTGCAAAGAAACCACTACAAAAGGACACCAATAATAAGAAGAGACTTGCTTGGGCCAAGAAACATGCAATGGGCATTAGAAATCTGTCCTTTGGTCTGATGAGTCCAAATTAGAGATTTGTGGTTCCAACCGTCGTGTCTTTGTGAGACGCAGAGTAGGTGAATGGATGATCTCCAATGTGTGGTTCCCACCATGAAGCATGGAGGAGGAGGTGTGATGGTGTGGGGGTGCTTTTTGCTGGTAACAATGTCTGTGATTAATTTAGAAATCAAGGCACACTTAACCAGCATGGCTACCACAGCATTCTGCAGCAATACGCCATCCCATCTGGTTTGCGCTTAGTGGGGCTTTCATTTGTTTTTCAACAGGACAATGATCCAACACACCTAAATGTTGTGTAATGGATATTTAACTAAGAAGGAGAGTGATGGACTGCTGCATCAGATGATCTGGCCTCCACAATCATACAAAAATATTTCCCAAGCTTTAAACATCCCAAGGAGCACTGTGCAAGCGATAATATTGAAATGGAAGGAGTATCAGACCACTGCAAATCTACCAACACCTGGCCGTCCCTCTAACCTTTCAGCTCATACAAGGAGAAGACTGATCAGCGATGCAGTCAAGAGGCCCATGATCACTCTGGATGAACTGCAGAGATCTACAGCTGAGGTGGGACACTCTGTCCATAGGACAACAATCAGTCGTATACTGCACAAATCTGGCCTTTATGGAAGAGTGGCAAGAAGAAAGCCATTTCTTAAAGATATCCATAAAAAGTGTCGTTTAAAGTTTGCCACAAGCCACCTGGGAGACACACCAAACATGTGGAAGAAGGTGCTCTGGTCAGATGAAACCAAAATTGAACTTTTTGGCAACAATGCAAATCGTTATGTTTGGCGTAAAAGCAACACAGCTCATCACCCTGAACACATCATCCCCACTGTCAAACATGGTGGTGGCAGCATCATGGTTTGGTCCTGCTTTTCTTCAGCAGGGACAGGGAAGATGGGTAGAATTGATGGGAAGATGGATGGAGCCAAATACAGGACCATTCTGGAAGAAAACCTGATGGAGTCTGCAAAAGACCTGAGACTGGGACGGAGATTTGTCTTCCAACAAGACAATGATCCAAAACATAAAGCAAAATCTACAATGGAATGGTTCAAAATAAACATATCCAGGTGTTAGAATGGCCAAGTCAAAGTCCAGACCTGAATCCAATCGAGAATCTGTGGAAAGAACTGAAAACTGCTAATTTTCAGCCATTCTCAAACCTTAAGCAAAATTCTGGAGAAATTAGTGTTCAAAAAGCTAAATTAATTGTTAAGTGCCAACTGTATTTCTGAAATATTCCAATCTGTTTTTCGGGCCCACCACAGCACAGAGACCGCCTTAGTTAAAGTGGTAAATTATCTTAGAGCCAACACAGATGCCAAACAGCTCTCTGTCCTTGTTCTTTTGGATTAAACCTTTTCATACATGATTTCCAAATATCTCTAATGGTTGCCCCAGTGTGAGTTGTTTTATGCACGTGATGTCAGAATGCAGTCACAGTTCCAAAATGTGATTATTACGCACAGGACAGTTGACACGTGCTGCCTGCTAATTATCTATAGGCTATGTTTCAACTTGTCAATTTCAAATGATTTTCTAACAGATTGTATTTTCTAACAACACTTTGATTTGAGGTGTGTTGCACCTCCTCATTAATTCACATAGAAGTAGCCCAATTCAGCGCTGCGGACAATTTATGTTTGTGAATAAAGGGAAGTGAATGATCGCAGCCGGCACACCCCCTCCAACAGACCAAACGCATCTTGTCTCCTTTTATTATCTTTGGGTGACGGGAAAAATAAACATGACGGCGCTAATTCCTACCCATCGTCCGATTACTTTCGATTTCTAGAAAGTGTTTTACTCAATTATTTCGATCAATGTTGAGCTCACCCGTGATGTGATTAATTATAAATAGTCATTGCTATTAGCTAATTCATATTGTGGTTTCTGTCAGCCTAGAGTTATCTAAATATGACCGCTTGTGTTACGTCAATCTTTCCCCAGTTAGCGCTAAGACTAATGTACAGTATCTACATTTTCCGGTATGGATGATTGTGTATGCTGTTGCTACTTCTCTGAATGTCTTAACATTGCATCCACAAATGAACTGGTCACATTCAGGACGTAACTTTGTATGGACTGTATTTGTGCAAAAGGTTTATGTGAAAAAAAACTGTCTAGCTGAAATGCTGACTCTTGCGTCAATCGAAAATGGACGTTCTAAATATGCATTCTAATCAAACCAGTTTGAGTTTACGCTGCAGGGACCACTGTAGAATGATCATACCAGTTTGTTGGTATGTATGAAAAGGTTAAGTGCTGCATTCGACACTGTTGACCATGATGTCCTTCTGGACAGACTGGAAAGGTGGGTTGGACTCTCAGGTCCAGTTCTAAATTGGTTTAAGACTTATTTAACCTGTCAAGAGTTTGTCACCCTTTGTGAACATAACTCAGAGAAAATACATCTGTTCCACAAGTTTCCATTTTGGGTCCAATACTGTTAAGTTTATATATGTTAGCCCTTGGCAACGTGATCAGAAAGCACAGAATTGATTTTCACAACTTTACATTTGTGTCACCAGAGGATTTATCTCCACGGATAAATTATTAGATTCTAATAGTGATTTAAATACTTAGATGGCTTCCTCATACTAAATCAAGACAATACTGAGGTACTTATTTTTGGAGTCAAACCATAAGAGAGAGAATCTGGCCGCACATTTTAATTCATAGGTAATAAAGATAAACACCGGGTAAAAAAACAAGGTAAAATTTTAGATTCTAACGCAATTTCGAGTCACATATTAGGAATGTGACCAAAATAGCTTTTTATTATCTGAGGAACATTGCTAAGGTGCAGCCGTTTCTCTCTCAGGCTGATACTGTCACACCCTGATCGGTTTCTCCTGTCTTTGTGCTTGTCTCCACCCCCTCCAGGTGTCTCCCATCTCCCCCCATTATCCCCTACCTGTATTGTCTGTTTGTCTGTTGCCAGTTTGTCTTGTTCCGTTAAGTCCTACCAGCACGTTCCCGTGTTCCCTGTGCTGGGAGAACACCATGACCAAGTATTTGATACATTGCTGAAACAATTCCCAAAATTCCCAACTAGGCAGCAAGCCACAAAAGTAATCTCCCAGACTCTAAGCAACCCCGCCACCAGTGGCACCTCTTCCCAGCTTATCCCGGTACCTCATGAACCTTGCTTACCTCCTCCGGAGCTCTACCCTGTAGATTCTGGAACCTGTCGGGCGTATCTCTCCCAGTGCGCCCTCATCTTCGAGCTGTAGCTTTCTTCGTTCCCCTCGGACCACTTGAAGATAACTTATTTGATAACTCTGATCCACGGAGAACACTCCCTGGGCTACGGTGGTGTGGGAGCAACAGTCCACCGTTATCCTCAGTCTGGAGGGGTTTGTGGGGGATGTACGTGAAGTGTAAGATTCTCAGTTGTCCGGAAGAAAGGCTGCTCATAAGCTGCTCCAACTATGTCTAGACTCCCGTAAAGTGGCAAACGATACAGTGGATTTTCGCACGTTGCTGGCTGAGAGTGCCTGGAACCCGGAAGCCCTATTCGAAGCGTTCCTTTGCGGATTATGGAAGGTGATTTAAAGACAAGCTCGCAGCCCAGGAGGTATGATCAGTAGTTGTGTGGATGTGGTCAGTACAGTGCCTTGCGAAAGTATTTGGCCCCCTTGAACTTTGTGACCTTTTGCCACATTTCAGGCTTCAAACATAAAGATATAAAACTATTTTTGTGTGAAGAATCAACAACAAGTGGGACACAATCATGAAGTGGAACAACATTTATTGGATATTTCAAACTTTTTTAATAAATCAAAAACTGAAAAATTGGGCGTGCAAAATTATTCAGCCCCTTTACTTTCAGTGCAGCAAACTCTCTCCAGAAGTTCAGTGAGGATCTCTGAATGATCCAATGTTGACCTAAATGACTAATGATGATAAATACAATCCACCTGTGTGTAATCAAGTCTCCGTATAAATGCACCTGCACTGTGATAGTCTCAGAGGTCCGTTAAAAGCGCAGAGAGCATCATGAAGAACAAGGAACACACCAGGCAGGTCCGAGATACTGTTGTGAAGAAGTTTAAAGCCGGATTTGGATACAAAAATATTTCCCAAGCTTTAAACATCCCAAGGAGCACTGTGCAAGCGATAATATTGAAATGGAAGGAGTATCAGACCACTGCAAATCTAAACTTTCAGCTCATACAAGGAGAAGACTGATCAGAGATGCAGCCAAGAGACCCATGATCACTCTGGATGAACTGCAGAGATCTACAGCTGAGGTGGGACACTCTGTCCATAGGACAACAATCAGTCATATATTGCACAAATCTGGCCTTTATGAAAGAGAGGCAAGAAGAAAGCCATTTCTTAAAGATATCCATAAAAAGTGTTGTTTAAAGTTTGCCACAAGGGAGACACACCAAACATATGGAAGAAGGTGCTCTGGTCAGATGAAACCAAAATTGAACTTTTTGGCAACAATGCAAAACGTTATGTTTGGCGTAAAAGCAACACAGCTCATCACCCTGAACACACCATCCCCACTGTCAAACATGGTGGTGGCAGCATCATGGTTTGGGCCTGCTTTTCTTCAGCAGGGACAGGGAAGATGGTTAAAATTGATGGGAAGATGGATGGAGCCAAATACAGGACCATTCTGGAAGAAAACCTGATGGAGTCTTCAAAAGACCTGAGACTGGGACGGAGATTTGTCTTCCAACAAGACAATGATCCAAAACATAAAGCAAAATCTACAATGGAATGGTTCAAAAATAAACATATCCAGGTGTTAGAATGGCCAAGTCAAAGTCCAGACCTGAATCCAATCGAGAATCTGTGGAAAGAACTGAAAACTGCTGTTCACAAATGCTCTCCATCCAACCTCACTGAGCTCGAGCTGTTTTGCAAGGAGGAATGGGAAAAAAATTCAGTCTCTCGATGTGCAAAACTGATAGAGACATACCCCAAGCGACTTACAGCTGTAATCACAGCAAAAGGTGGCGCTACAAAGTATTAACTTAAAGGGGCTGAATATTTTTGCACGCCCAATTTTTCAGTTTTTGATTTGTTAAAAAAGTTTGAAATATCCAATAAATGTGGTTCCACTTCATGATTGTGTCCCATTTGTTGTTGATTCTTCACAAAAAAATACAGTTTTGTATCTTTATGTTTGAAGCCTGAAATGTGGCAAAAGGTCGCAAAGTTCAAGGGGGCCGAAAACTTTTGCAAGGCACTGTATCTAATCAATTTTAGAATATGGCTGTAAGGTAACAAAATGTGGAAAAAGGGGCCTGAATACTTTCCCAACGCACTGTATACATTTTTCTAGTCCTAGAGACAATCTGAGAATTCATATGAGAACTACATTTATGGGCTAATACAAGACAAGCATGCAATACTTTCATGGTCCTACTATGAATGCATTGAAACCCCCTGCAGGACCACTGGGGTGTTCCAGAAAACAGGATCATTATGTCGATCTGGTTCATTTAGAAAGCTGAACTTGAATATGGGTTTTGGTTGTCAAGTAACCCATACCATGTACATTTTACACATCTGTATTGCTCAAAAATATGAATTCATTTCAGGGTCATCTGGCCAACTCAATGATCTTGCATTCTGAAACAGACAGACCACATACCAACTCAGCACTGATGAGAAACACTGAGTACAATAGTAGAGAAATAACAGGCAAAACAAATGCAGGATTTTATTAGTTGTGGTCAGTAGCCGTGTGGTCAATAGTTGTGGTGAGTAGTTGTGTGGTTGTCGGTGTGGTCAGTAGTTGTGTGGTTGTTGTTGTGGTCAGTAGATGTGTGGTCAGTAGTTGTGGTCTGTGGCTGTGGTCAGTAGTTCTGTTGCTGGTTCTTTGGGCCCTATAGTATGGACGTGATCAGCAGTTGTGTTGTGGTCAGTAGTTGTGTTGTGGTCAGTGGTTGTAGTCAGTAGTTGTGTGGTTGTCGTCAGTTGTTGCGGTCTGTAGTTTGTCAGTAGTTGTGTGTCACTGGTCAGTTGTTGTGTGGTTGTGGTCAGTATTTGGGTGGTTCTGATGCTACTTTTCTGGCCCCTACATTATGGACATGGTCAGTAGTTGTGGTCAGTTGTTGTGGTTAGTAGATGTGGTTGTGGGCAGTAGTTGTGTGGTTGTGGGCAGTAGTTCTGTATTTAAATAGTTTTGTCGACAGTATTTGTGTGGTTCAGCAGTTGCGTTGTTCAGTAGTTGTGTGGTTATTGTCAGTAAACAAGCACACCATTCCAGACCGGTCTGCCTGTTTTACAGTTTGAATTGTTCTTCTAGCTAAAATGGTTGAAGACTTGTAGTGACCAGAATTTACCCATTCTAGTCTTTGGCTCCTGAAATGCATTGGGATTCATGCAAATATCGTAATAGTGTGAAAAGTATTATTAGTAGTATCAAAAAACATTTAAGCACACTGGCCAGTGGTGGTCTGGACATTTGACAGTTGTTTTGGTGTTGGTAACTTTGGCGGTTTTGGCAGCAGAATAATATTATTATTAAGTATGAACAGTTCGTAATGTTGTGCTTTGCGTTAAGCAAGCACACCTAATTATTTCAGGCCACTAATTCAGCTGATTGGCAAGGTGTGCATCAACAAGCCCAAGTTGGAGATGTGCTGCCACAAGTAGGATCCAAAACTGGTGGCTGACTTGTTGGTGGCCCTTCTGCCGAGAACTGTGCTGGCGAGCACCAACCAACCATTCAGCATAAGGAAATGTGTGTAAGGAGAAGCTGGACGATTACATTGTGGAGGCTGTCCCCGGTAACATTTTACCTCATTTTACCTCAAGTTACCAGTTTCATGTACAGCTTCTATATGCGTTCTCATTGTGCTGGAAGATTATTATCTATTGGAAAGTCTGGTAATAACTTTGTTTGAGCAGATCCCTACTCATCAGCCACTATTAATGGTCATAAATGTTATTTCTTCTTCTCTCTTCCTTTCATGGCTCCTTTCTTCTGTCTTTTATCTCTATCCTATCATTTTCTTTTTATCCTTATGTTCCATTTTTTCTCAACATTTCTCTCTTTTCCCCTTGCTCTCTTCTGTCTTTATCCTCTCACTTTCCCCTCTGTCCTACTTTCTGTCCATTTTCTCTCTTTCTATATTTTCTCAGTCTTTATCCTCTCACTTTCCCCTCTGTCCTACTTTCTGTCCATCCATTTTCTACATTTTTATATTTTTTCTCTGTCTTTATCCTCTCACTTTCCCCTCTGTCCTACTTTCTGTCCATTTTCTCTCTTTCTATATTTTCTCAGTCTTTATCCTCTCACTTTCCCCTCTGTCCTACTTTCTGTCCATCCATTTTCTATATTTTTTCTCTGTCTTTATCCTCTCACTTTCCCCTCTGTCCTACTTTCTGTCCATACATTTTCTACATTTTTTCTCTTTCTTTTTCATCCTCTTTTGCTATTGTTTCTCCTCTCTCGCTTTACCTTTCTCTCTATCCTCTCAATTTCTTCATCTCTCTTTCCCCCTTCTTTCTCTTCTCTCCTTCCCCTCTACCTCCATTCTCTTTATCCTATTTCTAACTTTCTCTATTCTCTCGCATTCTCTTTTTCTCTTTTAATACCCATTTCTTCAGCAATTCCACACCTTTTTTTTCAGGGAATATATCTTTTCCATTTTTTTTCATATGCACAGCACCTTTTGATTAAGTTTTTTGGGGTATGTTTTGTGTGCGCACAGGCTTGCTTAAGTTTGTGTGATTCTTGAGATTGTTGAGGCTTGAGCTTTTTATTGATCTAATTCAATGTTGCATTATGTCAGTACCATAAAGCATTCGTTTTTTGGTCACTTCAACCAAAAAAAGGGATGACAAAGACCATAGTATCATGGTAATAATACATTGTAAACAACTACCATGCTTTCCTGTTTACATGCTGCTAGTACTATAACACATGCAGTCACTCCACCTGTGGTAGTACCAATCAACAAAATACATTGCTTTTTGGTCACTAGCATGACAGGAACATACTATGGTATTTGCACCATGAAAAATAAGAAAGGTCCATGGTATTCTTTTCCATTGTACTACCATGGTACATGTTTGTCAGGGCTGTCTAGTTCTTAACCGTACATCCCACACACACGTTAGGTTGTGCTTTAGCATCAGTTTGAGAGGCTCACAGATCAATGCTAAGCTATCAATTGCCTGTAATAAAATTGTTGAATTGTGCTGTGTAGGCCTCTATTTGACATCTACAAAAGACTGTTGGGTGGGATGAAGGTGTTTTGTTGAGATACAAGAAGACAGTGTCTTAGTCATTTAACTGGAGGGGGTAGTTAGTCTGACAGGGGTATCCCTTGGCAACAACAACATGTGGAAGACAGCCTTTTGCTAAGAGATTTCTTCAACCAGAAAAGTGGACCGCCCTTCCTTCCTCCTAAGGAGATTATAGCTTGCAAATGCAGGTACTCTCACTCTATCCGTTAGTTTACATGTTCCGACTTGCCCTAATCAGAAAAGACCCCACCTCAAAAACAATATGAACTTTGTGAAATTGTTTCGGTAGAAACGTTTGTTGAGTTCCGTAAATATCCATCCATGGCCTGCCCTATGACATTCCCTAGCCTAGCTTGACTAGTCAGTCAGTGATAGCAGACCTTATTTCCATGAGAATGGTGAGGGGCAGGGAAAGGGTTAAGCCTGGACTGTGGGATAAGGAAGAATAGGCATTCAATGCAACGCTAATTTTCTGCCCCGTGGGACACACCAAGAAAAGAGGACAAAGCCCAGCATAAGGCATGCTGAGAACCACGGTATACTGTGTGCACCTGCATGCTCTAAAGCAGTGAGGGGAACAATGAGATTTACCGAAACGGGCAATTATGCTCTGAAGTCCACTCTCCTTTTCTGTTGGCAAAGAAGCGGGCAAAGGTCTGGAGAAAGTGAGATATTATCGGTGGATGTAGACCTATATAGGACTTTTACTTATGCCAGATTTTCTCAAGCTACAAATAAATAAAAGCAATGTATATGAAAATCTGTCTCAATTTTAATCCTAAAGCTTAGCTACATTTTATGTAAATGGTGTTTGTTTAGGAATTTGTAATAGAAAAATTGTGACGGTAAGAAAATAGAAAAATGATAAAACAAATCTTTATTTCTTTTGTTTTTACATTATTATCGTCAAGTGACTTGAAATAACAATACCCTTACTATAAGGGCATTAATAAAAACATTATTCAATACATTTCACAACTCTGAACCTTAGAAAGCAGCATTGATTTAAACTAAACGATAACAAAATCCTCAAACATTTGTTCAGTTTTGCTTCAAAAAGTTGTGAAATGAAAAAACCAACTGCTGTTAACTTGAATATAAATCAAAGTGTATAGACCCATTTAGATGTACATTTGTTTTCTGAACAGACAGAATAGGCAGTTTGAGAGAAAAACTTGGGATTGTCAGCGTCGAAGCCATTTTGTTCAGAATTCATCAAAATAAAGTCCTCTTCAACTTTTTGAGATCCCATTTCAGTCCTAAAAACTATTTTCATATGAGGGGGTTTAGAGAAAGGCCAGAATGGGACAATATCTGGGGTTTGCAATAACTCATAACCATTGAGGCGTTCCAACTAAAATGTACACTGAAATCAATCAATGACATCATCTTGCCACAAAATAGTGTTTGTGTCAGTGACCGATCTTTGTATTCACATTTTGCATCTTTGTATTAAAATTACGTTTTTCTTTCTTCAGTCCCTACACATTTACTAACCACATCAGTCTACCACCAGTCAATCCCAGCAGACCAAGTGAGATCAGGTTGTGGGTAAGAGTGAATTCAAAGGTGGGTGAGTGGAGCTGACCCTCCCAGGTAATGCTGCTGGATGTTAGCTGCCGAGGCAGAGTACCCCCTCTGGGCATCTGAGGCATCTCCCCCAGGCATGTACATGCTGATCATGTCTCTGAGATGGTCCCCCTGGACCTGGGGACCACGCTGGGCCTGGTGGTGGTTGTGGGTCCCCGTAGGGGAGGGGGACATGCTGTGGCCATCAGACTGCTGCTTCACCATGGACATCACTGGGCTGACCTGCTGGGGGCTGCTGCTGTAGGACATGGGGCTGGATGACAGAGATTGGAGAGTGAGTTACTAATCAATTTAGGCAAATAAATGAGAGGAACTATTGGACTTGAAAAAGTCACAAAATAACAGAAAACAAACCTACAACCTACATTAACAAGGTGTGAATAGGCTACCAGCATCCTTAAAACAACCTGGTCATTGGTTTGGTTGTTCCAACATATCAATGACTGTTGATTAGCAACAGTTTAGGCCTATAGCTCCCATTGGAAAGGAAATATAGAAAACACAGCAATTCCATTCACTGACAAAACCATCTAAATTCACCTGTATGCGTTAGCACCATTCATGTAGGCCTGCGCCTGGGCCACGCTGGACTGATACTGAAGTGCTGACAGGTCATAGCGGTGAAGTTGCTGGCTGTAGCCGAGCGCCTCGCTCTGCATCGCCGCTGTGTAGCCCCCGGTGTGGCCCCAGCCATAACTGTCGATTCTGGGGTTTCCACCTTGTCCCTGAGCCGTGGACGCACTCAGCAGGTGGTTACCAGCCGACATCTGATACTGCGCGGCTAGAGTATTGTTCTTCGGCATTAGTTTGGTTTTACGACGGGGTTTGTATTTATAGTCTGGATAATCCTTCATGTGCACCGCGCGGAGGCGCTTGGCCTCGTCAATGAAGGGCCTTTTCTCTGCGTCTGTCAGAGATTTCCACGCGACACCCAGTCGTTTGGATATCTCAGAATTGTGCATTTTGGGATTCTCCTGGGCCATTTTCCGTCGCTCACCGCGAGACCATACCATGAAGGCATTCATGGGCCGCTTGACTTTGTCCATCGGGTCGGGTTGGATTGCCGGTGGTTTGGATCCTGTGTGGCCGCCCCCGTGCCCCCCTCCTCCATTGGCAGGTGGCATCCCTGTTCCAAGATGATGCGAGGGACCAGAGGACTTGAGTTGGTGTTCCATAATGTTATACATATTTACCATAAACGAAATATACAATTTGTGAACAAAGTTTTAAAAGTACGCCTGCTGTCCTCGCAGTGGTTGACCAAACTTCCTTGGTAAAAAGTCGGTGAAAATGTCAACCAAGCATCCCAAGCATTAGTTGAAAACAATACAATTAAAATGTCAGCGATGTAAATAAAGTCGTAGCAAAAACATCCTGCTACCAACTCACGATTCAGATGCAGACCTTTAGGCTACTCTGAGAATTGAGATCAAGAGATACTGCTGTAGAGTTCCTTCTTGAAATCAGAACTCCCTCTCCCACTGGTAGCTTGGTGATTATAAAACGTATTCTCCAGTAAATCCGCTCTTAACTTCCCTCCCTTCCTCCACCCTACTAATTTACATCACTATAGAAGGGGTGCGGTGAATTTGGAATGCACTTGAGTGAATATGAAAAGAGGAGGAATCGCTGAGGGAGGGAAGGAGGGGGGCAGGGGGGATCCCTCACCCACCTCTCTCTTTCCAATAGCAAAGACAAACTTTAGTTTGTTACATGTATGATATAGTTCATGTTTATTTCCATAACATTGGCCACCACAGAGACATGTTTAATGCAAGGGAGGTAGGAAGGAAGGATGTGGAAGGGGTTCACCTCACCCAGTCTCTCTCCAATAAAAACTTTTAAACTATTTTAAATGTTCAGATGTATTATTTTTATTTACTGAAGATATAGAATCATTTGGTTTCCGATTTTTTGGGGGGCCTAATATTGACCACCAAACTAATGACACTTGTTGACAATAATCCAAGTTTAGGCTTTTCAAATAAATGTCATATAAGAATGAAATCTGTAGTGTTTTTGAATGACCTAATATATGACAATATTACATTCCATTGTGGAGTGCCTGGTAGACCTATGTTTTCAGAGAGAAAGGATGTCAACAAAACAGGATCCATTTCCCAATGTAGCCCATGATCTATGCCCCCTCTACACAGTAGCAGCTCCCTGCTGTTCTAAAATCAGGCTAGGCGTGATATTACTCGTAGCTACCCATTGACACCCTTTTCTAGATTACATGGTCATCACTTTACATCTCCATTGTTGGTTAGGTGTTCACCCATAGCCATCCATCAGTAAATAACAAGACTACTGGGCCGGCATCATAACCGAGTGCTAACTGGCACCTAGTTAGCACTCATCATAACTGAGTGCTAACTGGCACCTAGTTTAGCACTCATCATAACTGAGTGCTAACTGGCACCTAGTTCACTTCAAACTGAGTAGAGTGATACAAGCAAATAGCTTGATTACAATAGCTAAAAATAGACCACAATGTGCACAATAATCCCAGTCCCCCTCAGCTACGGGGAGATTTGGTTGGTTGAGAGGTCAATCTGTTGATTTGGACTTGTCTAAAAGTCCACAGAAATAGACACATTATTTTCCTAGCCACCGTGCTTTGCTTGCTGTTTGGGGTTTTAGGCTTGGGTTTCTGTATAGCACTTTCAGCTGATGTAAAAAGGGCGTTATAAATCAATTTGATTGATTTGGAAAAGGAATAGTTCCAATCGCCACAGTAATACAGCCATTATGCAATTTATTTGGACTGATTCCAATGACCAAGACAATGCAGCCATTATCCAATTCATTTGACTTTATTTGTACTTATGGAGTGAGTGTTCGTCTCCTATTGTGCCAGGGTCATTCTTATTGTGAGCATAATATAGGGGAAGTAGAGGAAACACATTTATGTCTCCTGGTGTTGTGATGGTGACAATCAATTCAGCATTAAAGTGGACAAATAAAAGACAGACAGGGAGGTTTGAAAGCCTCGAGCATTATATACAAGAAAAAAAATGATTGGTAATGACAGATTTGAGGCAATGAAAATCAAGGCAAGGAAAATGAAGTGAAGAGGTTGAGGAGAAGAAAGAGTGAAGAAAGAGAGGGAGGCAAAAAAACAGAGTTGCACAAAGAAAGGGTTGGTGATGGGGGGTTGGTGGTAAGGAGAGAAAGTCCTCAGAGACAAGCAGATTGAAAGCCGCTCTATTCATCGCTCTCTCCTCCGGCTCTTCTCATGTAAATGTCCCTGCAGTCTCCCAGCTATCCGTCACAGGGCAGGGGGACCCAGGCAGTGCCCTTTACGAGCCTCCCGCACACACAATTGCCCTGCCAACAATTGGGGTGCCAGTGGGGGGTGGGCGGTCACGGTTGGGAGGCCAATCCTAGTGAGAGAAATACTGGAGGATGGATACCGGAGGGGAGAGAAATTAGAGGAATGGCCACCGACATTGAGCCAGAGAAGCATACATTGGTTTAGGTTGATTGTGTTAAATAACATAAGGAAAAGCAATGAAATTACAAGAGAAACAGTGTGAGAAATACAAGAGGCTGCTTTGACGTCATTCTCAAGTGTAAAAAACGTTTTGGGTGAAGAATTGTTTCTTATTGAGAAAGAAATAGGACGCCGACATGCTTTTATTTCCTAATAACTGATTCATTTAAAGACTTGCTCAATTGACACGCAGAGATATTTAGAGGGGGCTACCATGCAGTGGTGCTGCTTGACTCAGCAATCCTATACTAGACATTTAGATCTTTAGAGGGGGATACCAGTCTTGGGTGCCTTCCATGCAGCGGTGCTGCTTGACTCAGCAACCCTATACTAGACATTTAGATCTTTACATTTACATTTACATTTAAGTCATTTAGCAGATGCTCTTATCCAGAGCGACTTACAAATTGGTGCATTCACCTTATGACATCCAGTGGAACAGCCACTTTACAATAGTGCATCTAAATCTTTTAAGGGGGGGGGGGGTAGAAGGATTACTTTATCCTATCCTAGGTATTCCTTAAAGAGGTGGGGTTTCAGGTGTCTCCGGAAGGTGGTGATTGACTCCACTGTCCTGGCGTCGTGAAGGAGTTTGTTCCACCATTGGGGGGCCAGAGCAGCGAACAGTTTTGACTGAGCTGAGCGGGAACTGTACTTCCTTAGTGGTAGGGAGGCGAGCAGGCCAGAGGTGGATGAACGCAGTGCCCTTGTTTGGGTGTAGGGCCTGATCAGAGCCTGGAGGTACTGAGGTGCCGTTCCCCTCACAGCTCCGTAGGCAAGCACCATGGTCTTGTAGCGGATGTGAGCTTCAACTGTAAACCAGTGGAGAGAGCGGAGGAGCGGGGTGACGTGAGAGAACTTGGGAAGGTTGAACACCAGACGGGCTGCGGCGTTCTGGATGAGTTGTAGGGGTTTAATGGCACAGGCAGGGAGCCCAGCCAACAGCGAGTTGCAGTAATCCAGACGGGAGATGACAAATGCCTGGATTAGGACCTGCGCCGCTTCCTGTGTGAGGCAGGGTCGTACTCTGCGGATGTTGTAGAGCATGAACCTACAGGAACGGGCCACCGCCTTGATGTTAGTTGAGAACGACAGGGTGTTGTCCAGGATCACGCCAAGGTTCTTAGCGCTCTGGGAGGAGGACACAATGGAGTTGTCAACCGAGGGGGCTACCAGTCTTGGGTGCCTTCCATGCAGCGGTGCTGCTTGACTCAGCAATGCTATACTAGACATTTAGATCTTTAGAGGGGGCTACCAGTCTTGGGTGCCTTCCATGCAGTGGTGTTGCTTGACTCAGCAATCCTATACTAGACATTTAGATTTAAAGAAATACAGATCACTTTTTGTTTAAATGCACCCACAAGAGTTAGAAAAGTTTTGTACAATGTGTACATTGTTTTACTCGTTACTGTGGAGTCATGAAGTGGATCAAGTTAAAAATAATCCCATGTAATCATGTTTTTTCAGATATGCTATTGGGAGTACATTTCAGTCATTTATATAATCTTTGTGTGTGTCTTTATGTTTAGTTTATTAGGATCCCCATTAGCTGTTGCACATGCAGCAGCTACTTTTCCTGTGTCCTGAAACAACTACTCTTTAGGCTATAGCCCCCTCGAAAGATATCTGTGTGTCAATTGAGCAAGTCTTAAATGATTCAGTTATTAGGGAATAAAAGCATCTCGGCATCCTAGCATTTAAACAAAAAGTGATCTGTATTTCTTCAAATCTAAATATCACTAGTATAGGATTGCTGAGTCAAGCAGCACCACCGCATGGAAGGCACCAAAGACTGGTAGCCCCCTCTAAATGTCTAGTATAGCATTGCTGAGTCAAGCAGCACCGCTGCATGGAAGGCACCCAAGACTGGTAGCCCCCTCTAAATGTCTAGTATAGCATTGCTGAGTCAAGCAGCACCACTGCATGGAAGGCACCCAAGACTGGTAGCCCCCTCTAAATGTCTAGTATAGCATTGCTGAGTCAAGCAGCACCACTGCATGGAAGGCACCCAAGACTGGTAGCCCCCTCTAAATGTCTAGTATAGCATTGCTGAGTCAAGCAGCACCACTGCATGGAAGGCACCAAAGACCGGAAAGTATTTGGAATCCATCTGGTGGTAGATAATGGTATAACAACCCAGCCATTATGTAATATATTATTTTTTCTCTGACAGGAAATGTCAAACTAACATTCTACCCCTAAAATGGGACTGGTCAAGCATAATGCATTTGCCAAATATCAACAATAAATGTTCAATTTACACAAAATGTGATTAGTAGTCTGTACTATGCTCAACTCTAATAAATGAAACACCTTATTTACATAAGCATTCATACTCTTTGCTATGAGACTCATAACTGAGCTCAGGTGCATCTGGTTTCCAATGATCATCCTTGAGATGTTTCTACAACTTGGTGTCCAGCTGTGGTAAATTCAATTGATTGGACATGATTTGGAAAGGCACACACCTGAGAGTGCATGTCAGAGCAAAAACCAAGCCATGAGATCGAAGGAATTGTACGTAGAGTTCCGAGAGAGGATTGTGTCAAGGTACAGATTTGGGGAAGGGTACCAAAACATTTCTGCAGCATTGAAGGTTCCCAAAAACATAGTGGCCTCCATTATTCTTAAATGGAAGTAGTTTTGTTACCACCAAGACTCTTCCTAGAGCTGGCCACCCGGTCAAATGGGGGAGAAGGGCCTTGGTCAGGGAGGTGACCAAGAACCTGATGGTCACGCTGACAGAGCTCCAGACTTCCTCCTTGGAAATGTTAGAACCTTCCAGAAGGACAACCATCTCTCCAGTACTCCACCAATCAGGCCTTTATGGTAGAGTGGCCAGACAGAAGCCACTCTTCAGTAAAAGGCATAACAGCCCGCTTGGAGATGGCCAAAAGGCATCTAAAGGACTCAGACAATGATTCCCTGGTCTGATGAAACCAAGATAGAACTTTTTGGCCTGAATGCTAAGCATTACGTCTGGAGGAAACCTGGCACCATCCCTACGGTGAAGCACGGTGGTGCCACCATCATGTTGTGGGGATGTTTTTCAGCAGCAGGGACTGGGAGACTAGTCAGGATCGAGGGAAAAGTGAACGGAGCAAAGTACAAAGATCCTGTTAAGGTTGACCTTACAACAGGATAACGACCCTAAGCACACAGCCAAGACAATGCATGAGCGGCTTCGGGACAAGCCTCAATGTCCTTGAGCGGCCCAGCCAGAGCCCGGACTTGAACCCAATCAAACATTTCTGGAGACCTGAAAATAGCTGTGCAGCGACACTCCCCATCCAACCTGACAGAGCTTGAGAGGATATGCAGAGAAGAACAAGAAACTCCCCAAATACAGGTGGGCCAGGCTTGTAGCATCATACCCAAGAAGAAAGGCTAATCACTGCCAAAGGTGCTTCAACGAAGTATTGAGTAAAGGGTCTGAATATTTATGCAAGTGTTTTTTTTTTTGTAAAGCATTTGCAGAAATTTCTGAACCTATTTTTGCTGTCATGGGATAGTGTGTAGATTGAAGGGAAAAAAATATTTAATCAATTTTAGAATAAGCCTGTAACGTAACAATGTGGAAAAGGGGTCTGAATACTTTCAACGCACTGTATACATTTGTCTAGTCCTAGAGACAATCCAAGAATTCATATGAGAACTACATTTATGGGCTAATACAAGACAAGCATGCAATACTTTCATGGTCCTACTATGAATGCATTGAAACCCCCTGCAGGACCACTGGGGTGTTCCAGAAAACAGGATCATTATGTCGATCTGGTTCATTTAGAAAGCTGAACTTGAATATGGGTTTTGGTTGTCAAGTAACCCATACCATGTACATTTTACACATCTGTATTGCTCAAAAATATGAATTCATTTCAGGGTCATCTGGCCAACTCAATGATCTTGCATTCTGAAACAGACAGACCACATACCAACTCAGCACTGATGAGAAACACTGAGTACAATAGGAGATAAATAACTGGCAAAACAAATGCAGGATTTTATTTGGTAACTTTATTGAAGTCATTCCCCTCCCCCAATTTGTAAAATGAAACCAAACGAATGAATAAAAAAGGGGTGGAAAATAAATAGTTTGTACTGGATGTTGATTTGCCTATAGGGTTTGTCGAGTCCAAATATCTTTGCGACCAAAAAAACCTCCCAATACCCTCTGTACACAGTCATGCTCTGCCCCCAAAATGTCAATGAACGTTTAGAACAAGGGTTCAATGTCAACCCGTGTGAAATGTCAATTATACTACACACTAGAAATATCTACCAACATGTTTGGAACACCACTAAGTGTATTCAAATAATTGCTGTACTTCCAAGGGGGCACATGGAACAAAAATAAAACGATCAAACAGATTAACAATGTCATCCCTTGTTTCTGTTTAAAAACACTCCTGCAGAAAAACTACTGCATATCAGCAATGAATAGTGATACAATATAACTTCGATGCAAATAAAGAATGGAACTGAATGATGCAATCCCCATCCCCCAAGAAGTCACCATTGCCTATTGAAATGGAGTCGCAAGGGTCCTTGTAGACCACAAGGATATCAAGTCTGCTGCTAATACAAACATAGCAAATCTCATCTGTGGCCAAGTAAAATACAATTCTTGATTTTTTATTAAGCAAGGCGATCCATAGAAAAACAAATGAGTGGGGCTGAGCTGAGGGACCGCAGAGGGCATGGAAGAGGAGGAAAACAGGAGTTCCCCTAACCCATTTAAGAGCGCAAAATTGGGATACGTGGGAGGCTTGTTTAGGTGGGTGATAGGTAGGAAACGGGAGATGTTAGAGAATGGGGGGGTAGTGGGATGATGATAGTCTGTAGAGTGTTAAGGTATCACCAGCAGGCAGGGTGCCAGGGGTAGTCTAGATCAGGTCAGCCACATTCATGGGCATCTCTTCTACTGTGGTGTTGTAGAACGTCTCAATGTCCCGGAGTGTGCGCTTGTCCTCTTCAGTCACCATGTTGATGGCAACACCCTTCCTGCCGAAACGGCCTCCTCGCCCGATCCTGGCACACAACAATTAAAGACCAGATTAATACGAACCCTGCCGATCGGAATCTAGAATCAAAACGGTAGGGAAATAAATACGATTTGAATTAACAAACCAGGAGGAACGAGACCAGGACATTATAGAACAAGTCAGAAAAAGTAGGATATTGGTTTGTGGTTAGCTAGTTACATTTCAAAGATGTATGAAATGGAGGATGTCAGAAAAGCAGAAAATTCACACCCCAATATGAACCACGTTGATTGCCATAATAAAAACAGTGACATAAGTTATTCCTATGGAGCTTTGTTTTTAATATAATTCAGGGTCCCTCCTACCTGTGAATGTAGTTCTCACGATTGGTTGGCAGGTCATAGTTGATAACCAGAGACACCTGCTGGACATCAATTCCTCGGGCCTGAAAGCAACAACATGATCAGCACCCCTGCACTGACCTCTAGCTGCCATTGCTTTATTACCCTGAACCCTGGTGCAGGCTAGCTTGGTTCCATGTGAATCCGCTAGTAAACGTGTAGCACTAGCAACGCCAAAGGTTATGGGTTCGATTCCAGAGATAACATACAACAAATGTGCCACTTGACTGAAACTTAGGCATTACTGAGAATAGGCTAATTCCATAGATCATAGAGATCACTTACACATTTAATATCACTGTAAAGGAAGTCACTTTGAATAAAAGGGTTTGCCAAGTTGATTAACATAATAAGAAAAAATGATATTTATTACGTTCAACGAATGAAAAGATTCCGGCCACAGTGTGCTCTGCCCAGGTAGTAGGGTGCTGCTTCGTCTCCTGAACTCAACTCACCAGCAGATCTGTGGTGATGAGAACACGGCTGGAGCCAGAGCGGAACTCCCTCATGATTAGGTCCCTCTCCTTCTGGTCCATGTCACCGTGCTGGGGAGGAAGGAAGGTGTCACATTTGACATTTAGTAGACTCTTATGCAGACCCACTTATAGTCAAACAAGACAGTCAGCCTGGATCTGTGAACACCACAAGCACTTCATTTCACATTACGGAAATCAAAAACCAAGAAATGCTGATCTAACCAGATCGACAGTATGTTTTCCCGCACAAATAGAGGCACTAAGAAGCAATGGAGAAACGTAAGATTCTGCAGATAATGTAAATTAATGCTGCCACCTCAATACAATTTATAACCTCTACGGGATCGGTGACACCCCCACGGGACAGTTGAGCTAACGTGCGCTAATGTGATTTGCATGAGGTTGTAAGTAACAAGAACATTTCCCAGGACATAGAGACATCTAATATGGGCAGAAAGCTTAAATTCTTGTTAACCTAACTACACTGTCCAATTTATGGTTGCTATTACAGTGAAAGAATACCATGCTATTGTTTGAGAGCACAGTTATGAACTTAAATTTATCAATAAACTAATTAGGAACATTTTTAAAAAGCTAGCCTTAGCTTTCCTGACTGAGTATATCGGTTACAGACTTTCCTGAAAAGTTGCATATCGCAGTGGCTATTCGATGCGAATGCAGAACGCCACAGGATGTTTTTGTGCTGGTCAAGGGCAGTCAGGTCTGGAGAGAACCAAGGGCTAGATCTGCTCTTAGTTGTAAATTGTTTGAACAGGGCATGCTTATTTAACCTGTTTGGGGTAGGGGGTAGCATTTTCACTTTTGGATAAATAGCATGCCAAACTGAACTGCCTCCTACTCTGTCCCAGATCCTAATATATGCATATTATTATTAGTATTGGATAGAAAACACTGAAGTTTCTAAAACTGTTTGAATCATGTTTGACTATAACATAACTTATTTAGCAGGCGAAACCCAAAGGACAAACCATTCAGATTTTTATTTTTAAGTCAGTCTTTTCAATATCTTTTCATGGGGAATCCAGAATTCTAATCAACTTTCGTGCAGTTCCTACCGCTTCCAATGGAAGTCACCAGTTTGTAGAAATTGGTTGAGGTTTTTTCTTTGTGTAATGAAGAAGTACCATAGCTCAGAACAAACGTCACTTCATGTGTACCTTTTGACAGAGGCGCGTAACCAGAAAAGTAGCGTCAGTTTGTTTTGCTCCTGTCTTGAACACAGATCATCCAGTCTTCAATTTGATCAATTATATACACGTTTAGAAATACCTAAAGCTGTATTACAAAAGTCATTTGAAATGTTTTGGCAAAGTTTACAGGTAACTTTTGAGATATTTTGTAGCGACGTTGTGTAAGTTGTAAGCAGTGTTTTTCTGGATCAAACGCGCCAAATAAATGGACATTTTTATATATATATATATATATGACGGAATTAATCAAACAAAATAACCATTTGTGATGTTTATGGGACATATAGGGGTGCCAACAAAAGAAGCTCATGAAAGGTAAGGAATGATTTATATTTTATTACTGCGTTTTGTGTCTCGCCTGCAGAGTTGACATACTACTCTCATTGTTTACTGTTGTGCTATCACCAGATAATAGCATCTTATGCTTTCACAGAAAATACTTTTTGAAATCTGACATGTAGGCTGGATTCACCACGAGTGTAGCTTTAATTTGCTATCTTGCATGTGTAATTTAATGAAAGTTTGATTTTTATAGAAATGTACTTGAATGCAGTTTCCCTGGCTATTGGCCATGTGGGACGCAAGCATCCCATCTACCCCAGAGAGGTTAAGATGGCGAGGAAAGCACTTTTAAAGAGCAACCAGGCATCCTCTACTGACGGGATGAGGTCAATATCCTTCCAGGATACCCGGACCAGGTCGATTAGAAAGGCCTGCTCACTGAAGTGTTTTAGGGAGCGTTTGACAGTGATGAAGGGTGGTCGTTTTACCGCGGACCCATAACACACGCAGGCAATGAGGCAGTGATTGCTGAGATCCTGGTTGAAGACAGCAGTGTATTTAGAGGGCAAGATGGTCAGGATGATACCTAAGAGGGTGCCCATGGTTACAGATTTAGGGTTGTACCTGGTAGGTTCCTTGATAATTTGTGTGAGATTGAGGGCATCTAGCTTAGATTGTAGGAGTGATAAGCATGTCCCAGTTTAGGTCACCTAACAGTACAAACTCTGAAGATAGATGGGGGGGGGGGGCAATCAATTCACATATGGTGTCCAGGGAACACCTGGGGGCTGAGGGGGGGTCTATAATAACAAGCGGCAACGGTGAGAGACTTGTTTCTGGAAAGGTGGATTTTTAAAAGTAGAAGCTCAAATTGTTTGGGCACAGACCTTGTAACGGTTTTGACTTGAGGTTATTATTTATAGGGGTGCCAGGTAGGTTGTGCCTACCAGAGAAAACATTGGTTTCTCCTTTTAGTTTGGGTGGGAATGAGTCCCATCTGGTCCGTCAAGTCTACACCAATACAAAGGACGTATGTAAAAGTCAGGATGGAAATAAACTTTTCATAAACCCTTAAAACATTGAAAAGAACTTCAAAAACAATTATATTCTGTTGCGTGGGTTGTATTAGCAACAACAATGATTACACACATATATAATAATATCACAATGAGTTCTGGTTCCTCCAGAAATGTCCTGTACCACGGGCCTAAAAAGAGTCCTGCCCGGTAAAGGAGTTCAGTGAACTCAAGTGACTTTTGTCACGCGATGTTTGTCCGTTCGTTCCGTGTAGCGTAAACCCAGTATTAAACATACAATCAATATAACAATTACTTTACCACAGAACCTTAAAGCGGATCAACTCTTAATTAAGTCCTCAACTACCACTAACTACACAAATCACAGTATACATCACATCCAAACAAATGAAATACCGTATACAAAAAGGTGGTAGTCAGTCGGTCAGTCAGACAATCCAATCCGCCAATAGATCTCCAGCGGAGAAAGGCCACGAAGAACGGAGGGGTGTAGTCCAGGGACGCAAAGAGTGGATCCGATCCTGGGTAAACTCTTAGGCTACAAAACACACGTTTAACGGCAACAAAACAAACGGAATAGAGAAGCTTCGGGAACTGAGGGTTGAACACATCCTCATGCACGTCTCCATCACAACCCCACTTTTGCGCAGCTGATACTGGCTATTTAATTGGGAATTAAAGGGAAAGCGCCCTATTGGAAGGAGCTGCACTGAGACGGTTCAGAAAAATTCAGGGCCGTCACACACCCCCTCCCCTGGAAAAAGCCGACCATTGCCCTGGAAGGCACATCTTGGTCGGGGAAACCGAGAAAGGTCTCCTCATCGCTTTCCTCTACAAAAATATTCATTACTTTTTGGAGCTCACGCTCCTCAGCTGAGGAGTCACAGGCCTTAAGGTGCGAGACTTCTGGGTCTGGGAATCCGAGAAAAGTATCCTCACTATCCTCTTCAAAGATATCCAGGACCTTGCGGCGCTCAATCGCCTCCAATTCCTCAGCCGAGGGGTAACAGGCCTTAAGGCGTGAGACATGGACGATGCGCATATCTTCACCTGTGTCCTCTTTCACCACTCGGTAGTTCAAAGGGCCCATCTGCTCCACAATCCTATATGGTCCTTGCCATTTAGGAGCGAGCTTGGCCGAGAAGAATTGTTCAGCTTTCGAGTAAGGATGAGAGCGAAGCCACACCCGACCACGAAGCTGGAACTGCATGTCTCGTCTGTTCTTATCATAATTTCTCTTCTGCTTGAGTCGAGCCTGGATCATGTTCTTTGAGACAAGAGCTCTCAAGTCATGGAGATGGCCTACCTGGTCATAGCAAGCAGCGTCTGGAGTAAGCTGCTGGGGCTGTAGCACCATATCCAAGGGTCCTCGGAGAGGACGACTTAGGTTCAGCTCTGCAGGTGTGACTCCAGTGGACTCTTGCACAGCAGAATTCAGGGCAAATCGAAACTCATGAAGGTGCTTGTCCCAGTGTTTGTGCTGGGTCCCTACATAGGAAGCAATCATTGTCTTCAAGGTTCGATTTACTCTCTCAGTGGGATTGGTCTGTGGGTGATAGGCCGTGGTCAACTTCTGCCTCAGGTTCCATCTTTGGCAGGTCTCCTCAAAGAGATCAGAGACAAATTGGGAACCTCGATCAGACAGGATGTAATCAGGCACTCCCCAGCGAGTCAGGATCTCTTTCGTAAGGATGTTAGAGACGGTCCTTGCTGTGGCCTGACGCAGGGAAAAGAGTTCCACCCACTTTGAATAGTAATCAACAAAAACAAGTATGTACACATTCTGATTGGAGCTTCTAGGAAATGGACCCATCAAATCCACTCCTAACATTTCCCAAGGTCAGGTAACCACCGTTTGCTGCAACTTGCCAGCAGGCTTTCTACCTTCTGGTTTGTACATTTGACAAACCTGACAATTTCGGATGTGTGACTTCACATCCATGCTCAGATGTGGCCAGTAGAGTAACGCTTGCAACCGCTTGTAGGTTTTGAACCTGCCCAAATGACCAGCTAATGGGTCTTCATGGAAATGTTGAAGCAGTTGTAGGCGTAGAGTGTCCGGTATGTACATTTGGTAGAGTGTTCTGTGAGGTAGTTGTACGACTCGGTAGACTTTATCTTCAATGATGGTCAGCTTTGTGGTAGGATTGACCATCTTTTCTCCATCTTCCAGGATAGTCTGGTACAAAGCCTGTACTTCTGGATCATCCTGTTGAGCTTTCCATATTGCCTCATCAGAGATGGGAAAGTCTGTTTTGGGCGAGTCTCGACTGCTTGACAGGACAGTAGCACATGTAAGATCAGGGCCACCGTTATCACAAGTAGGAGCTCTGGACAAGGCATCTGGAACAGTGTTGTATTTTCCTTTCCTGTATTCCACTGCAAATGTGAACTCTTGCAACCGTAGAGCCCATCTTATGAGTCTGGTGCTTGGTTTGTTGGTCTTGAACACCCACACAAGGGAGGAATGGTCAGTGACCACAGTGAAGTGTCTACCCTCCAAGTAGTACCTCCACTTTTCCAAAGCCCAGACAACTGCAAGGCACTCTTGCTCGGTTGTGGAGTAGTTCCGTTCTGCTCCATTCAATGTCCGACTGGCGAACGCTAGCACTTCTTCAGTGCCAAGTCCAGTCTGTTGGACTAGGACAGCACCAAGTCCAACATCACTTGCATCAGTGTAAACAACAAAAGGGCAATCAAAGTTGGGATGACCTAAAATGGGAGGTGTATGCACACATGACTGTAAGTCGCTTTGGATAAAAGCGTCTGCTAAATGGCATATATATGTCGTTTCAGGGTTTCAAAGGAGGTCTGGCACTCTGCCGTCCATTGGAATTTCGCTCCTTTTCGCTTCAACGCGTTGAGGGGTTCTGCCACCTGGGAGAAGTTCGACACAAACCGATGGTACCATCCAGCCATACCAAGGAACCGTTGAAGGGCTTTGAGTGTGGTTGGCACAGGGAAGTCTTGTACAGACTTTGTCTTTTCAGGATCCACATGAATGCTGTCGAAAGACACAATATGGCCAAGGAACTTCAGGGAGGTTTGGCAGAAGTTGCTCTTCTTCATATTTAAGGTCAGACCAGCTTCTCTTAGCTTGTCCAACACTGCTTGAAGATCTTGAAAGTGTCTTTCTCTGTTCTGAGAGTAGATAATTATATCGTCCAGGTAGACGAAACAGATCTTCCCTTTGAGCTCACCTAACGCAATCTCCATGAGTCTTTGGAAAGTGGCAGGGGCATTCTTTAATCCAAAGGGCATCACCTTAAAGGAAAACAAGCCCTCGGCACAGACAAACGCAGTCTTGTCCTTGCTTTCCTGGTCCATCTCAACCTGCCAATAACCACTATTGAGGTCAAGGGTAGTGAACACAACAGCGCCAGACAATGACTCCAGGATCTCATGGATGGTGGGAAGAGGATAGGCATCAGTCTGGGAAACATTGTTGGTCTTCCTATAGTCCACACAAAATCTAAGACCACCAGTCTTTTTTGGGATGAGGACAACAGGAGCAGCCCAGGGAGAGGAACGTTCTATTATATCTTGGGTTAACATATCATTTATGAGTCCCTTTTGGATGATTAGCTTCGCTGGGGACAAACGATATGGCTTTTGCTTGATCGGCATTTCCTGTGTAAGGAATATTTTGTGCTTCAGGAGCCTGGTGTGTCCCAGCTTTGAAGTACATACATCAGCATTATTCTGCAGCTGTTCCAACAGCCGTAACTCCTCTGGCTGTTCCAGCTGAGCTCTTCTCACAGCCTGTAAAAGGAGATCGTCAGAAGGATTATCAAGGGTTAGTGGTACCGGAGCAATGGCAGAGAAGACTGCCACATTTGAACCCCAATCATGTAACTTTTAGCTTCTGATTGGTGCGGTATTAACTGAAAGGATTGGGATGTCGATGGGGGGGCGTAGGCAGTGACTCTTGGGGTTTCAGCTCTGGTTAAAGCACACAGAGAAGGATGGTCATTGCTGCGAAGAGAGTTAGGTGTGTTGGCCTGTTGTGATTTGTGGTTTCTGGAAGGGTTTACTTGATACGGTCTTGGACATGTAGCTGAAGAATGTCCCTTTTGGCTACATCTCCAACAGAACATGAGAGAGGTCTTGGCTGGAGACTCTGGCTGTAGTTGGTCTGTCTTGGGCAACTGTTTGGGTGTCTGTTTCTTTCTCTGGTCATATTGCTGTTGGCATTCTCTGTCCTTCTCAAACTGCTGTCCCAAGCGAACCAGTCCATCGACAGTGATGACTGTAGCATTGCCTTGTCTTGGCTGTTCAGAGGTGCCAGCTTGGCCCTCAGTGGTCTGAACAGAAGTGGACACCAGAGAAACTCTGTGTAAGGAGTTGTGCCTAATGGAGGCCATGTCCACAGACACGTCATCCAACATTTTAACACAATTAGAGAGTTCTCTCTGCAAGTGGCCTACAGTGTTAACCATGGGAGAAAAAACAGAATTAACGTCCTTGAGGACCTCAGTGTGGTGATGTTGCAGGCGCCATTGGAGAGTGGCAGTGAGTTGGTTTCGTTGGTAGTCAAACTGCCTGTCCAGGGCACCAGTAATTTCCCGTCTTCCACTCTCACTGAGCTCTGTCAGCGTGCGGGTTAGAGTGCTCAGTGAGTTTCTGAATTCCATGGCACTCTGTTGTTGCTCTTCCCTCAGACATTTGAAATTATGGTGGATAAGAGTTTGGAGATGTTGTTGAGTCCGACGAATATCAAGGATGTCACCTTGAAGTTGTAAGACTACAACCTCTGGAGATAAACCAGACAATGGAGGAAGGTTGGGTGTCAGAGGGAGGGCTAGCTCAGTACTTCCACACAGATCCATGTCAATAAGTGAGTAACTGGTTAGACCTCCTGTGGCCTGTGGCTCAGACAGAGCATTCAGATTCCCAGGGCTCTGGCCCAAATCAACTCCATTATCTCCATTCACATTATGATTTGTATTGTCAGCTTGATGGTCAGAATGGCCCTGTGTATTCCCATTGACAGGTATGACATGGATGAGCACATTATCTTGGGGTGAATCCATTGTTTTAATTCCACACAAAATATTTGCTTTGGTTAGTTCTCAATGTTGAGCTGTCCCATCTGGGGTGCCATTTTTTATGTAACGGTTTTGACTTGAGGTTATTATTTATAGGGGTGCCAGGTAGGTTGTGCCTACCAGATAAAACATTGGTTTCTCCTTTTAGTTTGGGTGGGAATGAGTCCCATCTGGTCCGTCAAGTCTACACCAATACAAAGGACGTATGTAAAAGTCAGGATGGAAATAAACTTTTCATAAACCCTTAAAACATTGAAAAGAACTTCAAAAACAATTATATTCTGTTGCGTGGGTTGTATTAGCAACAACAATGATTACACACATATATATAATATCACAATGAGTTCTGGTTCCTCCAGAAATGTCCTGTACCTCGGGCCTAAAAAGAGTCCTGCCCGGTAAAGGAGTTCAGTGAACTCAAGTGACTTTTGTCACGCGATGTTTGTCCGTTCGTTCCGTGTAGCGTAAACCCAGTATTAAACATACAATCAATATAACAATTACTTTACCACAGAACCTTAAAGCGGATCAACTCTTAATTAAGTCCTCAACTACCACTAACTACACAAATCACAGTATACATCACATCCAAACAAATGAAATACCGTATACAAAAAGGTGGTAGTCAGTCGGTCAGTCAGACAATCCAATCCGCCAATAGATCTCCAGCGGAGAAAGGCCACGAAGAACGGAGAGGTGTAGTCCAGGGACGCAAAGAGTGGATCCGATAATAATAATAATAATAATATATGCCATTTAGCAGACGCTTTTATCCAAAGCGACTAAAGCGACTTACAGTCATGTGTGCATCCTGGGTAAACTCTCTTAGGCTACAAAACACACGTTTAACGGCAACAAAACAAACGGAATAGAGAAGCTTCGGGAACTGAGGGTTGAACACATCCTCATGCACGTCTCCATCACAACCCCACTTTTGCGCAGCTGATACTGGCTATTTAATTGGGAATTAAAGGGAAAGCGCCCTATTGGAAGGAGCTGCACTGAGACGGTTCAGAAAAATTCAGGGCCGTCACAACCTGGACAGTATGACAGAACTCTGCAGGCCATCTCTGCAGTAGATGTCAACGCCACACCTTTTGGCAGTTCCATCTTGATGGAAAATGTTATAGTTAGGGATGGAATACAGTGTCATCTGTATGTGTGCAGCGCACGCATGTCTACGACTATAACAGTTAGCTATGCTAAGGATAAGACTTCTGGTTGACGGAGAAAGGCTTTCCCAAAAACCTTCCTTAACTAGAAAAATGTGCTGTTTTGTCACAAAACACAATGTGCAACTGGCATGCTGACTGCCGGGATGTCCACCAGAGCTGTTGGCAGAGAACGTAATGTTCATTTCTTTACCATAAGCCACTCCAACGTAGTTTGAGAGAATTTGGCCATACGTCCAACAGGCCTCACAACCAGACCTTGTGTATGGCATTGTGTGGGAGAGAGGTTTGCTGATGTCAATATTGTGAACAGAGTTCCCCACGGTGGGGGGTTATTGTACGGGCAGGCATAAGCTACAGGCAACAAATTGCCTTTTATCGATTGGCAATTTGAATGCACAAAAATACCATGAGATCCTGAGGCACATTTTTTTTTAAAGGTATCTGTAACCTAATCCATATATTAGGGCCTAATGAATATATTTCAATTGACTGATTTTCTCATATGAATTATAACTCGGTAAAATCTTAAATTGTTGCATGTTGCGTTTATATTTTTGTTAAGTATATAAAGGAGGCACATTTTGGTCAATTTTGCCTGAAACTAACCAACATTGAACACACAACTACTGTAATGAAGCAGCTACCAAAACGCCATTTTTCAGACATTTGCCCAAATGCAATTAGCTGGAAACAGTTCTAAACGGCCTACCTAATGTGAGCATTTCCATTCATATGTGACCGAGATTCAAATCTGTTAGAAACTTAAAGGGAATCTAGTAGCAACTACTATGATGAGTTTCTAATATGACCAGGATTGTGCTTTTGGCTTCTGGACAATTAAATAATGTTGATATGAAAACCAATAGAACCAGGGTTGCAAACTGGCGAGGGCCCAAAAAGGTGACACTTTGTTTTACACTGAAAAAAAAAATATCCCTGCTACGGGGGATAAAAATAAAATATCAGCTTTACAATCCTAATTTCTAGTGATTTAGGCTGGATCCCTTCTTGAAATGTAGGTTTTTACATTATTAAACAACAAAGAATACAATCTACATGATCAGTCTGGGTAAAATAAGTGGTTAATGTGAACCTAATTTACAGCTAAAAAATGTAAAGAAAGAAAAATAATGTAAACATTTCCAATGTTATTTGTTGCCTAGACTTTACTGCAAATGACACTCTTGAGAAAGTCTTTAAAAAATGACACCAATATTGCAGTAAGCCATGCCAGCCTTTATAATAGAATGCCTGTGACCACACACACACACACATCTAAATATTGCACTTGGGAAAAAAAATCTTAAAGGAGAAACAGAATTAAACAAACTTATAGTTAGTGGCCACTATAGTAGACATTGATCAAGTGCACAAGGCTAAATAACATTCACTGAGTAAAACATTAAATAATCCCCCCCTTACTCACGTGTTACTGTCAAATTCAACACAATAAAAACAATATCATTGGCCTCCATTGCACATTATTACATTGTTAGTTCGTTAGCTACTTAAAATTTCTCACAGATTACAAGGGTCCACTGAACAACTAACGTTATAACTTGAACGGCAAGGAGTCATATACCAGTTAATACTATAGCGAATTGGTTGGGTTACTAATGTTAGCTCATCTGATGTTGTAAGCTATCGTTAGCGGTCTGACTTTATGAGCAAGCTCATTTTCACGCCATAAACTCAATATTTTGATCAGATAAGTTGGCTAATGTTGCTTAACATTTCTCTGGCTAGCTAACGGAGAAGTCGATGCAGATAGCAAGAGTACTTAACGCTAGCAATTCTTGTTGCGCCACACTTGCACCCTCATCTCAAATGTTACAAATGCCAGTTGTTTATCGGTGACAGTTTATGAAGTAGGCTTCATCACGTTCCCACCAGTCTCAATCATCAGGCGTCTCACCTACCTCTTCGTTATCGTTCATGGGACGCGCTGCTGTAACTGGCAAATTGCCTTTCCACTCTTCCGTTGTCTAGCCATTGCGTGCTGCATTCTCAAAATCAAATCAAATGTATTTATAAAGCCCTTCTCAGATCAGCTGATATCTCAAAGTGCTGTACAGAAACCCAGCCAAAAACCCCAAACAGCAAGCAATGCAGGTGTAGAAGCACGGTGGCTAGGAAAAACTCCCTAGAAAGGTGAAAACCTAGGAAGAAACCTAGAGAGGGACCAGGCTCTGAGGGGTGGCCAGTCCTCTTCTGGCTGTGCCGGGTGGAGATTATAACATAACATGGCCAAGATGTTCAAATGTTCATAGATGACCAGCAGGGTCAAATAATAATAATCACGGTGGTTGTAGAGGGTGCAACAGGTCAGCACCTCAGGAGTAAATGTCAGTTGGCTTTTCATAGCCGATCATTCTGTTATGCGAACGACTAGCGGAGCCTTGGATACAGCCAGTATTACTCCAAACGCGCATCACTCATTCACATATAACCAGTTGTGACCTCTTAGTCAGATCTATATTGAATCACGTAGGTAACTTATTTTGTATTCAAAACAAATTGTTAATTCAAATTAACTGCACGAGGAAGTATTTATAAAATCTTTGCCATTTACTTTTTTAAGGTTGGATTTTTGCAAGGCTACTTTAGAGCAAAATAAGATATCACAATTTAAAGTAAAACATTCAGGTTTTAAACAATTATAGTGCTTCAAGCTCCCAAAGTGGTGGGACACTGAAGGTCAACAGTAGGCAGGCGATAGTCTATGCAGCCGAATGGAAGGCGCGCTTTACAAGTTGAGAAATAAAAATAGCTCCTTTCTAAATTGTGGCCACTAAAGTGAACACGCGATTGTGTTTAGAATTGTTATTTGTTCCACAATGACTGGGCTTACAAAAGCAGGTTTCACTCCAGTAGCCTACAGGCTTTTTGAGGACCTAGTCTTGACAGATGGTAGGTAGGCTATTCTGCTTCTCAAACTAGGCTCTGTATGCTGTGCGTGTGATAAATAAAATGCATGCCGACTAACAAAAATACACGGGACAATTGAATTCCACAAAATTATGCAAATTAACAGACCGATAAGCATGACTGGTCAACTGTATTTCCGGCAGATAACCAATGAGCATCTATCGGTATGACAACACTGTAGGACATGGACAGCGAGCTGGAAGTGCAGGAGCTCTTACCAGGGCAGAGACTGTGAAGTCCCTGGCATGCATCTTCTCAGTCAGCCAGTCCACCTTTCGGCGGGTGTTGATGAAGATCACAGCTTGGGTGATGGTCAGGGTCTCATACAGATCACACAAGGTGTCCAGCTTCCACTCCTAACAAAGGAAAGCGGGTTGAATTGAGTCTGAAGACATGGGAAAACTTCAAGCCTAAGACCTGGTCAAGAAAACCTATTTCAAGCTATCGTGCCAACCCAAATTACACTATCCATGCTATGATATTTTGTTTTAATATTTTCCTTATCCAGCACAGTTCCAGGCTAGTAGCCTGGCTAGTGCAGTAAATATTGTCTCAGCTCAGTAGTGTGAAAGGGGTATCTACACAAAAGGTTGATATTACAGTATTAGCAAACGTCTAAATTATGAAGAGGTTGCTTTTAAGTTAAAGCTGTGGAGAGGGACAAAGACGCCAGCCATCGTGGAGAGCAGTCGACTTCCCCTTCCAAAGAACATTGTTCCTCCAACAGCTTGGGAGACGCCATAAAGAGGCCAAGTGAGAGGATTCACTCTCGCCTACATCTGTCCAAAATAAGCCCAATGTGTTTCAATGGTCTTATTTTGGACCTAAGCCTGTCGCCCGCCTTCGGGACAACTCCCATTGTTAGGGTGGAGACATGAGCATCTCTTAGTTATATACAGATATGGAGACGCAGAGGGAACTTGGGACCCCAACAAACATTTCCAAAGTGCACAAGAGGATATAGCTAAACTCTTCATTAGAATCCCTGTAGCAAGCTCTTTCATACAAAATCAACCATCTTCATAATGAAATACTACAATTTTAAGAAAGGAAAGGCCATTTCTAAATGTCTCATTGATTATCATTGCATGTTAACAGGACAGTTACACAGTGTTGTATTGACCAAATGAGGCTACTTCATGACTTGACTTATTCCCGTTGGTAGAGCAAAGGGCCTCACAAGATTGTAATAACGAGCATATAAAAAGAGCAATACATTCATTATACGGGTGCGCACACACACGCACTATAACATGCATCCATTACAGCAATACCTCTTTCTCCACGTTGATGTAGAACTGGCGGATACCCTCCAGGGTGAGCTCTTCCTTCTTCACCAAGATACGGATGGGCTCACGCATGAACTTCTTGGTGACCTCCAGCACATCCTGAGGCATAGTGGCAGACAGGAGAACCACCTAGAAAACAGGGTTGAGAAAAGGTATTAGCTCTATAGAGCAATCACTTGACAAAGGAATACATGGATCATTGAAGATTACTATGGTGTGCTCAGCTGTTCATCTCCCTCTTGCTAGCTCTTTCTCTAGGAACACTACCAGGGAGGAGGGTTGGGACAAGTACTAGCTAACATTGAGAAAAGCACAGTACATTCTACTTGAAAAAATAATAATTCTATATTCCCAGAGATTATGCTTAATTGACCCTTTGCTATGCCCCGCCCAAGAATGTGGGGAACCAATCGCAACGCTCCAATGGATAGCAACTGCCGTCGAGTCTGACACCTGGGACAAGATCACGTTTAAGTCTCATGAAAGCCAGCGGCAAAAATAGTTAAAAAAATGTATTGTTTAAATGGCTAAATAATTGAACAGTGCAGCAGAAGTTACTACTGTGATTCCTGAAATGCAGAGCATGTTGGGCAGGTAAGAGAGCTGGGCCAGTAACCAGAAAGGTTGGATCAAATCCCCGAGCTGGTAAAAATCTGTCGTCCTGCCCCCGAGCAAGGCAGTTAACCAATTGTTCCCCGGGCACCGATGACATGGATGTCGATTAAGGCAGCCCCCCTGCACCTCTCTGATTCAGAGGGGTTGGGTTAAATGAGGAAGACATTTCAGTTGAATGCATTCAGTTGTTCAACTGATTAGGTATTCCCCTTTCCCGAATCCAAAATTAAAAACTTGTTACAATATTTGCTAGCTCAGCTGTCTAGACAGTCTCATTAGACACCAAACGTTGCTTACGCTAACTAGGCACGTAATACAACTTCTTCTCAATGTGTTAGCTAGCTAAGTTATGAAAACAACTCCCATCTGCTGTACACATCCGGATATGATGAGAGCACTAGTGAATTCAGAGTATTTCAGTGGCTAGCTACACTGCAAAGCAATTGCAACAGTTCACAACATACCCAAGAGTTTCCTGATTAGCATGGGGTAGTCTGTAGGGATGTGCATCTTTCCCTTTCAAGACGATTCGATACGCATCTATACTGAACAAAAATATAAAAACGCAACATGTAAAGTGTTAGTCCCATGTTTTAAGCTGAAATAAAATATCCCAGAAATGCTTCATACGCACAAAAATCAATTCTCAAATTTTGTGCACAAAATTAAAAACAGTATGATCATTACACAACTTGTGCTGGGGACAATAAAACAGCACTCTTAAAATGTGTAGTTTTGTCACACAAGACAATGACACAGATGTCTCAAGTTGAGGGAATGTGCAATTGGCATGCTGACTGCAGGAAGGTCCACCAAAGCGGTTGCCAGAAAATGTAAATGTTTAAAAAAAAAATTTTTTTTTTTACAATAAGCCGCCTTCACAGTTTTAGAGAATTTGGCAGTACGTCCAACCAGCCTCACAACCGCAGACCACGTGTAACAACGCCAGCCCAGGACTTACACATCCTGCTTCTACACCAGTGGGATCGTCTGAGGGGAGTGCTGAATCGTCTGAGGGGAGTGCTGAGGAGTATGTGTCTCTGTAATAAAACTTGTTCGGATTGGCTGGGCCCCACTCCCCATTGGGTGGGCCTGCAGCGCCCCTGCCTAGTCATGTGAAATCCAGAGATTAGGGCTTAATGAATTGATTTAAATTGACTTGATTTCCTTATATGAACTGTAATTCAGCAAAATCATTTAATGTTGCCTTTATATTTGCGTTCAATGTGGATACATGGGATCCAATATGTTTTCACATTAAAACTACTACGTTTCATTAGAGCAGGGATCTGCGGCCCCGGATCAATCTCTTTATTTTTTAACTCAGTCAGGGTCTGAACTTACTGTTGAGCGTTAGAATAGTAGAATACACAATGTGAAATGTAGTTTTTATTTCATTTGCAAATTAGTCTAATTGGCAGTTATCTAAAATTGTAAACATTGTTGAATTACCAACCGGTGAGCCCCTGTCGATTTTGATAGCCACTCTCACTCAGATCCCATATAAAAAAAGGATAACATTTTCTCTGCACCCTGTAGGTCTACAGACCTGCATGCCATTGCAGACTCAAGAGTTCAGATTGTGGCCCCAACCCCATCAAAGTTGCCCATCCCTGGATTAGAGGAATGAATTGATGCACTAACATTTGCTGTAGATCTAACCCCATTTTGACGACTGGTCAGTCAATAGGCTGTTGGTCGACCGAGATGTCTTTAGTCGCCTGTCTGAGTGGACTGATCCATTGTAGAGGCTGTGTGGATGGAACAGTCCATCATTAAGACACGTGCTATTGAAAATGAATATGGTTATATTACATAAAAAACAATGGGGCGCTTTCTCCCTCGTTGGATAGCGGTCGCCGTCCGTGGTTCTGAAACATCAGTGAACTATTGAATTGGCGCCTTTTCCTAGACCATGTTGCTATGTGCATAACAGCAAAAGTTAATCAGCATATTGGTGTTGAGAACGATACGGAACAATTAGGAGACGAGAAAATAGCTCGCCTTAATTGTCCAAGAAAAGTGAGGAGGAAACCAACTTAATTAGGTCAATAATTAATAGCCTAATTTCTAAAATGTGCCTGGCTTTATAAATCATCCATATACATCTACAGAAATAAGACAGATCCTGCTTCTGTTGCCAGTTTGTTTAATAGCCTGATTCCGTGAGCATTTAGCCTCACGCAACCACACGATCTCCAGATTGCTCCCGAGTGGTACAGTATCTCAAGGCTAGAGGTGTCACCTTAGACCCTGGTTCGATCCTGTGGGAGATTATATACATGATTTGATAACAAAAGAGAAAGGTACACTTATGGGTTCATTCCTTGTTCTGGTAAAATGCATTTTCTATTGTATAGGGCAGGAAGCAGTTAAAGGCCATGGGGGTAGGGAACACTAAAAATGCAGACACATAGACGCTTAAGACCAGCTGGACATACAAAGGTCAGAGGTTGTCTAAGGACGGGGTCAGCCAAATGACTAACGCCAAATGACTAACTGATGGATTGCAGGCATCAGTCACATCACAGGGGAAACACAAGTCTGTTTGATCTTAGATAACCATATGAAGTGAAGGCGACCAGGGCAGCTGAACACACTAAAAACTAGAGACACACACAAAAGGGACACAGGGTTAATTACAGGGTCTGAGCACAGGCCACAGGAAGGGGGGTGTATTAAAAGTCTATCATTGAATTCAAAGTTCTTGGACGTGTCATTTTTGAACTGATTAGCCACTACAATCCCGGGCTGTACTACAACTGGTTGTGATCGGGAGTCTCAGAGTGGCGCACAATGAGGGTTTGGCCGGGGTAGCACATAAAATAGAATAGCCAATATGGTATTAGAATGTATTTAAGTGTCATTTACACTGTTCCAAATGGTCAGAAACATATTAGCTGTTGATCTCCTTGTTAATTACTATTATGATCATTATAATATCTAATGTCATCATTAGTAGGCTTAGTATAATAGCCTTCATTAACCGTGACTTACTCAGGATTATATAGGCTACTGTTTCATTCAATAATTTGTTCATGTCATCACACAGCATACAAGTCATTCATGATTGGAAACCCACATCAAGCATTTTAGTTTGATAATCAAATAAAGCAAACCTTGAATAATTAGCTTACACTAAAACCGTCCCATTTCGAAAATTGCATTCTGCAATGAACGCAAATGTTTAGTCTGAGGTAACAAAGGCTTTACAAAAAAATGTTAGACTCCGGTACGCTTAATTTATTTAGTGGTTTACAATGTTCCAAACGGTCAGAAAAATTATATTGTAAACTAACAGCAACAGTTTTGCAACACATTTATTTTCCACTCTATACCGAACAAAAATATAAAACAACTTCAAAGACTACTGAATAGCAGTTCATATAGGGAAATTAGTCACCTGAAATAAAATTCCTTAAGCCCTAATCTATGGATTTCACATGACTGGGCAGGGGGAGCAGCAATGGGTGGGCATAGGCCCCTTGGCAGCCAGGCCCAGCCAATCAGAATAAGTTTGTCCCCACAAAAGGGCTTTATTAGACAGAAATACTCAATGACCCCGTAGGTGAAGAAGCTGGAAGTGGAAGTCCTGGGCTGGCGTGGCAACATGAGGTCTGCGGTCGGAAGTACTGCCAAATTCTCTAAAACAACGTTGGATGTAGCTTATGGTCGAGAAATGAACATTACATTTTTGCTCCTTACCTTTTTCTTGATCTCCAGTATTTTCCACAATGAGTCAAATTTATTCCACACATCTGAATTCTCCTTCACCTCCTGAGCAACCAGTAAACATTCCCATATTGAGTTCACCCGTCATGTCCTCTGCATCCACTTAGCTGTCACGTATCCAGTGTTTGTTATAACCAAGTTATTGATGTGATGATATGCTACAAGTCAGACCCCATCGGTCATGTGCATGAGACGCATATACGCGTTACGCAAAGAGAGTAAGGGTTGAGAGAGTATCCCAAATGCACACTCCCTCAACTTGAGACATCTGTGGCATTATGACAAAACTGCACATTTTAAAGTGGCCTTTTGTCCCCAGCAGAAAGTGCACCTGTGTAATGATCATGCTTTTTGATTTAAACCCCCCCGATTGCTGAGGAATTGAAAAATTGTATGGTTCAAATAGGATGAGGAAAAAGGAATGGCAAATAAGTTTGGCTGCAAAACCGATTGGCAAACATACTGTAAATTGAGAAATGTGACTAAACTGAATAAAATAAGAAACTACACTATGAAAAGAAAATGTAATTTACGGTGCTCCAGTATAATTTTGGAGGAAGAAGGCAAACTCGATCATTCATTGAATCAGATGTCTCATTCCTTACATAACCCACTAATATTGCTAATTAGTTTAATGATAGTTTGCTAATCTTGCCAATGAAAAAAAGGCATGACGTGCCAGCAAAAAAACACTGACACTTCACATACAAGTATATCTGACCAAATTTGTTAAGACAAGCATTGTAATTTTGAATTCTGTAATGCGAGTGTGGAAGAGGTGACTAAATTGTTGTCTATCAACAATGACAAGCTACCGGGGTCTGATAATCTGGATGAAAAATATACTGTGGATAATAGGGGACATTATTGCCAGATCTTAAATTTCAGCCTACTAGAAAGTATGGGCACTCAGGCCTGGAGGGAGGCTAAAGTAATGCAGACACCCAAGAATAGTAAAGCCCGCTTTACTGACTCAAAGAGCAGACCAATCAGCCTGTTACCAATACAGTGTAAACTTTAGGGGGAAAAAAATTGTGTTTGACCAGTTACAAAGCTATTTTATTGTAAACAAATTGACTTTCAGCACGCTTATAGGGAAGGGCATTCAACAAGGACGGCACTTACACAAATGACTGATTGGCTGAGAGAAATGGATGATTACGAGATTGAGGGAGCTGTTTTTTAGACTTCAGTGCGGTTTTTGACCTTATCGATCAGTCTGCTGCTGGAAAGACTTGTGGTAAGGCTGTACAACCCATGCGATATGGTGGATAAAGCATTACCTGTCTAACAGAACAGAGGGTGTTATTTAATGGAAGCCTCTCCAACATAATGCAGGTAGAATTAGGAATTCCCCAGGGCAGCTGTCTAGGCCCCTTTTTTCAATCTTTACTAACGACATGCCACTGGCTTTGAGTAAAGCCCGTGTGTATGTATATATGCGGATGACTCAACACTATACGCATCAGCTACTACAGTGAGCAAAATCACTGCAACACTCAAAGAGCTGCAGTTAGTTTCAGAATGGGTGGCAAGGAATACTTTTGTCCTAAATATTCCAAAAACTAAAAGCTTGGTATTAGGGAGAAATCATTCACTAAACCTCAACTAAATCTTGTCATAAATAATGTGGAAACTGAGCAAGTTGCAGTGACTAAACTGCTTGAGTAGACCTGGATTGTAAACTCATTGTCAAAACATGTTGATACAACAGTAGCTAAGATGGTGAGAAGTCTGTCAATAATAAAAAGCTCCTCTGCCTAATTAACACTATCAACGAGGCAGGTTCTACAGGCCCTAGTTGTCGCACCTAGCCTACTTTTCAGTCGTGTGGTCAGGTGCCACAAAAAGGGACCTCTGAAAATTACAATTGGCTCAAAACAGGGCAGCACAACTGGCCCTAAAATGTACATGAGAGATAACAATAATATGCATGTAAATCTCATGGCTGAAGAGACCGACTTACACACTACTTGTTTTGTAAGAAGTGTTGACCTGCTGAACGCACAGAGTTGTCCGTTTAAACTACTAGGACACAGCTGACCCATACAAAACCCACAAGACATAAGAGGTCTCTTCACAATCCCCAAGTCAAGAACAGAATATGGGAGGCACACAGTACTACGTAGAGCCATGGATACATGGAACTCTATTCCACATAAGGTAACCGATGCAAGCAGTAGAATCAGATTTAAAAACGACTGACAAGAATACACCTTATTGAACAGCAGGGACTGAAGAGACACATACTTACACATGGATTTGTGTTGTACATGTGTGGTAGGGAGTATTGGCCTGGGGGAACACAACGAGCTATGAAATGTAATCTCTTAAATTGTACTACCGTAATGTTGCTGGACCCAGCTAATAGGGATCCTTAATTACAAAAACAAACGTGACTGGGGAACTATGCAAACTTCATAATGTAAAATAATGTGACCGGTGAAATTAAAATACCATCTGCTTTATCTGCACATGTTGGCTGCAGGTAATTCCTTAAATAGCTACAAATATTCATATGTATTGAAAAACCATCCCGTGGCCATTTCCAAATACCCCGGTACATACAGTATACTGCCCAAACCTAGTGGTAAGCCTAGCTAACTCTGGAAAGTGGTTTAATCTTTGAAACAGAAATTTGAAGTGTTTTTAATAACCATTTTGCTTCAGCTGGCCACATGCTTGAAATAAGTCTCTGAAAATTTATCTCATTCAACTGGAGGGAGTCCTTTAGTCACCTCAGAACAGATTGTAGAGAATGATGCTCTAATAGACTCAAATACCTTATTTGAATTTCAACCATTTGATGTCTCCGATGTATTAAGTGCCTTGCTAAAGATCTGGGGCTGATTCACTTCACCTCTTCTTACTACAGCTATCTGCCCCACTGTTGAACCTTTAAAACCTCTTAGAGCTAGGGTCTATTTTCCTGACTGGCGTGCCCAAAGTAAACTGCCTGTTTGTTGCTCAGGCCCAGAAGCCAGGATATGCATATAACTGGTAGCATTGGATAGAAAACAAGTTTTGAAGTTTCTAGAAATGTTAAAATAATGTCTGAGACTACAACACAATTCATATGGCAGGCAAAAGTCCAAAGAAAAACCAACCTGATTTTTTGTGTGTTTTGTTTTTTAGCTCCCAGGCTCTTAATGGAAAGCTTTGGGTTCTATGTAATTCCAGCTCCCAGATTGCAATTCATATGGCTTCCACTAGATGTCAGTCTGTTCATTGTTTCAGGCTTGTCTCTGCAAAAACAAGCAAGAATTTTGAGATTTTGTACAGACTCCCAATTCAAAATATGTCTGTTGGCGCGCGGTGAAAGAGAACACTGGCTTACTAATTTTACTTTTCTATTGAACATACTTCTTTCCGTATGAAATATTATAGTCTATTTAAATTTTAGGATACCTGAGGATTATATAGGAACGTAGTTTGACTTGTTTGAACAAAGTTTAGCGGTAGCTTTTTGGACTCCTTTGTCTGCATGTTGAATGAGTGGATTACTGAAATCGATGGATTACTGACTTCTTGGGATATAAAGAAGGATTTTATCTAACAAAACGACCATTCATGTTGTAACTGGGACCCTGGGGATTGCAAACAGAGGAAGATTTTCAAAAGTAACTGATTAATTTAAATCGCTATTTGTGATTTTTATGAAGCCTGTGCTGGTTGAAAAATATGTGGGGCGCAGTCCTCAAACAATCACATGGTATGCTTTCGCTGTAAAGCCTATTGTAAATCTAGCAACGCTGTTAGATTAAGAATTTAAGCTTTTAAATGATACTTGTATGTTTAATATGATTATTTATTTGAATTGCGCGCCCTCCAATTTCACCGGATGTTGTCGACTGGTGTCCCGTCCCGCTGACGGGATGCCTATCCCTAAGAAGTTTAACCTGTATTTTTAACTTTACAATTGCTACCGGTGTTATCCCTAAGAATTGGGAAGTTGCACATCCTCCCCCCACATAAAGGGAGGCTTCGATAATTACCACCCATCTCCAAGTTAAAGCATGTTGCCTAGCCAAGGTATTAGAATCCTTGACAAACTCTCAGCTAAGGTGTTCAACTTCTCACTAATATAAATATGCACCAGTTTGATTTTAGATATGGACATCGTATGTTTTCAGCCACTGAAACGGGCATGGACAAGGAGTCTTGCAATTGGCTGAAGAGCCATCTGACCGACAGGACACAATGTATGCCTTCTGATGCTGTCTAGTTTCCTGGATATTACGAAAGGTGTACTGCAGAAGTTGGTATTGAGACCTGTTCTCTTTACTGTTTATATAAATAATATTGGTCTATCTATTAAATCCTGTAATATTCATCTGTATGCAATACGTTTTTGTATGCTATTGATCTGACTTAACCAAGCTATGTTAGAGCTGCAATCTGATTTTGTTGCATTACAGAAAGCCCTGGATTTAAAACTTGTAGTTAATGCAGGCAAAACTAAATACATGTTCTCTAACTCACTGAAAAATGTCTCAGATGGGCTAGTCTTTCATTGGATAGCTCTCATTGAGCGGGTTCCTGCCTATAAATATCTGTCCGTTTGGATTGATAAAGATCTAACGAACAAAATATACTGACGACCTAGTTAAAAAGCTAAGATTTAATGAGGGCTTTAAAACATTTTTGATCTTGCCTCTCCATTAACAGCAGGAAGCAGATTGTGCAGTCAACTTTCCTGACTATGGTGACACCATTTACCAGAATGCAGCAGCCACTACTCTCAAACCATTGGATGCAGTCTACCATAGAGCCCTATGGTTAATTACAGGTGACAGTTTTAATATTCATCACTACATCCGAAGGTCAGCTGGACCTCACTAAAGGTCTGTAGACCACTTCATTACTCCCACAAGCTTCCAACATAACTCACTTGACTGTTGAAATACAAAAATATGAGCTACCACACTCATTCACAGGGTTAGTTAACTCGAGGTCCCACTCTTCTCCACAAAATTAGGTAAATCCGTATTTAGTTAACGCGCCACAGTTATGGAATACCTTACAAAACAAATTACACCTGGATTCCCTGGTGCCCACGGGGTAGTTTAAAACGGTTTAATGAAGTGTGCAATTATTTCAATTGACGATTCTAACCTGATGTAATGTATTTTTTTTATTTTATTATTATTATTTTTTACCTTTATTTAACCAGGCAAGTCAGTTAAGAACAAATTCTTATTTTCAATGACGGCCTAGGAACAGTGGGTTAACTGCCTGTTCAGGGGCAGAACGACCTTGTCAGCGCGGGGGTTTGAACTTGCAACCTTCCGGTTACTAGTCCAACGCTCTAACCACTAGGCTACCCTGCCGCCCCAGTTTATATTTTTGTTGCAAATGAGACATGACAATGGTCTCAATTGGGCTACATTGAATAAATAAAAGTAAATAAAAATTGCAAAAGCTTCAGGTAGAGCATAACTTCCTAACGTACTGTTAGACACAATCTGTCTTCATACCTGTGTGCTAGTGCCAAGCTTTTGGAAAATCTCGTAGATCTGGTCTTTGAAACCCCGGCTCAACATTTCATCAGCTTCGTCAAGGACAAACATCTTGATGTACTTAGCAGCTGAGGGGGGAAGATGAGCACTTGGTTTAGACAAAACTTGAACACAAAATGAAATGTCAATACTCTTCAGTAAACAAAAACATACAGCTGTAAACAATGTCGAGAAACGTTTGACAAACGGTTGTTAGCTGAACAAATCTGGTAAAAAAAAGACGGACATCACTCACAGAGGAACTTGCGGTTCAACATGTCGAACACGCGGCCTGGTGTTCCAACCACTATGTTGGGAGCCTCAGCCTGGAGCTTTGTCACCTCGTTACGGACGTTGGTTCCTCCAATACAGGCATGGCACGAGGCTCCCATGTAGTCGCCGAGGGCCAGGATCACCTTCTGGATCTGTTGAAGAAGGGGAAGTCAAACTCAAAGCCAGCAGTTGTCACAAAATACTTTTACAGTAACACAGCCTAGACTAGGGAGCAAGCAGAAGCACAGTGGCCAAGGAAAGCTTCCTTTGGCACGTATTTGTTTACATGTCCATGGTCTCTTAGCAGGGCAAACCCATTTGTGGTTTTTGGTATATCATTCAAATCAATCACAGCATGTTTTGGACTCATTGGGCAGGTATTACCCGATTTAAGAACAATACAAAATGTTGAAAGTTCAATTTATATTTTATAAAACTAACATTGAAAATGATGCTGTCACTGCTTCCTGATAAAACATTGATAAAATAGCCCAATGTCAAATCACAGCTTGAAAGTGTCCAAATCAATAACCAATATGCAGAAACAGTTTGTGATATTTGTATTTATTATAGATCCCCTGAATGAGTCCAAAAACATGCGGTGGTTGATTTTGATGACACCAGAAATCACCAAATTGGGTTTGCCCTACCTACTAAGAGAACATGGACATGTAAACAAATATGTACCAATGGAAGCTTTCCTTGGCGACTGTGCTTCCGCTTGCTCCCTAGTCTATGGCTGTGTTACTGTAAAAGTACTTTGTGACAACTGCAAAATTATGGGGATCCATAATAAATACAAATATATCAAACTGTTTCTGCATATTAAGGCAGATATATATCTATATTTCACAACACATTAAGTGTGCCCCAAAAGGCCACTACTCTACTACCACACAAAATCCATATGAACATGTGTATAGAGCATAGGTTGTCATGTGTATGGATCTTCACAGTCCCCACTGTTCAATAAGGTGTGAAAAACTAAATGTACTATCTACACATACAGTGGGGAGAACAAGTATTTGATAACCTGCAAAATCGGCAGTGTTTCCTACTTACAAATCATGTAGAGGTCTGTAATTTTTATCATAGGTACACTTCAACTGTGAGAGACGGGATCAAAAACAAAAATCCATAAAATCACATTTTATGATTTTTAAGTAATACATTTGCATTTTATTGCATGACATAAGTATTTGATACATCAGAAAAGCAGAACTTAATATCTGGTACAGAAACCTGTTTGTAATTAGAGATCATACGTTTCCTGTAGTTTTTGACCAGGTTTGCACACACTGCAGCAGGGATTTTGGCCAACTCCCCCATACAGACCTTCTCCAGATCCTTCAGGTTTTTGGGCTGTCGCTGGGCAACACGGACTTTCAGCTCCCGCCAAAGATTTTCTATTGCGTTTCTATTGCGTTCAGGTCTGGAGACTGGCTAGGCCACTCGAGATGCTTCTTACGGAGCCACCCCTTAGTTGCCCTGGCTGTGTGTTTCGGGTCGTTGTCATGCTGGAAGACCCAGCCACGACCCATCTTCAATGCTCTTACTGAGGGAAGGAGGTTGTTGGCAAAGATCTCTCGATACATCCTCCCCTCAATACGGTGCGGTGCAGTCATCCTGTCCCCTTTGCGGAAAAGCATCCCAAAAGAATTAAGTTTCCACCTCCATGCTTCACGGTTGGGATGGTGTTCTTGGGGTTGAACTCATCCTTCTTCTTCCTCCAAACACAACGAGTGGAGTTTACACCAAAAATATATATTTTTGTCTCATCAGACCACATGACCTTCTCCCATTCCTCCTCTGGATCATCCAGATGGTCATTGGCAAACTTCAGACGGGCCTGGACATGCGCTGGCTTGAGCAGGGGGACCTTGCGTGCGCTGCAGGATTTTAATCCATGACTGCATAGTGTGTTACTTATGGCTTTCTTTGAGACTGTGGTCCCAGCTCTCTTCAGGTCATTGACCAGGTCCTGCCGTGTAGTTCTGGGCTGATCCCTCACCTTCCTCATGATGCCCCACGAGGTGAGATCTTGCATGGAGCCCCAGACCGAGGGTGATTGACCGTCATCTTGGGACTTCTTCCATTTTCTAAGAATTGCACCAACAGTTGTTGCCTTCTCATCAAGCTGCTTGCCTAATTGTCCTGTAGCCCATCCCAGCCTTGTACAGGTCTATAATTTAACCCTGATGTCCTTACACAGCTCTCTGGTCTTGGCCATTACGGAGAGGTTGGAGTCTGTTTGATTGAGTGTGTGGACAGGTGTCTTTTATACAGGTAACAAGTTCAAACAGGTGCAGTTAATACAGGTAATGAGTGGAGAACAGGAGGGCTTCTTAAAGGAAAACTAACAGGTCTGTGAGAGCCGGAATTCTTACTGGTTGGTAGGTGATCGAATACTTATGTCATGCAATAAAATGCAAATTAATTACTTACAAATCATACAATGTGATTTTCTGGATTTTTGTAAGTAGCAAAACCTGCTAAATCGGCAGTGTATCAAATCTCCCCACTGTACATGTGCAACAATAGTGATATTACTTGCATTTTTTCTTCTTCTGATGAGCACTATAAAACATGCCCACACAACAAAAACACGCGTTTTGACAAGTGGCAATAAATAACTAATTGATGAGGGAGGGGTATTTTCACATCACAGGTTAGAGGACAATCAGCAAAACATGGCTACATTGAGACGCGGGTCACAGAAACAGAAAAGCAACACGGTCAATCACTCAAATAGATTATCATGTTGAAATCAATTGTGCTCGAGATGAGGTTACACATTCTGTTCAAACTAACAGCTCAAAAACCTGAGGAATCTGTTTCATTTAAACTATACCATTCAAAGGCCACACGGAAACCTGGAATAATAACCTAGAAATGGTTGGTTAGATGAGAACTTGTAGAAGGCTTAAGATCTGCGTTTTGGAACGTTGGACGTTTATTTCAGGAGGCTGCCATCATGGAAAAGCGAACAAACCACTTTTCCTGGTAGCTTCAACTAATCACAACGCAGCATAGGATAGCAACACTTACAACTGTTGGCTGCTATTTAAAGCCAGGTGTATGCTACATGACTTTCAAAACCCTAACACCGCTGAGCCTCTCACATTAAAAACTACCGTCCTTCCTGTAGTGTTTAGCCAACGTAGTGGTGCACACTAAACGACGTGGCACAGATGGGGGTCACACACTACAAGATTCTTGACTTGGTTGTGAGAATTCTCGACACCACGTCGTCTCACGAAAACAATCTTGTGATTAGATTTAACATAGCTACAACGAGCTGTGGCTCAAAGCAGACTCAAACGTTCTCATTCAGACATTCACGCGTCCCATACAGAGTTGAAATATCTAGCCAACATTGTCAATTGAACAACATTGCTTGTGAACTTCAGGTGTAACAATGACAATTTGGCTTTTTATTTTACCTTTATTTAACTAGGCAAGTCAGTTAAGAACAAATTCTTATTTTCAATGACGGCCTAGGAACAGTGGGTTAACTGCCTGTTCAGGGGCAGAACGACAGTGAAAATACAAGCTTGTGTAAGGCAGTAAAATCTGTCCACATTAGGGAAATTAGCACAATATAAAGTAATCAAAATGTACATTTCAGATGTTACGTTGCCCACTCTATTGATCACAAATTGAACCATTCAGAGAGTTTAAAAGGACACTTCAAGATTTTTCAGAGTATTCTTTCTTCATACTGGATGCAGACGTAAAAATGGTATCCATGAGTTCATCTGACTCTGGGGAAGTAGATAAAGCCCCTCACTGCCAAAATCCCAAAGTATCCCTTTGAAAATGCTCTCAAACAATTTAACCAGGCGCTCTAGAGTCTCCATAGTGTTAGTGCAGTAGGCTGAACATTTGACTTCCCTATTCTAAGTCACATTTTAAGTACTTCCATGTTCAAGATAATTTTAGCATACGTGTTCATTAGTTTGCTAGTCGTCATCGGACAAGCAACGGTACTTTTGTAACTCAAGAGTTTGAGCCCTTAACATGTTGCTCACTGCACAGGCAGGCAGTTGGGAAGAATCTCTCTCATCCTGACAGACACAAGACTCAGTCCCACTCAAACACACCACCTTGCCCAGTGACAGGGGTGGCACATTACAGCATCAGGCTACAGGGTTTGATTCACACTATAGAGCAGAGCGAAGCCAAGCTGTACTGTGCTGGCTATTCATCCACCATAGGTTGCTAGAACACTGCTGGAAAGGCCCACGTGATATCAAAAATATCAGATCCAGCATGGTACGTTTGAGTTGGCACGACAGTGTGTAAAGGGTACAGAAGTTGCATTTAATGCGGACAGTTTTTTAGGGCAATTTAAGTGTGTGTGTAACCTGCCTGCTGAGCCAGCTCTCGGGTGGGGGCGAGGACCAGGGCCTGGGTACCCTTCAGCTCGATATCAATCTGCTGGAGGATGGAGATGGCGAACGTGGCGGTCTTCCCTGTGCCGGACTGGGCCTGTGCAATGACATCATAACCTGGTGGGGAATGAAGGGTGGTATTCATTAGTGGACACCATAACAAAACACTAATACCAAGTGTTTCTTATTGGACAAATTCAGACTGGTCCTTCCCAGTTTCATCCCAGTTGGTTCCTAGTGAATATGATCATGGATAAATTTGATAGGCATTTGGTTCACTGTTTAGACTCATGATTGAGAAAGTCTCCAAACCTGACATGTAGGATACGATGGAATAAATAAAAGCCTGTGTACTATGATCAAGGAAACCTAATGTTCCACATAGGAATGAAGAGGATTAATTAAGTATAGAAGCAACTTCCGTCAGCGACAACTTAGGCTAGATATTGACAGAAAAAGACCACAAAAATCAACACTATTGATATTAAAGTTACACCCATCTTCATAAGTTGATGGAAACGAACAAACATGCAGAGGTCTCCCACACACAATATCCTGTGTGTGAGAGTTGATTTTAGGAAACTTGAACTTACCCTTGATACAAGGGAGGATGGCCCGCTGCTGAATGGCAGATGGTTTCTCAAAACCATAGGCATAGATTCCTCTCAGGAGAGTCTCACGCAGGGCCATCTCATCAAAGCTGTCCACAATCTCATTCCAGTTACTCTGTGGAGAGAGAAAAATACCAGACCACGGTTAGTGTATATAGTACCCAGATACTGTAGTCCTTACACAGACTCCCAGTATTGTTTAACTACCAGAGGAGAGATGGAAAATGCTTCTTCACCTTCACCCCATTGGACTACATGCCTTTCAACTATTCAACAATTTAACTGGTCCTTCATCCAACTTTTGACAAACTTGCCTGACACAAACAAAACATTTAACTTTACCTCAATGATGCCATCTGGCTCCATGCCCTCAGGGCCATTATCTCTGTTGGAGAGGTCTCTGGGGGGAAAACGTCCACATGTCAATACTAGATGATTGCATGCGTTTCATAACACATTAGCAGATTCTAATGATATCACGAACAAAAACATTTCTAACCAGAAATGTATCAGGGGTCTAATGCCAGAGTTTGTGATTGTAATGGGATGACATGCCTGTATTCATCTAGAAGGGGTTTGATGCCAGAGAGAGTGATTGTCATGGGCATGACATGAAGTGGCAATGACTGCATCGAGGGCCCCCCCATGTATAATAAACTCGCATAAGATGGTGGTGCTGGCTACCAACGATGCAGAAGTTGGGGCACACACAACCAAGTTTGTGATGCCACTCAATTAACAAAAATATATATATATTTCATTAAGTCTTCCCAGTGCAGACGACTCGAACACGCTCATGCAGTAACTTGCACTCAGAGAGATTTTGAATAATGGTGGACAACACATTGGTGGGGGTTCTCTGGCTGGTTAGTCCCGAGTGGAACTGTAAATGATTACACTACTAACCTTGGCTAACAAGCAAAACGACACTTTCAACAGGGATAGCTAACCATATTAACTGGAAGGAGCAGTCACTCAACCGGATGGCCCATCTGATAGAAAATCCTTCACTGTTGCAATAAAGAAAAAAAATACAAATAACGCACCGCCACCAGGCCGAGCGACCCTTTACCCGAAAAGCATGTGGTCGTAGCGCACAAGGTTAGCGGAAAGGGTTGCACCACCAAAACAACAAGCGCCTACGCATAATATTACGGTTAAGAATTGTATCTAGCGAGACACCAGCTACCGTAGTTAACGTCTGTTCACTCAACGTGACCTGGGCACCATGGCGGGGCTCGCTGGGGAGACAGGCCACCATTTTCCCGCAACCCCTGTCTGGTGTTCGCCTGCCAAATAACTAGTTAGCCATCTTAGCCGATGTTAGCAGCTCGCCTTCACCCAGCATTACTGAAGTAACGTTCGTGGGCTGGCCAGCAGATCAGTGTTTACAATAACACAGGGCACAATAACGTGGAACATGTACTACGGGCTTGCAGTTAGACCTGGCCAGCTAGCTAGTGGCTCCAATACGGCCACCACTAGCTAGTTTACAGTTGCTAACGTCAGTTAGCACTAAAGCGACAACACAAGGAAAACATTCATGTTTCATTTGATAAAGGAATTGCGGGGCTGACCGCGTTATTTCATCTAGCCATATGTGTAACTGGTTATAATAAAACAATGGAACAATTTGCAGGTTTCTTTACCTCTCTTCATAATCTGCCGACATTATCACAAAGGGCGAATACGCCGCGAAAAAGTGTTATATACCACAACGTGGTCTGGGAAGCTCAGGTTGTGATTGCTGAAGGGGACTATCATTCACGCCAGAGTCATATTGTGACATGTTATTGGCTATCTAAGAAGTCACTGAACGTATGGTCTCCGCCTTTATTTGACCATAATAGGAGCGACAAGGAGGACTCAACATTTGGTTCCTCCCCAGCAACAACACCATTGGAAGCAGAGACCCAAATAAATGAATAATTCTATGATTAGAACCAGCATAACGAACAAATGCCTTCATTGGATTTGTTGATTATGAGGCATAATACAACACACTATTTGAACTCCACTAGCCATTACCTTATAACAAGATAGACAATTAGAAACAATGTTTCATAACATGTATACAAATAAATCCGTGAAAATAAATTCAGGGAAAATAAATTCATTTCTGCAAGACTGCAAATGTATCTAGCCGTATAATGCACTAAAGGAGCCTGATGTTACTCTTAGTCCAAGGACCTTACATGTTCTAAAGCTTCTTCGGGATCAGTGTCCCTTCCACTGGAAGGTTGAGCTAACGTAGGCTAATGCGATTAGCATGAGGTTGTAAGTAACAAGAACATTTCCCAGGACATAGACATCTGATATTGGCAGAAAGTTTACATTCTTGTTAATCTAACTGCACAGTCCAATTTACAGTAGCTATTACAGTGAAATAATACCATGCTATTGTTTGAGGAGAGAGCACAATTTTTAACATTAAAAGTTATTAATAAACAAATTTGGCACATTTGGGCAGTCTTGACACAAAATTATGAACAGAAATGCAATGGTTATTCGGATCAGTCTGAAACTTTGCACATACACTGATGTCATCTAGTGGCCCAAATCTAAATTGCACCCGGGCTGGAATAATACATTATGGCCTTTCTCTTGCATTTCAAAGATGATGGTACAAAAAAATACAAAAGAATGGTTCTTTATTATCTTTTACCAGATCTATTGTGTAATATTCTACTACATTCCGTTAACATTTCCATAAACTTCAAAGTGTTTCCTTTCAAATGGAACCAAGAATATGCATATCCTTGCTTCAGGGCCTGAGCTACAGGCAGTTAGATTTGGGTATGTCCTTTTAGGTGAAAATTGAAAAGGGGCTAATCCTTAAGAGTGCAAATTGGCTCTGGAAGCCAAAACATAAAAATATCCTAAACGTGAATCGATTCTCAATTGCGGTTCTACTATCATACCACATCAAAATAATTTCACAAATGCAAAATACACACTTAATTGCAGCCGACAATATTTTTCAGTGACAACACGTTTGTGGCGTCTGTCTTCCGTTTATACACTGGTGTTCGGAGACGCTTATAGCTAGCACAGGTCTTCCATCTGTTTTATGTAAACAAGCGCTGTAACATGGAAATATGGCCTTGTGGGAGCCTAACCTTATAAATGTGTGTTCACCATGGAAGACAGACGCCAGAAACGTGTTGTCACTGATAAATACTGTTGGCTGCAACTGTTTAAAACACTGTAGAGTAAGTGTGTAAGCTTATTTTGTTCTTCGTGACTTATGTAGTCACATGTTACAAGGTTACATAATAGGATGCACTGTTACAGCAGCTGACAGAGTCCTAGCCTAGTTTATTTAGGTGGTAGTGACTTATGTAGTCACATGTTACAAGGTTACATAATAGGATGCATTGTTACAGCAGCTGACAGAGTCCTAGCCTAGTTTATTTAGGTGGTAGTGACTTATGTAGTCACATGTTACAAGGTTACATAATAGGATGCATTGTTACAGCAGCTGACAGAGTCCTAGCCTAGTTTATTTAGGTGGTAGTGACTTATGTAGTCACATGTTACAAGGTTACATAATAGGATGCATTGTTACAGCAGCTGACAGAGTCCACCCATCTCACATGTGAGGCCATGTGCTAAACAGAGTGAGTAGTTTAGTAAATAACCAAAGATTTCAAGACAAAGTGATGAAAGTTGTAGAGAGTACACTTTATCTAGAACTTGACCTATATCCTAGTCTGACTTTGGTGCAGGTGTTCTTCACATTACCGTCTCTGGTAAACACACTATATCAAATACAATCTATGTTTATTTGTCACATGCACAGGGTACAGAAAGTGTAAACATTACAGTGAAATGGCCATTTAAAAAATAGTAAGCGTCCAGATAAATATTGCATACATCTTTTATAATTATTAGATTATTCTTACACAGACACACTTGTCTAAATTGATGGGTCATGTAATCATCTGAAGTGGAGTATTTTGATTAGACATAGCTAACTAAACAATGAACCTAATGGTGCTTTCAAGACAGCTGGGAACTTGGAAAAATACGAGGTCAGAGATTTCAGTTCCCAGTTCCTTGTTGTTTTGAACACGGTAATAATTACAACCCATACTGATTGTCATAGCTAGCCACCATGCACAAATCTGCAGGTAGCTAAAGCTGACCAACTAGGTTCAATGTTAGCTAGGTTCAATGTTGCAAATGGCTTTCTGAGATACAAATAATCTTACTACACATATCATACATGTAACACTTGCTAGCTAACAGTAAGCTTTAATGTCCAATGAAAATGACTTTGACTAAATTAGAAACGTATAATATCGAAAATGTAGCTAGCCAGACTCTTACCCGTATCCATGGCTGAAAGCTTCTCCCTCTGTTATGGATGCCATGGTTGCCTTTAGTTTGACGATCTAATCCAGAGAGGTGTTTTATACAACAGCCTTTCTGTGTTCTCTATTCGACTCCCTCCACATATTTGTAATCAAACGGCATAATCTCCTTAGCTATCATATTCTGCTTCCACCGAGCATTACACTGATTTCAGAACTCTGTCAACTTCTTCCGCGACACCACTGTTGATCACCGTTTCTTCCCCATCACTGTGAACAGAAGTCTCTTCAATGTCTGGGTCAATGAAAGTGTTTTTGCCGGTGAGACAAAACCGCGACTTGTCAGTTAAGAGCACTTTTTGCCAGTCCTGTCTGGTTCAGCAACGGTGGGTATGTGCCCATAGGCGACATTGTTGCCAGTTATGTCTGGTGAGGACCTGCCTTACAACAGGCCTATAAGTCCTCAGTCAAGCCTCTCTCAGCCTATCGCGGACAGTGTGAACACTGATGGAGGGATTGTGCGTTCCTGGTGTAACTCCGGCAGTTGTTGTTGCCATCATGTACCTGTCCCACAGGTGTGATGTTCGGAGGTACCGATCCTGTGCGGGTGAAGTTACACGTGGTCTGCCACGTTCCACAGGTGCATGTTCATTAATGGTTTATGGTTCATTGAACAAGCATGGGAAACAGTGTTTAAACCCTTTACAGTGAAGATCTGTGAAGTTATTTGGATTTTTAGTAATTATCTTTGAAAGACAGGGTCCTGAAAAAGGCACATTTATTTTTTTGCTGAGTCTAGAACATCCACCTTCATTCTGTCTGGAGAAGACTAAGTTCAAGATTTTCCACCCCTACGTGAACATTTTATCTGCTGTATAGCACAGAAGGGCATGGAGGAGATGGGGTGACCGGCCTCTGAGAAGTGATGTGCAATAGGGAATGTGGGGTAATTTCTCCTTACAGCTCTCTTGTGTCCAATAATATGCGTTCTTATCTGTCTACTGGTTTTACCCTCATATTGCTTATTGCAAGGACAGGAGATACGGTCTAGGAAGCTAGAAGAGCTGTATGTGAGGAACTGTTTGCTAAATATGCTCAATTTTTATAGGAATCCCTACATGTCGCATAACTATGGCAGGGGTACAAGCCAGTCACCTTGTCCAGTCTTCTGCCATTTATTTTCAGGGGGACATGAGTGTCAACCCGAATAATTAAGTCCCTGACATTCCTGGCCTTGTAATGTGAAAAGAGAGGAGGGTCAGAGAAAATATTTTGGCAAGTAGGATCAGCCATTTCAATGCTGCTTTATCACTCCCTTGATATCATCACTCAAAGGAAAATATATAGTGGTACACATTCATGTTTTTGGATTTCTTTACTTTTATCCTTTCAGGTTAACCTCTCATCAATGGTACATTCTTTACGGAGAGCATCATCAAGCCATTATTTAGGGTATGAGCTTGCCTCAAAATATGTTCATAGTCTCATTTCAAAAGTCTGTTTTATGTGCTTCAGTCTCAGAAATTGTGTGTACGGGAATCCCTTCTTCAGAAATGCGGGATACACACTAGAGGTATGTAGGATACTGTTATTGTCTATAGGCTTTGCATACAAAGTAGTGGACAAGGACAAGAGATCAAGGAAGGTTCTCGCCCTGACTAATCTCGGCTGTGAACTTGAACTTGAACCATATCATTAAGGTAAGCGAGAAAATCATCGAACACATTGAGGGACCATTCGTAATGAGAAACACCTTATCAATATATATTTTGAGAAATGGTTAGGGTTATTGTGCCAAGCTGTTTTTATTAAAGGCACAGTCATTTTAGTGTATGTAAACGTCTGACCCACTGGAATTGTGATCGAGTGGAATAAGTGATATAATCTGTTGGAAAAATTCTGTGTCATGCACAAAGTAGATATCCTAATCGACTTGCCAAAACTATAGTTTGTTAACAAGACATTTGTGGAGAGGTTGAAAAATACGATTTAATAATTCCAACTTAAGTGTATGTAAACTTCCGACTTCAACTGTAAATAGCGGGTGTTTACAGCGTGTCATGTGGGAGAATTATTGGTGCCACTCCAGGGTTTTTAAAAGGGTGTGTGCCGTCTCAGGCCAGTTTCTAAACCTATTGCGCCCACTTGGGATTTGACTTTGGTTTTGGATGTGCTGTGTGAGGCCCTATTTGAATCAATAGACACTGCAACATACACTATGGATCCTCTCCTACAACACTGCACTGCTCGTGGCTTTGGTCTTGACTAAATGTATGATTGAGGTCAGGGCTTTATGATGGCCACTCCAATACCTTGACTTTGTTGTCCTTAAGCCATTTTGCCGAAACTTTGGAAGTATGCTTGGGGTCATTGTCCATTTGGAAGACCCATTTGCGACCAAGCTTTAAGTTCTTGACTCATGTCTTGAGATGTTGCTTCAATATACCCACATCGTTTCCCAACCTCATGATGCCATCTATTTTGTGAAGCACACCAGTCCCTCCTGCAGCAAAGCACCCCCACAACACGATGCTGCCATCCCTGTGCTTCACGGTTGGGATGGTGTTATTCGTATACATAACAATGGTTATTATGGCCAAGCAGTTCTATTTTTGTTTCATCAGACCAGAGGACATTTCTCCAAAAAGTACGATCTTTGTCCCCAAGTGCAGTTGCAAACTGTGGTCTGGCTTTTTTATGGTGGTTTTGGAGCAGCAACCTACACCGATGTCCACCCCTCTGTCGTCAGGACCCAGTGGGATTCGGTTCTTGCTCCCGGGAGCGTATGACGGAACAGTTGCCGGGTGCCAGGGGTTCCTACTCCAGCTGGAGCTCTACCTGGCAGCTGTTCAGCCGGCCCCTTCAGGACACGAGAGAGTGAGCGCCCTCATCTCCTGCCTGACTGGAAAAGCGTCCCTGGAGTGGGCCAACACCATCTGGGGAAGGGAAGGCCCGACTCTGGATGACTACGAGGACTTCTCCCCGTTGTTGACCATCCACCTGAAGGGAGAGCGGCGGGAGAGCGATTGTTCCATCTGAGACAGGGGATGAGGAGCGCTCCAGAGTTCGCACTGGACTTCAGAACTCTAGCAGCTGGTGCGGGATGGAGTGAGCGGGCCCTGATCGACCACTACAGGTGTAGTTTACGAGAGGACGTTCGTAGGGAGCTAGCCTGCAGGGACACCACTCTCAACCTTGACCAGCTGGTGGACTTGTCTATCCGGCTGGATAACCTGCCGATTTGGCACTCGCCTTCTGTAAAAAGAAGGCAACTCAATTACCACCCCATCGACAGGGGGATTGTGCGATAGATCTCTTGGTAGAAGCTGCACTTCCCCTCTGTCACAGGAGGAGACGGTGGCTATGGAGACATATGTCACCGAATCTCTGGGACAGGGATACATTCAGCCTTCCATCTCACCTGTCTCCTCGAGTTTCTTTTTTTCGTGAAGAAGAAGGATGGAGGTTTGCACCCATGTATTGATTATCGAGGTTTAAATAAGATCACGGTAAAATACAGCTACCCGCTACCGCTCATAGCCAGTATGACCGGAGTCATTAACACGGGGCGTGCTTCTTCACAAAATTGGACCTCAGGAGCGCTAACAACCTGGTGCGTATCCAGGCTGGAGATGAGTGGAAGACAGCATTTAGCACCACTTCTGGGCATTATGAGTACCTCGTCATGCCGTACGGGTTAATGCATGCTCCATCAGTCTTCCAATCCCTTGTAGATGAGATTTTCAGGGACCTGCACAGGCAGGGTGTAGTGGTGTATATAGATGACATTCTAATATACTCCGCTACACGTGCCGAGCATGTGTCCCTGGTACGCAGGGTGCTTGGTAGACTGTTGGAACATGACCCGTAAGTCAAGGCTGAGAAATGTCTGTTCTTCCAACAGTCCTTCTCCTTCCTAGGGAACCGCTTTTTAGCATCAGGGGTAGAGATGGAGATTGACCACATTTCAGCCGTACGTAATTGGCCGAATCCAACCACAGTAAAGGAGGTACAGCGTTTTTTAGGGTTTGCCAACTACTACCAGAGATTTATCCAGGGTTTTGGTCAGGTAGTGGCTCCCGTGCTGGCTCATCCTGATCCCTCCTTAGCGTTCATAGTTGATGTGGACGCGTCCGAGGCAGGGATAGGGGATGTGCTGTCTCAGCGCTCGGGTACGCCACTAAAGCTCCGCCCCTGTGCATTCTTTTCGAAGAAGCTCAGCCCGGCGGAGCGAAACTATGATGTGGGAGACCGGGAGTTGTTGGCTGTTGTCAAGGCTCTGAAAGCGTGGAGACATTGGCTTGAGGGGGCTAGACACCATTTTCTCATTTGGACTGACCACCGCAATCTGGAGTACATTCGAGCAGCGGGGAGACTGAACCCTCGCCAGGTAAGGTGAGCCATGTTTTTCACCGGTTTTGTTTTCACCCTTTCCTACAAACCAGGTTCCCAGAACGTTAAAGCAGATGCACTGTTCTGGCTGTATGATACAGAGGAGCGGTCCACGGATCCCAATCCCATTATTCCAGCTTCTCGACTGATGGCACCGGTGGTATGGGAGGTGGACGCGGACATCGAGTGGGCGTCACGTGCAGAGCCCACTCCCCCTGAGTGTCCAGCTGGGCGTCTGTACGTTCCGTTAGATGTCCGTGATCGTTTGATCTGTTGGACTCACACGTCACCCTCCTCTGATCATCCTGGCATCGGTCGGACGGTGCACTGCCTTGCTGGGAAGTACTGATGGCCCAGTTTAGCTAAGGATGTGAGGGTTTATGTTTCCTCCTGTTCGGTATGCGCACAGTGCAAGGCACCTAGACACCTACCCAGAGGGAAATTACAACCCCTACCCGTTCCACAACGACCGTGGTCACACCTATCTGTGGATTTCGTGACGGATCTTCCCCCGTCGCGGGGTAACACCACGATCCTGGTCATTGTGGATCGGTTCTCTCCTGCCATCTTCTTCTTTTGCCCAGTCTCCCTACGGCTCTACAAACTGCGGAGGCCCTGTCACCCACGTATTCCGGCACTATGGGGTACCTGAGGATATAGTTTCTGATCAGGGTCCCCAATTCACGTCTAGAGTCTGGAGGGCGTTTATGGAATGCCTGGGGGTCTCGGTCAGCCTTACCTCAGGTTTTCACTCCGAGAGTAACGGGCAGGTGGAAAGAGTCAACCAGGATGTGGGTAGGTTTCTGCGGTCCTATTGCCAGGACCGGCCGGGGGAGTGGGTGGTTTACATCCCCTGGGCGGCGATGGCCCAAAACTCCCTCTACCACTCCTCTACCAACCTATCACCATTTCAGTGTGTGCTGGTCTATCAGCCGGTCCTGGCACCATGGCATCAGAGCCAGATCGAGGCTCCTGCGGTGGATGAATGGTTTTGGCACTCAGAGGAGACATGGAACGCTGCTCATGTGCGGCTACAATGGGCCGTCAAGAGGCAAAAGGCGAGTGCCGACCGCCACCGCAGTGAGGCCCCGGTGTATGCACCGGAGGATCGGGTCTGGCTCTCGACCCGAAACCTGCCCCTTCACCTGCCCTGCCGGAAGCTGGGTCCGTGGTTTGTGGGGCCATTTAAAGTCCTGAGGAGACTGAACAAGGTTTGTTATAGGTTACAACTCCCCCCTGATTATCACATTAACCCCTCGTTCCATGTGTCTCTCCTCAGGCCGGTGGTGGCTGGTCCGCTCCAGTCGTCTGAGGTGCGGGAGTTTCCTCCGCCCCCTCTGGACATCGAGGGGGTCCCGGCGTATAACGTACCAGCCATCATGGACTCAAGGCGTCGGGTGAGGGGCCATCAGTACCTCATGGAGTGGGAGGGTTACGGCCCGGAGGAGAGATGCTGGGTACCTTTGGAGGACATCCTAGATCCTTCATTGCTACAGGAGTTTCACCGTTTCCACCCGAATCGCCCTGTTTCCCGGAGGGTACTGTTACGACTTCCGCCGAAGTTGGCCCTTCTCCTTGTTCGGATGGTGTTCAGAGGTCGACATCACCGGCTTTCTAGTCACCACCGATCCATGTTTCAGTTTTGTTTTGTTTTGTCTGTATTACACACCTGGTTTCAATTCCCATATCATGTTCCTTATTTAGCCCTCTGGCATACATTTCTGTTCTGTCCATGATTGTTGGTGTCTTAGTGGTTGTTGATTGTGCTAGTGTGTATGTATGTTCCTATTTGGAATTTGTGCTTGACTTTTTGAGTAAACTCAGTTGTGTTGCTCAAAACCTGTGTCCTGCGCCTGACTCCGCTACATCTCTGCACCCAATTGCCAAGACTGATTGGTTCTGTATGAGGTGACCTGAAGAGATATCCTTCAATTTCTCAATGGTGTTGATGCTTTGCCTCCAGTCATTGCTGACATCTGCCAGGGAGTTCTGAATGTCCTTTATATCCCCCAGGGCCTTATGGAGCTGAATGAGGCCTGTACGTATGAGGCCTTGTCTAACTGGGAGTGGATGGCAGCCTGGAGAGTGGGGACAGATAATTTTAAACAGTTCAGATAGGGCTTTACATTAACCAAAGGCCAGTACATATTCACAGAATCCAATGCTTCTACTAAAATTCCAGATCTGAATGGGTGACCAATAAATCATTGGATTTATGTCAGTTGCTAGGTCTTAGCAAGTGAATGCCTGCTTTTCTCATGATTATGCTAGCTAGCAATGGCTCCATACCAGTGGAGGCTGGTGGGAGGAGCTATAGGAGGACGGGCTCATTGTAATGCCTGGAATTGAATAAATGGAAGATAGCATCAGGCTACAACGTTAGAGTTACACTTGTAGAAAACTCTTATTAACAGTGACTTGGACAATAGCTTCCAAAAACGTATAATAAATAAGAAAAAAGCTTGTTACCTAGCCAGAAAAGTAAGACATTTTAACTTACCCACCGCCATGGCAAATGGACTTCTTTGTTGGACATGCTCAATCAGGACATGCACAAGCAGATTGGCTGTCATCTCAGCTGTTTACAGATAGCATTAGACAACCAGCTAGGAATCGTAGCTCAGACTTCAATGTCTCTCTGGTTGATAACGTTAACTAGTTGGGTCAAATACATTTATAGCCAGATATGAGTATTTCTGGCATAGTTATAAATGGCTAGCTTGCTAAATAACTGGCTAGGTAGCTAATGTCATAATTTTTAGGACCTAGATGTGATCGCTGACCGGAAAATAAATTATTGGTAATGTCAGCTAACAGGATGGCCACTTCACTCCGGGAGACCTGTAACTTACATGTCAATTGTATATCCAAGGTGTACAGGTCTCCCGGAATGAAGAGGATACTAGCAGGGGGAATGCAACGCTAACAAGCAAGCCTGTAGCTAGTTAACGTGTCGCGTTTCCGAATGTCGCAAGTCTGTAAATAGCGAGTGGCTCCCGAGTGGCTCCCGAGTGGCTCGCGAGTGGCTCCCGAGTGGCTCCTGAGTGGCGCAGCTGTCTAAGGCACTGCATCTCAGTACTAGAGGCATCACTAAAGGCCCTGGTTCGATCCTGGGCTGTATCACAATCGGGTTGCCCACAATTGGCCCAGCATTGTCCGTGCTAGGGGAGAGTTTGACAGCTGTTTTGCACTGTTTCGCTGTGACTTTAGTCATCAATCTAGCAAGAGGGCTATTTTATTAGTGTTTCCCCCCCTAGAAAGCTTGGCTTTCACCTGAAATTGTTTATTTATGTCTGAGAAAAAAAAAACTTTTCAAGCTATATGATCTAGTACCCAATAAAAGTATAATAAAATATATACTGTACAAATATGATGACATGATAAAAAAATGTGAATGAATAAGCCTTTTCATACTTTATAATATGTCCATATACTGTTATAATCTGTTTTAGGAAAATCTACCCAGAATATTTCTATATATTTCTATATTACTTTACCAAACATATCATGGCATTAGTGATAATTAAAAGCTGTTAAATTTGTGAACTTGTGAACATTTGGGCCATTTAAACATTGTGCGTCCCTCCTATAGACAAGGGGAGAAAAGTAAAAAGCTAGATTTTGTCATTCTGGGCATTTGCAAGGTGTCTGCCTCTGACATTAAACAAATGTTTGACTTCCACACAAAATGACTTATTGACTTATTTTAGGTTTAAGAAAGTATGTAGGTCACATTCTTTATCGTAAAGCTATGATAGTTATGCATTTAGATCTGCCTGCTCGGGACAAATTCAGTGATTGCTTTGCCATGTCTGTGCCATGTAGCAGTCGAGCTGGATACATATTTTAAGTATAGGCCCTTTGACGCAATGTTGCAGTGAAGTGATATTCATCAATGTAATGATGTACCCGATCACCAGAGGGAGGCAAATACAAGTTTATTCAACAGTGAACTGGATTGCTGTCTTCTGACTTATAAAACGGTGGGAAATCAATCAAATAAGTAATGTAAACATATACACTACCGTTCAAAAGTTTGGGGTCACTTAGAAATGTTGTTGTTTTTGGAAGAAAAGCAAATTTTTTGTCCATTAAAGTAACATCAAATTGATCAGAAATACAGTGTAGACATTGTTCATCTTGTAAATGACTATTGTAGCAGGAAACGGCTGACTTTGTATGGAATATCTGCATAGGCCCATTATCAGCAACCATCACTCCTGTGTTCCAATGGCACCTTGTGTGAGCTAGGCTAATTGATCATTAGAAAACCATTTTGCAATTATGTTAGCACAGCTAAAAACTGTTGTTCTGATTAAAGAAGCAATAAAACTGGCCTTCTTTAGACTAGTTGAGTATCTGGAACATTAGCATTTGTGGGTTCGATTGCAGGCTCAAAATGGCCAGAAACAAAGAACATTCTTCTGAAACTTGTCAGACTATTCTTGTTCTGATAAATGAATACTATTCAATGCGAGAAACTGGCAAGAAACTGAAGATCTTGTATAACGTCGTGTACTACTCCCTTCACAGAACAGCGCAAACTGTCTCTAACCAGAATAGAAAGCGGAATGGGAGGCCCCAGTGCACAACTGAGCAAGAGGACAAGTACATAGTTTGAGAAACAGACGCCTCACAAGTCCTCAACTGGCAGCTTCATTAAATAGTACCCGCAAAACACCAGTCTCAATGTCAACAGTGAGGAGGTGACTCTGGAATGCTGGTATTCTAGGCAAAGTCCCTCTGTCCAGTCCTCTGTCCAATGTCTGTGTCTTTTATTTTAATTGGTCCGTCTGAGATATGGCTAATTCTTTGCAACTCTGCCTAGAAGGCCAGCATCCCGGTGTCGCCTCTTCACTGTTGACGTTAAGACTGGTTTCAGAACAAGAATAGACTGATGAATTTCAGAAGAAATGTATTTGTTTCTGGCCATTTTGAGCCTGAAATCAAACCCACGAATGCTGATGCTCCAGATACTCAACTAGTCTAAAGAAGTACAGTTGTATTGCTTCTTTAATCAGAACTGTCACGCCCCGACCTGAGTATTCTTTGTTTTCTTTATATATTTTGGTTAGGTCAGGGTGTGACATGGGTGATGTGTTTTGTCACTGTCTAGGGTTTTTTGTAGGTTTATGGGGTTGTTTACCACCTAGGTGTTTTTGTATGTCTATGGTTGCCTAGATTGGTCCTCAATTAGAGGCAGCTGTTTATCGTTGTCTCTGATTGGGAACCATATTTAGGCAGCCATCTTCTTTGGGTATTTCGTGGGTTATTGTCTATGTGATGTTGCATGTTAGCACTCAGTTTTGATTTTGTTATTTTGTTGTTTGGTTAGGGTACTTTGTGTTTTTCATCTTTCATTAAAAATATGTATTCACATCACGCTGCGCTTTGGTCTCCTCAATACGACGATCGTGATAAAAATAACAATTTTCAGCTGTGCTAACATAATTGCAAAAGGGTTTTCATTTTTAAATGTTAAACTTGGATTAGCTAACACAACGTGCCAAGAGTGTTGGTTGCTGATAATGGGCCTCTGTTCGCCTATGTAGATATTCCATAAAAAATCTAACATTTCCAGCTACTACAGTAATTTACGACATTAACAATGTCTACACTGTATTCATTTTAATGGACCAAAAACATTTGCTTTCTCAAAACAAGGACATTTCTAAGTGATCCCAAACTTTTGAACGGTACTGTAATTTAAAAACAAAAATAAGTAATTCTGTAATTCTGAAGGATTCCTTTACTAATGATTATGGTATCTAGCTAGCATAATTAATGTTAGCTGGATAGGTGGCTAGCAAGTACCTCTATGGTCAACGTTTAACGTTGTTAGCTAGACACAAACAGAATGATATGTACAAAAAGATCGACTTTTAGAACGACATTGAAGATCGACATTAAGTTGCGCCGAATGTCATGCCTTTCAACGGAGTGGCAACACAAGGCTCCATGCGGTTGAAGGCTCCGTTGTTGCGAGACACTCTGCGATGTCTTCAGTCTAGCCTCATCATAGACCGGAAGTTTCCAAACCACAGAAGATTAAAATATTGATGACTTTTTAGGATAGCTAACATGTTAACAACTTGTAAACGATTACCCATTTCTATAAGTAAGTTCTACTTATAGGAATACTTATAGTAATGATAAATAATACACATTGGCTTTTGAGGCGATTCTATTATATGACTGTTGCTTCCTGTTTAAGTTTATTGTTATGGTAATGTCATTTGTTTTTGATTGTAATTATTAGGTGGAGGTCGCTAGCTACAATGGTATCTTCAACCTAGCCTAGCTTTTAGCTAGCTAGCTGCTCTGCAGTTCAAGTTTACCGTAACGTTACAGAAACACGTTGAGGTAACTAAACAAAAAATAACTGATTATCACCTGAAACTATATATGTATCCTGTCTTTTAGAAGTCAAATGGACATCTTACAACGTATTCACCCTCCTAAGGTATTGTAATATAATTATGTTGTAGCACCATTAACATGCAAGTGTGGTAAGAATAAGGTTTGGGGTATGACTTTTCTTTAGGAAGCAAAGCAACTCCCTTTCATTGATCATATGCCAAGTATTCTCATTCTTCCACCCATCTTACACAATGGAACTACAAAATGTGTTTTTAAAACAAGACTATAAGTAGGAATTTGCTTTCTTTGTTTTTTTCAACCTCCTTTTCATGTCAAAATGTTACATGTGAAAAATAATTTCACAATAATTATGCCATTCAGTTTCGGTCACAAAAGGTAATATGTGAATTGCCCACAAGGTGGCAGTATTTTCCCTATTGAAGTGACTGCTCTGCTGCTCTCTGTCATCCACTGCTGAGTCACGACCGCACATTATCCCGTTTCTACTTGTGCTCAATTTTCCATGAAAGACAGAGGCCCAGTCCCAAATGGGACCCTACTCCCTAAACCAGATCTGGGCAATTATTCTCCATGGAGGGCCACATTAGAATATACTTTTGCCACCGTGGGCCAGAATCATATTACAGGATTATACATCATGTGTATGACTGTGTTGACAGATATATCTACTGTAAATCACATCCAGATATGCTACTTATTTTACTTTTTTAACATGCACAGAAATAAACCACATCCATGTTCTCCTTTTGGTAGGTATTTTCATTATTAAACATGCAATGAACTACACAGAGGGAAGAGTATTCTGTGCAATCAGCACCACGGACAGAACTCTTGTTTACGGGTATGCACAAAAACACAAGAAAGAGCTCAACATTGCATTTAAAATACTCAATCAGTGTGAGGAGTGAAGTCTCTGATGGGCATTGCCTAGAGCAGTGAAGTCAGGTATAGTTTCTGACGTCTCTATGTGCAGGATTGCTGAGAGGTGAGAGTCAGTAAGAAATGATCTGTGCCTTGACTTGTTATATTTCATCACTGAAAATGTCTGTTCTCATACATAGGTTGATCCAAACAGTACAAACAACTTCTGAGCATGACTCCTAATCTTTGGAAAGTTTTGTTCATTGAGAGATGCTTAGAACCTCGTCAGTGACACTGTTTTGAATAGTTCTCCAATCACAGCATCCGATTGAAGATCGATAAGCTCAAGTTGTAGGTCAATTGGCGCGTTATCCACATTGAAGGTGAAAGGAGAGGAAACCAACCGCATGTCATTTTCCAACACTTTGAAATCCTCATAACTACGAGAAAACTCACTGTTCAAAACACGCAGCAGTGATGTATACTTCTCCCGCTGGTCATCTGATAGGGAACAGACTAGTAGTGTCATCTGATAGGGAACAGACTAGTAGTGTCATCTGATAGGGAACAGACTAGTAGTGTCATCTGATAGGGAACAGACTAGTAGTGTCATCTGATAGGGAACAGACTAGTAGTGTCATCTGATAGGGAACAGACTAGTAGTGTCATCTGATAGGGAACAGACTAGTAGTGTCATCTGATAGGGAACAGACTAGTAGTGTCATCTGATAGGGAACAGACTAGTAGTGTCATCTGATAGGGAACAGACTAGTAGTGTCATCTGATAGAGAACAGACTAGTAGTGTCATCTGATAGGGAACAGACTAGTAGTGTCATCTGATAGGGAACAGACTAGTAGTGTCATCTGATAGGGAACAGACTAGTAGTGTCATCTGATAGGGAACAGACTAGTAGTGTCATCTGATAGGGAACAGACTAGTAGTGTCATCTGATAGGGAACAGACTAGTAGTGTCATCTGATAGGGAACAGACTAGTAGTGTCATCTGATAGGGAACAGACTAGTAGTGTCTGAAGGTGGGTGAGATTGTTGTCATCTGATAGGGAACAGACTAGTAGTGTCTGAAGGTGGGTGAGATTGTTGTCATCTGATAGGGAACAGACTAGTAGTGTCTGAAGGTGGGTGAGATTGTTGTCATCTGATAGGGAACAGACTAGTAGTGTCTGAAGGTGGGTGAGATTGTTGTCATCTGATAGGGAACAGACTAGTAGTGTCTGAAGGTGGGTGAGATTGTTGTCATCTGATAGGGAACAGACTAGTAGTGCCATCTGATAGGGAACAGACTAGTAGTGTCATCTGATAGGGAACAGACTAGTAGTGTCATCTGATAGGGAACAGACTAGTAGTGTCATCTGATAGGGAACAGACTAGTAGTGTCATCTGATAGGGAACAGACTAGTAGTGTCTGTAGGTCATCTGATAGGGAACAGACTAGTAGTGTCTGTAGGTCATCTGATAGGGAACAGACTAGTAGTGTCAGTAGGTCATCTGATAGGGAACAGACTAGTAGTGTCAATAGGTCATCTGATAGGGAACAGACTAGTAGTGTCGGAAGGTCATCTGATAGGGAACAGACTAGTAGTGTCTGAAGGTGGGTGAGATTGTTGGCTTCTACTTGGCGGGTCAGGAGGAGTCATTTTCCCTTGAAGGCTTTGACAAGGCTGTACATCTGATTAGCAAAAAGGCCCTTCCCTTGTAGTTTGGAATTCAGTTAATTCATGAGGGACATGATGTCCACGGTGAAGGCAAAATCAGCCAACCATTCTTTATCTTGCAGTTGAGGGAAATCCACATATTTTCCTCATTTGCAAAAACTCAACAATCTCCAAATTCAGGTCCCAGACCCTTTTAAGCACCTTCCCCAAACTCCGCCATCTCGCGTTTGTGTGGTAGGGGAGATCTGCATGACCCGACTCTGTCTCTTCCAACAGTGAGACAAATTGCCTGTGGTTTAAAGATGATGCTTTTATCTCCTGGACCGTCGTATGATTGTTTGTGTATCGACCCTCTCTCCTCGGGGTCTCTCTGTCGGTCCGAACGTAAGGCGTTCCTGTAGTGTTCCCCTAGATCTCTGGGGCTTTGAGGGTTGTTTCCTCTTTCACCAGTTGAAGTTTACCACTTTAGTGACTGTATCCACAACATGGCTCATTTTCAGAACACATTTACCCGAGCACCTCCTGATGAATAATGCAATGCAGGAAAATCATTTTCTGATCTGGGTTCAGCTCAGCTTAAAAGGACAACGTTTCTCCCTGTCAAGTTTGAGCACCCATCATTGGTCACACTCGAAAACTTTTGCAACACACTTATTCATCTCCTCCAATAAATCTTTCCCTGTGGTTGTGCTCTTCATTGACTGCACTGAAGCAAGCTCCTCTGTAATGTCAAAGTCTGGGGTTATGCCTCGTAAGAATATCAACAACTGCACCGTGTCACTTGCATCACTGCTCTCAACCAGGGCCAAGAAGAAATAGGTGAAATCCTTTAACTTGTCTTTCAACTGTTGTTCCATATTCTCTGCAATGTCCTCAACAGGCAGTGTCACTGTTCGTCTTGACAGGGAAACATTTTCTTGTCGGGGCAAGGTATTGCTGCAGAGTCAATTACATTCTTGTCAGGTGTGTGCGTACTGGCAGCGAAGTCAGGTGCAGGAGAGCAGAGAGTTGTGAACAGGCGCACACTTTATTGAGGCAGGAGAAACCAACAGACGGACGCAAATGCGTCACAACCTCCAGCCAATATACCAAAGTACAAAATGAGCAAAACAGTCACAATAATTTATGTTTAACAATAAACATCTTCGTGAACAACACGGTATAAGCAAACCAGTCTGGCACGTCAACAATAAACACGTATTACAAACAATTTCACACAAAGACATCAGGGGGAACAGAGGAATATATACATGCAGTGTGATTGGGGAAAGTAAACCAGGTGTGCAGTGAACAAGACAAAACAAATGGAACAATGGAAAAATGGAGAGGCGATGGCTAGAAAGCCGGTGACATCGAATGATCCCGCTAACGGGATGGGTGCGTCAAGAAGTTAAGGTTGCAGTGACACATCCATAACCTGAGTAGAAACCAGATTGCATACCAGAGAGAATACTATAGACATCACAAAAGCCAGCCAGTTGATTATTGACAAGTTTTTCCAACACTTTTGATAAACAGGGCAAAATAGAAATAGGCCTATAACAGTTAGGATCCGTTTGATCTCCCCCTTTAAATAAAGGACGAACCGTGGCTGCCTTCCAAGAAATGGGAACCTCCCCAGAAAGGAGAGACAGGTTAAAAAGGTTGGAGATAGGCTTGGTGATGATAGGGGCAGCAACATTAAAGAAGAAAGGGTGTAAACCATCTGACCCAGATGTTTTTTTTGGAGTCAAGTCTCAGGAGCTCCTTTAGCACCTCGGACTCAGTGGCTGACTGCAGGGAGAAACTTTGTAGCGGGGCAGGGGAAAAAGAGGGAGGAGCATCAGGGCTAGTCACATTAGAAGGGGTGGGAGATGAGAAAATGTTGGACAGGCAAGGAAACATGGCTGAGTCAAATAGGAATGCTGACTTAATGAAGTGGTGATTGAAGAGCTCAGCCATGTGCTTCTTGTCAGTAACAATCACATCATCAACTTTAAGTGAGATGGGCAGCTGTGAGGAGGAGGGTTTATTCTCCAGATCTTTAACCGTTTTCCAGAACTTCTTGGGTTAGACCCACAGAGAGAGGACTGCTCCTTAAAAAGAAGGTCCAAGCATCTTCAACAGAGGGGCTCAAGCTGATTCTATACCATTTTACAGGCCCGTTCATGAAGGAAGGCTTGCTCATTTAAGTTTTTTAGCAAGAGTCTATGACAAATCAGGACAGGTCATTTCACTGAGCAGCCATTACACAGACTGTAAAACAGTGATCACTAAGGTCTTTACAGAAAACACCAGACTGATACCTATCAGGGTTATTTGTGAGGATAACTTTCAGTAGAATAGTTTTTTCTGGGTGTTTGGAGTCATACCTTGTGGAATTGGTAATAATCTGAGAAAGATTTAGGGAGTCCCATGGCTTTAGGACCTGGTCAGGTGGTTTAAGCATGTCCCAGTTTATGTCATCTAGCAGGACAAATTCAGACTTAGTGTAAGGGGCCAGGAGAGAGCTTAGGGCATGGTAATGCCTCCAATACGGTAATAGTTCCATCTTGTTGTCTGACAGGCTAGGTTGAAGTTTCACTATATTGTTTATACTAATCACCTCCTCTCAGATCTCTACAAGTGCATAGGGTGTAGACTCTAGGGGTCCACTTGGGATTGGACCAAATACTACACTGAGTGTACAAACTATTAAGAACACATGCTCTTTCCATGACATAGCCAGGCGCACCAGTTTGAGTGTGTCAAGAACTGAAATGCCGCTGGGCTTTTCACGCTCAACAGTTTCCAATGTGTATCAAGAATGGTCTACCACCCAAAGGACATCCAGACAACTTGACACAACTGTTGGAAGCATTGGAGTCAACATGGGCCAGCATCCCTGTGGAACGCTTTCGACACCTTTTAGAATCCATGCCCTGAGTGCAAAAAGGGGTGTTCCTAATGTTTTGTACACTGGTGTATGTGTGCAAGTTTAAGGACCAGAGGCAGATACAGGTTCAGATGTCCGACACAGATTGCCTGTTTTAGCCAATGGTGTAATTGCCTGTGTGAGGGCAGTAGAAGTCACAAGGATGGACAGGTACCAATTGTATGGCAGGTTGTGTCCAAAATGGCAACTTATTCCCTACATAGTGCACTACTTTTGACCAGAGCCATAATCGGCCCTGATCAAAAGTAGTGTGGAATAGAGTGCCATTTGGGACCTAGAGTCTAGACAGGATAATATGGTCAGACAGTGTGCTCAGGTAATTGCTCTTTGGCAGTGGTAATGTTAGGCCCTATGAAAGATTTTATGCTTACTGAATTCTCTGAGTCAGTCCCCTGTATTCAAGTCTGTTTGCGCTATCATGCCAACTCCTTGTCACTCATTGTCATGCCAAAACAATTGTTTTGAGCAATGGAGTTTGCAAGAGCACAAACAGATCTGGAAACAGGCTAAATGTATTCCCTTCTTTTAACTTTCCTGTACTTCCTCTTGCTGTCTTATTGCTAAAAAATGCTGGGTTAAAAAAAAACCTCATTTGGTTAAATATTGGACAGAACACAAGTTGGGTTATTTTGACCCAGCCAGTTGGGTTACAAACAGCTCATTACCATGCCCTGCTCAGGTCAGAAGACTGGAGGCGTGGCTTATTAGGGTAGTCGCTTGCAGGTCGTTTTTTTTGGGAGGACCAACCATGATAGTAAATGTCATTCCGGTGAATCTGTTCAATTGTAATGTCAACAGATGCTGAGTTAGAGCACTGACACTCTTATAGCTTTAATAAGACTTACACAAAAGTATGAGTTCCTAAATGCTCATCCCAAGCCTTCCCTTGGATTACCCAAAAATTGGTTAATTTATTAACCATCGGTATGGTATTTATTCAATTTCATGCAAGTTTGACCCTGCAGATGGGTATTATTATAATGTAATCCATCTCTTAAGGTCTGAGAGCATGAGTTTTTTTTATGTGCTTGATGTCAGAATGCACTCACTGTTTCAAAATGTGATTGTTACGCAACCGAACAGTTATCCTGCACTGCCCTCAAACCAAGGCATGCTGCCTGCTAATGATCTATAGGCTGTTTCAATTTACCAATTTAAAGTTGTTTTCAAACAGCAGTTTTATTTTCAAACAACAGTTTGAAATGAGGATTTCTGCCTCATTAATGCACATAAAAGTACCCCATTTTACTGGGGCAGCCAATTCACTTTTGAGGCATGCTATGCTAATGTAAGGACAGGATTAGCTAGATGAGCCGGGCAAACTACTCTCTTCGAGCCCAAGCAGTCCCTCAGTGTTTCCCCAGGTCAAGTATGCAGACACACCCCCAGTTAGAACCCGCATGAACTTTTCCCCCTGGCGCATGTTCTAGTTGGCGCACACATTGCCTTCATTGCTGTTTACCTTATTCAAACACTTTGGACATGTGTGCATTCCCATCAAAGTATGTGATCTTATATCATAATAGTTTCTGTATATTGTGTTATATAGTTTCTACTGTAGCAAACCATATTTCTGTATGGAGGATAATGTATATGTGTGTATTCCTTTATAACCGCAGACAAATCAGGTAATGATTTCATAACCTTTACAGTGTTTAATTGTGCTTATGTAGGTAACTGGCACCGGAGGGGATGGCTGCAGTTGTACAGCCTCCTAACCAACTGTGCTATTTTGTTAGTTTTTTGCGTTGTTCATAACTCAATTTGTACATTGTTGTTGTTGCTACCATCTCTTATGACCAAAAAGAGCTTCTGGACATCGGACCAGCGAATACTCACTTCCCGAAGAATATACTGCTTTGTCAAGACAAGGCCCAAATCCCTGTCATCAGCGAGAAGAACAGACAGAGAATAAGGGGGATGAGGGCGGGGTGCCTTGTAAGAATTTGCAGATGAGTAGGTAAACCACCACTACCCTCCGTATTATTGGCCAAAGTGCAATCATTGGAAAACAAACTGGACGATCTACAATTAACCTCTCTAGGGTATGTGGGAGTGTCCTACCTGGCCAACATCCAGTGACATTGCAGAGCGCCAAATTCAAATACAGAAATACTCATTATACAAATTCAGAAAAGATACAACTATTTTACATAGGTTTAAAGATTAACTTCTTGTGAATCCAACCACGGTGTCAGATTTTTAAAATACTTTACGGCGAAAGCATACCTTACGATTATTTGAGAACATACCCCCTGCAGACAAGTCATTACAAACAGTAACCAGCCAAGTAGAAGAGTTACACAAGTCAGAAATAGAGAGAGAATTAATCACTTACCTTTGATGATCTTCATATGGTTGCACTCAGAAGACCTTCGTTTATTCAAAAAATGTTCCTTCTGTTCGATAAAGTCTCCCTTTATATCCGAAAACCTCTGTTTTGTTTGCGTGTTTTCTTGAGTAATCCACAGGCTCAAACGCAGTCACAACAGACAGATGAATAATCCAAATTGTAACCGTAAAGTTCATAAAAACATGTCAAATTATGTTTATATTTAATCCTCAGGTTATTTTTAGCCTAAATAATTGATAATATTTCAACCGGAACATAACGGTGTCAATATAAAAGGTTAACAAGAAAGGCACTCTCTGGGTAGCGCACATGAAAAAGGTCTGTGACACAGCAGGTTCCACTCATTCACACTGCTCTTACTCTCTCATTTTTCAGAATACAAGCCTGAAACAATTTCTAAAGACTGTTGATATCTAGTGGAAGGCATAAGAACTGCAATTTGAGTCCTAAGTCAAAGGATACTGTAATGGCATTGAATAGAAAACTTTTTCTCTGGTTTTCGCTTGCCAAATCACTTCTGTTATACTCACAGATATTAGTTTAACCATTTTTGAAACTTTAGAAACGTTGTTTTCTATCCAAATCTACTAATTATATGCATATCCCATCTTCTGGGCCTGAGTAGAAGGCCGTTTCATTTGGACACACTTTTCATACAAAATTCCAAATGCTGCCCCCTACCCTAGAGAAGTTAAGACTATCCTACCAACGGGGCATTAAAAACGTATTAAATCTGAAAACTTATTAAATCTGTTTTACCTAATATCTACCAGCATGTCACATGCAGCCAGAGGAAAACAACTCTAGACCACCTTTACTCCACACACAAAGACTTATACAAAGCTCTCCCTCGCCCTCCATTTGGCAAATCTGACCATAATTCTCTCCTCCTGATTCTTGTTTACAAGCAAAAACTAAAGTACCAGTGACTCGCTCAATACATAAGTGGTCAGATGACGCGGATGCTACGCTACAGGACTGTTTTGCTAGCACAGATTGGAATATGTTCCGGGGTTCATCCAGTGGCATTGAGGAGTACACCACCTCAGTCATCGGGCTTCATCAATAAGTGCATCGACGACGTCGTCCCCACAGTGACCGTATGTACATTTCCCAACCAGATGCCATGGTTGGGAAACAACATCCGCACCGGGCTAAAGGCTAAAGCTGCCACTTTCAAGGAGTGGGACACTAATCCGGACGCTTATAAGAAATCCCACTATGCCTTCAGACGAACCATCAAACAGGCAAAGCGTCAGTACAGGACTAAGATTGAATCCTACTACACAGGCTCTGATGCTTGTCGGATGCGGCAGGGCTTGAAAACTATTATGGAATACAAAGGGTAACCCAGCCGAGAGCTTCCCAGTGACGCAAGCCTACCAGACGAGCTAAATGCCTTTCATGCTCGCTTCGAGGCCAGCAACACTGAAAAATGTATGAGAGCATCAGCTGTTCTGGATGACTGTGCGATCACGCTCTCCCTAGCTGATGTGAGCAAAACCTTTAAACAGGTCAATATTCACAAAGCCGGATTACCAGGAGGTGTACTCAAGGCATGCGCGGACCAAGTGTCTTTACTGACATTTTCAACCTCTCCCTGGCCAAGTCTGTAATACCAACATTTTTCAAACAGACCACCATAGTCACTGTGCCCAAGAAAGAGAAAGGTTTGAAGGTTGATCACACCATCATGCCAGAAACCCTAGACCCACTCCAATTCACATACCCCCCCCAACAAATCCACAGGTGATGCAATCTAAAACGCACTCCATACTTCCCTTTCCCACCTGGACAAAAGGAACACTTATGTGAGAATGCTATTCATTGACTACAGCTCAGTGTTCAAAACCATAGTGCCCACAAAGCTCATGACTAAGCTAAGGACCCTGGGACTAAACACCTCTCTCTGCAACTGGATCCTGGATATCCTGACGGTCTGACCCCAGGTGGTAAGAGTAGACAACAACACATCTGCCACGCTGATCCTCAACACGGGGGCTCCTTAGGGGTCCGTGCTTAGTCCCCTCTTGTACCCCCTGTTCACCCACCAGCCAAACACGACTCCAACATCATTATTACATTATTACATTTGCTGACAACATAACAGTAGACCTGATCACCAAAAACGACGAGACAGCCTATAGGGACGAGGTCAGAGATCTCGCAGTGTGGTGCCAGGACAACAACCTCTCTCTCAATGTGAGCAAGACAAAGGAGCTGATCGTAGACTATAGGAAAAGGAGGGCTGAACCGGACCCCATTAACATCGACAGGACTGAAGTGGAGTGGGTCGAAAGTTTCAAGTTTCTTGGTGTCCACAGACAGATTATTTCACGTATAATGTACTGTATCAGAATTCCAGTGGGTTAGAAGTTTACATTCGCTAAGTTGACTGTGCCTTTAAACAGCTCGGAAAATTCCAGATAATGATGTCATGGCTTTAAAAGCCTCTGATAGGCTAATTCACATAATTTGAGTCAATTGGAGGTGTACCTGTGGATGTATTTAGAGGCCTACCTTCAAACTTAGTGCCTATTTGCTTGACATCATGGGAACATCAAAAGAAATAAGCCAAGACTTCAGAAAATAAATTGTAGACCTCAACAAATATGGTTCATCCTTGGGAGCAATTTCCAAACACCTGAAGGTACCACGTTCATCTGTACAAACAATAGTACGCAAGTTTAAACACCATGGGACCACGCAGCCGTCATACCGCTCAGGAAGGAGACGCATTCTGTCTCCTAGAGATGAACGTACTTTGGTGCGAAAAGTGCAAATCAATCCCAGAACAACAGCAAAGGACCATTGTTATGTTTGTAGGAAAATGAGTGAGGCTTGCAAGCCGAAGAACACCATCCCAACCTTGAATTACGGGGGTACCAGCATCATGTTGTGGGGGTGCTTTGCTGCAGGAGGGACTGGTGCACTTCACAAAATAGATGGCATCATGAGGGAGCAAAATTATGTGGATATATTGATGCAACATCTCAAGACATCAATCAGGAAGTTAAAGCTTGGTCGTAAATGGGTCTTCCAAATGGACAATGACCCCGAGCATACTTCCAAAGTTGTGGCAAAATGGCTCAAGAACAACAAAGTCAAGGTATATTAGTGGCCATCACAAAGCCCTGACCTCAACCCTATAGAACATTTATGGGCAGAACTGAAAATGCGTGTGCGAGCAAGGAGGCCTACAAATCTGACTCAGTTACAACAGCTCTGTCAGGAGGAATGGGCCAAAATGTATCCAAGTTATTGTGGGAAGCTTGTGGAAGGCTACTCAAAACGTTTGAGCTAAATTTAGCAATTTACTCAAATACTAATTGAGTGTATGCAAACTTCTGATCCACTGCGAATGTTATGAAAGAAATACAAGCTGAAATAAATGTTCTCTAATATTTTTCTGACATTTCACATTCTTGTAACAAAGTGGTGATCCTAACTGACCTAAGACAGGGAATGTTTATTAGGATTACATGTCAGGAGTTGTGAAAAACTGAGTTTATATGTATTTGGCTAAGGTGTATGTAATCTTCTGATTTCAACTGTATATTCTGTATATAGGCTTTTTAAGAATGTGTACATTTCTCTTTTTTTATGAATATATCGAACAACAACATATTATACACATTTTGGCCAAACTATCCGTGGAATAAGTTTAGAGGGTGTTAAATAATATTACATTGTATTATATTTTATATATACAGTTTATGTTCTTAACCCATTAATGCACCCTACCTGACACCCTAGACCCACTCCAATTTGCTTACTGCCCAAATAGGTCCACAGACAATGCAATCTCAACCACACTGCACACTGCCCTAACCCATCTGAACAAGAGGAATACCTATGTGAGAATGATGTTCATCGACTACAGCTCAGCATTTAACACCATAGTACCCTCCAAACTCGTCATCAAGCTCGAGACCCTGGGTCTCGACCCCGCCCTGTGCAACTGGGTACTGAACTTCCTGACGGGCCGCCCCCAGGTGGTGAGGGTAGGTAACAACATCTCCACCCCGTTGATCCTCAACACTGGGGCCCCACAAGGGTGCGTTCTGAGCCCTCTCCTGTACTCCCTGTTCACCCACGACTGCGTGGCCACGCACGCCTCCAACTCAATCATCAAGTTTGCGGACGACACAACAGTGGTAGGCTTGATTACCAACAACGACGAGACGGCCTACAGGGAGGAGGTGAGGGCCCTCGGAGTGTGGTGTCAGGAAAATAACCTCACACTCAACGTCAACAAAACTAAGGAGATGATTGTGGACTTCAGGAAACAGCAGAGGGAACACCCCCCTATCCACATCAATGGAACAGTAGTTGAGAGGGTAGTAAGTTTTAAGTTCCTCGGCGTACACATCACAGACAAACTGAATTGGTCCACCCACACAGACAGCATCGTGAAGAAGGCGCAGTAGCGCCTCTTCAACCTCAGGAGGCTGATGAAATTCGGCTTGTCACCAAAAGCACTCACAAACTTCTACAGATGCACAATCAGAGCATCCTGTCGGGCTGTATCACCCGATGTCACAGGAAGGCCATAAAGATCATCAAGGACAACAACCACCCGAGCCACTGCCTGTTCACCCTGCTATCATCCAGAAGGCGAGGTCAGTACAGGTGCATCAAAGATGGGGCCGAGAGAATGAAAAACAGCTTCTATCTCAAGGCCATCAGACTGTTAAAAAGCCACCACTAACATTGAGTGGCTGCTGCCAACACACTGACTCAACTCCAGCCACTTTAATAATGGGAATTGATGGGAATTGATGTAAAATATATCACGAGCCACTGTAAACAATGCTACTTAATATAATGTTTACATACCCTACATTATTTATCTCATATGTATACATATATATACTGTACTCTATATCATCTCCTGCATCTTTATGTAATACATGTATCACTAGCCACTTTAAACTATGCCACTTTGTTTACATACTCATCTCATATGTATATACTGTACTCGATATCATCTAGTGCATCTTGCCTATGCCGCTCTGTACCATTACTCATTACTCATTACTCATCTTTATGTACATATTCTTTATCCCTTTACACTTGTGTGTATAATGTAGTAGTTTTGGAATTGTTAGTTAGATTACTCATTGGTTATTACTGCAATGTCGGAACTAGAAGCACAAGCATTTCGCTACACTCGCATTAACATCTGCTAACCATGTGTATGTGACAAATAAAATTAGATTTTTGATTTAATGTAAAGCTAAAGTCCTGAGTTGCCTCATGAGCGTTGTTCAACTGTAGTACCCCATTAGAACCCAAATTGTAAGCTTGTAAATGTAAACAAACACTGTATAGGCTCAAAACATTGTTAAAAAATATAATTTTGCTATCGTGGGATGGTCAGTCGTTGCATCCATTGTTCTGTTTATGAATTTGAGTGTTTATAATCCTCCAGGCCCATCCCTCAGCTTTTTACTAAAACAGAGGCTTGTAAAATTTCAGGAAATTAGCTTGAAAACGGCAACATTATCTCTCTTATGCCAAGATGTGGGCTTTTAAAATCTTCCTTTCCTGGTCCTAAGAACTGGTTCGTCTGGCCATGCACTGCCGAAGACATTGTAAAACTCCAGCCATGCTATGTGTTATAACTGTTTATTATATATACCATTCTATAAAATGTTTATTACATTTATAAGCTATATATAATAAAGAAAATATAACAGTTAATAGTATATAGATGTCATTAATTATTTTATAAATCCAAGGCTTGTCCAACATTATATAAAGTATCTTAGGCCTGTACTTAACATTGACACGCCAGACAACTTTCCCCTAAGAAGTAGCCAAAACATGTTTTGACAGACATAACTCGAAAACACATTGCTCTGACCCGCTTGCTCTTCCTTCAGCATTTTCCATATTTAAACGTTTTAACTCATTGCTCTGGCCCCCGTTTTCAGGGAGGGAAATATTGTTCACGTTAGAATAAGAACAGAAACATGTATTATGTCAAAACCAAGTCCTGTTTACCTTATACACATACCATTGGTGGCCGCTGACTGTCACTCAAGGTCTTAGTGGGTGTTACCAGTTGACTTCGTAGGATTTACGAACGTAATAGATCTGTGATTGACAGTAGACAACGACATTCAGGCGCGATAGACACTACGAACAGAACACCGATACACTTTGCCTGTAACCGCGCAGTTTTAGATAAAGGACATCCAGAGTGAGTTGTATTTTTTATTCCATCATCGCAAAAATAGCCGGTTTTCAACTAGTGCCCTCTATCAGAGTTCATGAAGAAGTGACGACGCTTTTTACACTTTTACATTTGGTGCCTGGACTGGACGATTCATTGAGTGTCTTTATGTGACAGTTGAGCTATTTGTCCGTTTACTTTAGAGATGGCAGATTTACCACTGCCGCAACAGTTGGTTGATATAGACCCGGATTTCGAGCCACTCTCGAGGCCCCGGTCATGCACCTGGCCTCTGCCTCGACCAGAGTTCATCGAACCCGCCTGCTCAAACACATCTTCACCGGCGCCTTCAGTCAAACAGGAGCCTGTCGAATACATCAGTAACCTCAGTTTTTTAGAAGAGTCAGAGGACTACCCGGAGGATCAGAAACCGCTCGTTTTGTGCAATGATTTTCAGTGCCAGAGGAACTGCATACACCCGCAGCAGGAGAAACAACATCCACAGCAGTTACAGCATCATCAGCAGCACCCGTGTCCTCAGCTGCCGCACCAGCAACAGGTGCCCCCGGTCTCATCCCCCAACGGGTCGAATTCGGTGGCCGCCGCCGCAGCCGTGCAGAGGAAAAGCAGCTCGTCGCGTCGGAACGCGTGGGGGAATATGTCCTACGCGGACCTCATCACCAAGGCCATAGAGAGCTCACTGGAGAAGCGACTCACCTTGTCTCAGATCTATGACTGGATGGTGAAGAGCGTGCCATATTTTAAGGATAAAGGAGACAGTAATAGCTCAGCAGGTTGGAAGGTAAGGAATACTTCTCAGTTCTTACGTGATATCTATATACCATTATGTAGGCCTATTTTTATAACCAAATCGTTTTGTAATAAACCCTGTTTAATTTTTCAAGTCAATACAATTACGAGGTTTAATGCCAAGAATGTCCCACTTCATTAATTCACTGGGTGCCACAATGTCCTGCAGTGCAGCGTCATGGATAGATAGAAGTATCTGGGGATCACGGAGCAGTGATAAAAGACAATAACCAAATTGTGTATAACTATGAAGGGCTGATATTCCCCCCACCTGTTGCATGTACATGGTCCCGTGGTCTCACCCAGTGAGTACGGTGCGGTCGGTGGCTGGTTAGGCATTGTCTATTTTATCAAAGCCAGATTTACTCACAAATAAACCTTGATGAAGCCCAAGTTCATCATACAACATATAACTCCAACAACCAGAGTGACATAGGCTATTCACCGAATTTGACAAACAATTTTCACCAAATGTATATACCAAATGTAAATATCAAGCTATACAAGAAATAGCCTCTGATGGCGGCATACTTCATATCATCCAACAAAAGGACACACTGCTCAACTCAGCTCAGCCATAGAATAATGGAGCCAATACAGTGCATTCAGAAAATATTCAGACCCCTTGACTTTTTCCACATTTTGTTACGTTACAGCCTCATTCTAAAATGGATTAAATCGTTTTTTTTCATCGATCTACACACAATACCCCATGATGACATCACAATACCCCATAATGAGGAAGCAAAAACAGGTCTTTAGAAATTTCTGCAAATGTATAAACCCCGAAATAACACATTTACATACAGTACCCATCAAAAGTTGGAACACACCTATTAATTTAATGTTTTTTCTAAATTTGTACTATTTTCTACATTGTATAATAATAGTGAAGACACCACAACTATGAAATAACATATGGGATCATGTAGAAAGCAAAAAAGTGTTAAACAAATCACAATATATTTTATATTTGAGATTCTTCAAAGTAGCCACCCTTTGCCTTAATGACAGCTTTGCACACTCTTGGCATTCTCTCAACCAGCTTCACCTGGAATGCTTTTCCAACAGTCTTGATGGAGTTCCCACATATGCTGAGCACTTGTTGGCTGCTTTTCCTCCACTCTGCGGTCCAACTAATCCCAAACCATATCAATTGGGTTGAGGTCGGGTGATAGTGGAAGCCAGGTCATCTGATGCAGCACTCCATCACTCTCCTTTTTGGTCAAATAGCACTTACACAGCCTGGAAGTGTGTTTTGGGTCATTGTCCTGTTGAAAAACAAATGAAAGTCCCACTAAGCGCAAACCAGATGGGATGGCGTATTGCTGCTGAATGCAGTGGGAGCCATGCTGCCTTGAATTCTAAACAAATCACCTGTATTTGGGGAGCTTCTCCCACTCTTCTCTGTAGATTCTCTCAAGCTCTGCCAGGTTGGATGGGGAGTGTTGCTGCACAGCTATTTTCTGGTCTCTCCAGAGATGTTCGATCGGTTTCAAGTCTGGCTGGGCCACTCAACGACATTTAAGAGACTTGTCCCAAAGCCACTCCTGCGTTGTCTTGTTGGTGTGTTTAGTGTCATTGTCCTTTTGGAAGGTGAACTTTCACCCCAATCTAAGGTTCTGAGCGCTCTTGTGCAGGTTAACTACATTCTTCGCTCCGTTCATCTTTCCCTCGATCCTGATTAATCTCCCAGTCCCTGCCACTGAAAAACATCCCCACAGCATGATGCTGCCACCACCATGCTTAATCGTAGGGAGGGTGCCAGGTTTCCTCCAGACGTGACGCTTGGCATTCAGGCCAAGGTGTTCAATCTTGGCTTCATCAGATTATCTTGTTTCTCAAAATCAAATCAAATCAAATCCAATTTATTTATATAGCCCTTCGTACATCAGCTGATATCTCAAAGTGCTGTACAGAAACCCAGCCTAAAACCCCAAACAACAAGCAATGCAGGTGTAAAAGCACGGTGGCTAGGAAAAACTCCCTAGAAAGGCCAAAACCTAGGAAGAAACCTAGAGAGGAACCAGGCTATGTGGGGTGGCCAGTCCTCTTCTAGCTGTGCCGGGTGGAGATTATAACAGAACATGGCCAAGATGTTCAAATGTTCATAAATGACCAGCCTGGTTGAATAATAATAAGGCAGAACAGTTGAAACTGGAGCAGCAGCACAGTCAGGTGGACTGGGGAGAGCAAGGAGTCATCATGTCAGGTCGTCCTGGGGCACGGTCCTTGGGCTCAGGTCCTCCGAGAGAGAGAAAGAAAGAGAGAATTAGAGAGAGCATATGTGGGGTGGCCAGTCCTCTTCTGGCTGTGCCGGGTAGAGATTATAACAGAACATGGCCAAGATGTTCAAATGTTCATAAATGACCAGCATGGTCAAATAATAGTAAGGCAGAACAGTTGAAACTGGAGCAGCAGCATGGCCAGGTGGACTGGGGACAGCAAGGAGTCATCATGTCAGGTAGTCCTGGGGCATGGTCCTAGGGCTCAGGTCAGGTCTCAAGGTCTGAGAGTGCTTTAGGTACCTTTTGGCAAAATCCAAGCAAGTTGTCATGTGCCGTTTACTGAGGAGTTGCTTTCGTCTGGCCACTCTACCATAAAGGCCTGATTGGTGGAGTGCTGCAGAGATGGTTGTCCTTCTGGAAGGTTATCCCATCTCCACAGAGGAACTCTAGAGGTCTATCAAAGTGACCATCGGGTTTTTGGTCACCTCCCCGACCAAGGCCCTTCTCCCCCGATTGTTCAGGTTGGCTGGGAGGCCAGCTCTAGGAAGAGTGTTTGTGATTCCAAACCTTTTCCATTTAAGAATGATAGAGGCCACTGTGTTCTCGGGACCCTTCAATGCTGCAGAAATGTTTTGGTACCCTTCCCCAGATCTGTGCCTCGACACAATCCTGTCCCAGACCTCTAGGGACAATGGAAACAGTATTCGCCTGAGCTCAATTCGAATCTCATAGCAAAGGGTCTGAATATTTATGTAAATAGGTTATTTCTGTTTTTTATTTGTAATACATTTGCAAACATTCTAAAAACCTGTTTTCACTATGTCACTAAGTCGTTTTTCTTTGTCATCATGGGGTATTGTGTGTAGATTGATGAGGGAAAATATTAATTAAATCAATTTAAAAATAATGTTGTAACGTAACCAAATGTGGAGAAAGTCAGGTGTCTGAATAATTTCTGAATGCATTGCATATGGCACATTTCTTCTCACTAGTTTGCAATACAAACACCATAGACAGGTTGGTTGTTTAGCAACGAAACCGATGTGTGCGCAACTATGTTTTGGAAAGGGTTGGCTTAAATGGTTGACAACCTGTAAACTATGTTTTGGAAAGGGTTGGTTTAAATGGTTGACAACCTGTAAACTATGTTTTGGAAAGGGTTGGCTTAAATGGTTGACAACCTGTAAACTATGTTTTGGAAAGGGTTGGCTTAAATTGTTGACAACCTGTAAACTATGTTTTGGAAAGGGTTGGCTTAAATGGTTGACAACCTGTAAACTATGTTTTGGAAAGGGTTGGCTTAAATGGTTGACAACCTGTAAACTATGTTTTGGAAAGGGTTGGCTTAAATGGTTGACAACCTGTAAACTATGTTTCATCGCCGATGTTTATTGAAAACATAAATGCATTTACACAATTTGCACTTGTGTCTCTCAAATACATTGTAACTGTTAGCTATATGGGAAATTTGAGCCGTATTAGCAATGACATGAAATCAAGTCAAAACACCTCAAAAGACATGGAATCAAGAACACGATAAAACGAGCTTAAACAAGTCACTTACAATTCCTCACATGGCAGTTTCTTGTAATCTTTGCCAACTATCTGGCCATCCAGAATCAAACCAACACACTGACTTTAAAACATTTAAAACGTCAAAAGTGTCATCAAAACAAAATTCTAGCTTGATAAATCAAATGCATGAAAGCGATGTTGTCTATTCTCATGTTCATCCACAATTGAGAATAGTCTATGCTCAGGCTTAGGCTATAGACCTTTTTTTTAACACCTTAGGATAGAATATTTGGGAAATAAGATACTGTTAATAACTTTAACTTTAATTTAAGATTTCATGATAGGCCTAGTAGGAGGATAGATTATTGGCCATTTAGTTTTCAACCTTGCGTGAAGGGATTTTCCCGGCCCGCTTGGGTCATTATTAAGCCTAAACTTGATTAAACTTGTCATTAAATGTTTCTATAGACTATTGATATGGTTTGTTCTCTCTCGTTATTAGTCCCATTGCTACCGTACATTTTTAGGCTATTAAAACAACCTTTTGAGATAGAACTCTGTCACATTCACAGTTTGATTGGGAGAAAGCCATGCATGAAACAATAAAAGACTAGCCTAACCCGCAACCAAAAATGCATTCGTGCTTTCATGTTGAACTTCTCTGTGATAAAGTGATAAAAATGACTGGCTTTCATTTGAACACTGATATTGTAAGAAACGTCATTCCTCTCATCTCTGACCGGCTGCCTATTCCAAGTTGCTGTGTTTGTCAAGCTGAGTGTGGTGCCTGCGATCTGATGATATTCTGTCCATTCCTCTGATAAAGGTCAGGACGATACAGCTAATTAGTGACCTTAATTTATCAATCAAGTACAAGGGAGGAACAAAAATCCACAGACACTCAGCAGAATGACTTTGACACATGTACAAGTGTGTAGTGTAGTGTAGTGTATTTTTTACGTATCCTACTCCGCCAAATACACCCTCAGATAGTGGAGTCAAAACCAGGGACCAGCCATTATTGGCAGCAACCCTGGAGCAATTATGGTTAAATGCCTTGCTCAAGGGCAGATCAACAGACTTTTCATCTAGTCAGTTTAGGGATTCAATCTAGCAATCTTTCATTTATGGGACCAACACTCTAACCGTTAGGCTACCAGGGTACACCAGCATTGAGACCTAAAGCAGCACCTAAAACGTTACCATGCCGTCACGTTAATCTGAGCGAAGTCATCTGACCTCCCTGTAACGCAAGTCCTGCTAACATGCCCCGTACACTCACAATAGCCTGTGAGGTCACAGTTTGTCCTGTGATTTAATGATCAGTTTGACGTATTAAGTCTTGTGGGGCCTCAGTGTGTCTGGTGTCTGCTACTAGGAATCACAGATTCAGAGGTGTGGATTAGACCAGCCTGACCAGGGATCAATAGCATTCTTCCTGCTTTATAACTCTCTGGTTTACCATGATGGTTAGCTAGATGGTCATCTTTAGCTTAGTTGGTAAAGCACGGCGCTTGCAACAGCAAGAGAGTGGGTTTGATTTCCAGACCACCCATATACGTAAAAATATGATGCATGCATGTAAGTCACTTTGGATAAAAGAGGCATATATGATAATTACATTGTAATTCTGAATTGAGTTGGAAATTGCTCTTTTTTTTCAGTTCTTGAATTTGAATTGACCACACCCCACAGGAAACGTAATTTGAATTTGAATTAAAACCTTTTAAATGTAATTGAAAATGTAATCTACGTAATCCCCAAAAGTAATTATTTATCATGAGAGGGCCATAAACAATAAATAGGTTCAAATCTCACCTTTCTGGTAATTATTTTCATAAATTGCTGAGGTGTAGTCACTTTTGAGGACAAAAGCTCAAGTACAAACATGATACAAATATTATTTATTTCCTATTCAACAAATCTGTATGAATAAGGCTTGAAATGACTCATATCTTTTTAGTATATTAAATTTATAAAACAACTACCTATAAGATTTCATCTTCTTTATAACTGTAAAATACATATTTGTATATTTAGCGTTAGAGAAAATGTGCATATTTTCTAAAGTTCTCTCTTGATCAAAATGTCTGCCCCCATTGCTGTAAACGTCTCACAGATATCTAAGTAATCTTTAAAAAAATATATATATATATTTTTCAGCCCCCTTTTCTCCCCAATTTCGATCTTGTCTCATCGCTGCAACTCCCCAACTGGCTCGGGTGGCGAAGGTCGAGTCATGCGTCCTCCGAAACATGACCCGCCAAACTGCCCTTCTTAACACCCGCCCGCCTATCTCGGAAGTCAGGCGCACCAATGTGTCGGAGGAAACACCATTCAACTGATGACCGAGGTCAGCCTGCAGGCACCCAGCCCACCACAAGGAGTTGCTAGAGCACGAATAGTCAAGTAAAGCCCCCCCAGCCAAACCCTTCCCCGATGCTGGGCCAATTGTGCGCTGCCCCATGGGACTCCCGATCACTTCCGGTTGTGATACTGCCCTGGACAGAACCCGGGTCTGTAGTGACGCCTTACACCGTTGCATCACTCGGCCTGATCTGATCTTTCATTTCATATTCATCTCTTCCATCTATGACAAACAGAAAGTGTTTTTTTTTGTTTCAAATCAATGAATTATTTTAGATTACTGACATGAAATCCATCTCTGAATGAGCTACAGCGACGAAACCACTCTAGCCTGCTGCGCTACGGTGTACGGATTCACGGCATATATGTTGTTAGTGGCTGTGACGTAGATTTCATCCAGGAGTTGATGGGACAGTCGGAAGAGCCAATGAAATGGTACGAGGGACATCCCAGCTTCAAGTAGTGTCAGATTTCACATCCTGCTTCACATAGGCAGAAGAGACATACTCCTGTGTCTGTGAGAATCAGGGCTACCCCTCAATGCAATCAATTTCGAACTATGGTGTCCAAATATACATTTTAAAGGGTTGGGTTCTGTACCAGAACCCAAAACAGGGGACTTTACATATAAGAGAAGTTACATTTTTTATTCAATGAAATTGAAATGACTTATCGCCTTAGTAATGTTTATTTTGACATGTAGTATAAGGTCATTTTTAAAAGTCATTCTCCTAAAACAATTTGAAATAATTAAAGTGGTCATGTTGAGGGTTCAGTTGTCTATAATAGTTGATAATTCCTTACTTATTTTGAAATATATATGTTACGTTATTCTAAAAAATGGATTCAATTCATGTTTTCTCTTATCAATCATCACCAAATACCCGATTATGACAAAGCGAAAACAGGTTTTTAGAAATGTTCGCAAATGTATTACAAATGAAAAACAGAAATATCTTATTTACATAAGTAAACAGACCTTTTGCGATGAGACTGGAAATTGAGCTCAGGTGCATCCTGTTTCCATTGATCATCCTTGAGATGATTCTACAACTTGATTGGAATCCACCTGTCTATATAAGGTCTCACAGTTGACAGTGCATGTAAGAGGAAAAACCAAGCCATGAGGTTAATGGAATTGTCCGTAGAGCACCGAGACAGAATTGTGTTCAGGCACAGATCTGGAGAAGGGTACCAAAACATTTCTGCAGCGTTGAAGGTCCCCAAGAACACAGTGGCACCTAAAGGACTCGTGGACCATGAGAAACAAGATTCTCTGGTCTGATTAAACTATCAGACCAGAGAATGCCAAGCGTCACATCTGGATGAAACTTGGCCCCATCCCTATGGTGAAGCATGGTGGTGGCAGCATCATGCTGTGGGGATGTTTTTCAGCAGCAGGGACTGGGAGACTAGTCAGGTTCGAGGGAAAGATGAATGGAGCAAAGAATAGAGAGATCCTAGATGAAACCCGCTCCATAGTGCTCAGGACCTCAGTCTGAGGCGAAGGTTCACCTTCCAACTGGACAACGACCTATGCACACAGCTAAGACAATGCAGGAGTGGCTTCGAGACAAGTCTCTGAATGTCCTTGAGTGGCCCAGCCAGATCCCGGACTTGAACCCGATCGAACATCTCTGGAGAGACCTGAAAATAGCTGTGCAGCGACGCCCTCCATCAAATCTGACAGAGCTTGAGATGATTTGCAGAGAAGAATGGGAGAAACTACCCAAATACAGGTGTGCCAAGCTTTTAGCATCAGACCCAAGAAGACTCAAAGCTGTAATCATTGTCAAAGGTGCTTCAACAAATTACTGAGTAAAGGGTCTGAATACTTATGTAAATATGATTTTTAAGTTTAGGATTTTTTTATACATTTGCAAAAATTTCTGAACCTGTTTTTGCTTCATCGTTATGGGGTTTTGTGTGTGGATTGATGACGGAGAAAAAACGATTTAATCAATTTTAGCACAAGGTTGTAACATACCACTGTGAAAAAGGTCAAGCGGTCTGAATACTTTCCGAATGCACTTTATTTAAAAATATCAGAATTCATTGGATCAAACATCTCATGACAAAGAAAAATACTGTTTGATATCTTTGAGTTGTAAACAAACTAATATTTGAAAGGGTATGTGTATTCTTTGCATTAATAAGTGGCATATATCCCTTCGATAAAATATGTTGAATTGGTTTGAAATGCTTGGAATTATATTCTACTTCCTTGAATTCAAATTCAATTCAAGTTCTGCTTACTGTGGTGTGGGATCAATTCATTGTTTTGATTGAATTTAATGTAGAAATTCCGAATTGACCCCAACATTGATAATTATGTGTCACGTCCGTTGAATGGATGAGACCAAGGCTCAACGTGATGAGAATACATCTTCTTTAATGAAACGAAGAAACTTAACAAACTTACCAAAACAATAAAACGAACGTGAAGCTATATATAAACAAGTGCAGACACAGGCAACTCACCATAGACATACAAAACCCCTAGACAGGAACAAAAACATACATCACCCATGTCACACCCTTACCTAACCAAAATAATAAAGAAAACAAAGAATACTAAGGCCAGGGCGTGACATTATGTTACTAGAAATAATGGTAGTCTTCAGGGGAACCTCAACGTAACAACAGCAGCAGTACAACTACAGAGAAGTTGACTCGTTTCTCAAAGCTGAAGTGTATTCTCAGGGATGTGAAACACTCTGATCACAGCAGATGGAAATAGATTGAATTGAGCCAAGACAATTCCCTATTATATCTAGTTGATTCTGTCTACACATTTCTCACAGCTGATCCTTTCCTGTGTAGAACACGTTTCTCCATTATAGGCGAACCAACTTGCTCATCATAAGTGCTTCATAGAGCATTCATTAACTATTCAAATGTACTACTTGGGTGCTTCAAAAATCATTCAAAAAACGAATGGTAATAAAATGTACAATAAAGCCTTTATAAATGGTTGTTTGCTTAAAGCCAAATCTGTGGACAGGAATGGAGGCCTACTCACAGGCACAGGTAACTGTGTGTTTAGAACTGCCTCTCATTCACTTCACTACAGAGCTGAAGTTTTTGCGTATCAGTCTCGAGTCTGTTATGTTACTCTTATGGACGCCAGGCACCCCCTCCCTTCTTCAGGCTAAAAATAGAGGATGACCTGGAATTACCTGCGATACTCCAGAGGTGTGTTTCAAGACGTAACAGTTATTGCCATTTGCCCTCGTTCTCCTTGTTAAAGGTCAGTGTCAATGTTCCATGCGGTCATGGGATGTTTCTTTGGATCCACTTTTAAGCTTTAGCTGTGGGTATGTGTGTCAGAGAGAGAGAGAGAAGAAGAAATCGAGAGAGACAGAGAGAGAGAGAGAGAGAAGAAATAGGAAGAGAGACAGAGAGAGAATGAATAGACAGAGAGAGAGAGAGAAGAAAGAGAGACTAGCAAAGTCTTCTCTCTGTCTCATGGCAAAATGTGTAGAATTGAAGGATATTAGCTTCAATTCTGCAACAACAAAATATGTCTCTGCCCCATGACAAAATGTTTAGAATTGCATGAAATTAGCTTGAAAATTGCGAGAGAAAAAATCAGCCTTGCCCAGAAGCCGCTTTTAAAATGTTCCTTCCAGGGCCTGAGACTTGGTTCGTCCTTCCGTGCACTGACAAAGTTATTGTAATTCTATGAGTGGGTCCCTGATGAATTTGCTGTCACAAAAGGGGTCCTCGGCCCTAAAAAGTTTGAGAATCCCTGCTCGGAGGTTCCCCTCTAGTATAGAAAGGCTATTGTATTATGGTCTTCTTTTCAGTCCTGCATTTCGTTATGATGGACTCAGCTCAGCCAAGACTGAAGAATAGTTTCTCTCCATCATAATAGACTTGCTAAAGACATGTCCCAAAGTCATTTACACCACCTATACTGAATGCACATTTTATTTCAGAATATTGCATTTACTGTCCTTCTAAAGCAGAATCAATGCTATATTTTCTCACATAATCCTTTTTGACCCAATTTAACTATGCCTATAGACACAGTGTCCATGATGCTATGGTTTGTTTGTGTGTCAATCCTGAATGTTTGGTTCCTTTTAAACTCTTAACACAAAAACACCTCTGTTTATATTAGTAATGTATTACTCTGTGTACCTGTCCATATTCCTCAACAGCACTGTTTGTGTAGCAAAATACCCTGCTGCTGGTGGCTGTGCAAATGTTTAACAGTCAGCATTGATGTGGCTGGTTGCTGGATGAACCTTGGTACCCCAGCAACTTTTACATTCCAGAGGAGTGAGGGAAGAGAGTGGAGAGATTCCCCCCTGTCCAGTGATACAGCACGTGCTTCGGCCTCCCTCCTCTCTGTCACTCATTTGAGTGACTTCTTTCGAAACTAACAAGTTCTAGAAACTCTGTCGGAGAACTAGAGAGAGAGAGAAACCCGTAGCAGACTTATCTGAAAGTAAACAAAACAAAACACACTATCGGTCGATGCACGTTGTAGGACAAGAGAAGCACAACAAACAGTGAGTGAGCTTGTGTGTTCCGAGTTGGTCACGGAAAGATTTGGCATGCACTGCAGGTTATTGGCACCCTAATGCACTGCATGACTCCCGTGGACACAATGACACAATTCCCTGTTGTTGTCAATTCTACAGCGCTCTGAGTTTGTTGTGGTGTCTTACAGACATCCAGGCAATCAGAGAACGCTTCACTCAGCTCTATTTCTCCACTTAGTGTTGGGTCACACGTGAACAGCAGACAGTGACACTGCACTAGACTAGACAGTTGTAAAAGTACCATAAGCCTCAGCGGAGCTGGTCTGGCACTAGGCCAGTTCAATAAGAGCTATCGTAACGCTGGCACAGGAAGTTGTCTCCTTTACTACAGCACTGTGAGATGAGAGCAGGCTTGGGATCAGACTAGAGGCCACATGTATCAAGCATTTCAGAGTAGGAGTGCTGATCTAGAATCAGGTTCCCCCTGTCCGTATCATCTTATCCATTGTGATCTTAAAGGCAAAAATAATCCTAAATCAGCATTCTTACTCGGAGACGCTTGATAGGCTACACATAGCCCCTGGACTAGGGTGATTGACTGCTGTAAGTGTGTGGTTGGAAGATTAGAGAGAGAAAGAGCAATGAGAGAGCCCAATGGATATTGCAGAATAACAAGAAGAGCATTGCTTTGGTGATTCGTCATAGAAGAGTTCTCCTCGACGTTCGCCAAAGACATTCCTTAACGGCTTGTTTGTGCTTTTTAAATAAAACGCCCCACCAAGGTTATTATAGTACACTAAAACTGCATCTAAAACTAATCATGAATAAAATATTTAGTAAATTGAAATAAAATAATTAAGAAACCTGTTTGAAAAACTTAAAGTATACTGAAGCTATTATCTTTGAATAAAAAAAAACGAACTAAAATGAAATAAAAACCATATTGAATTACATTTCTGCTTTACCCAAATCCAGATAGCTGATGTTCTGAAAGAGCTGCAAAATCTGGACCCCTACAAATCAGCCGGGCTAGACAATCTGGATCCTCTCTTTCTAAAATTATCTGCCGAAATTGTTGCAACCCCTATTACTAGCCTGTTCAAACTTTCTTTCTTATCGTCTGAGATTCCCAAAGATTGGAAAGCTGCCGCGGTCATCCCCCTCTTCAAAGGGGGTGACACTCTAGAAGCAAACTGCTACAGACCTATATCTATCCTACCCTGTCTTTCTAAGATATTCAAAAGCCAAGTTAACAAACAGTTTACTGACCATTTAGAATCCCACCATACCTTCTCCGTTATGCAATGTGGTTTCAGAGCTGGTCATGGGTGCACCTCAGCCACGCTCAAGGTTCTAAATGACATCATAACCTCCATCGATAAGAGACATTACTGTGCAGCCGTATTCATCGACCTGGCCAAGGCTTTCTACTCTGTCAATCACAACATTCTTATTGGCAGACTCGACAGCCTTGGTTTTCAAATGATTGCCTCGCCTGGTTTACCAACTATTTCTCTGATAGAGTTCAGTGTGTCAAATTGGAGGGCCTGTTGTCCAGACCTCAGGCAGTCTCTATGGGAGTGCCACAGGGTTCAATTCTCGGGCCGACTCTCTTATCTGTATACATCAATGATGTCGCTCTTGCTGCTGGTGATTCTCTGATCCACCTCTACGCAGACGACACCATTCTGTATACTTCTGGCCCCTTTTTGGACACTGTGTTAACTAACCTCCAGACGAGCTTCAATGTCATACAAAACTCCTTCCGTGGCCTCCAACTGCTCTTAAACGCAAGTAAAACTAAATGCATGCTATTCAATCGATCACTACCCGCACCTGCTCGCCCGTCCCGCATCACTAAGGACGGCTCTGACAACTACAAATACCTGGGTGTCTGGTTAGACTGTAAACTCTCCTTCCAGACTCACATTAAGCATCTCCAATCCAAAATGAAATCTAGAATCGGCTTCCTATATCGCAACAAAGCATCCTTCACTCATGCTGCCAAACATACCCTCGTAAAACTGACCATCCTACCGATCCTCGACTTCGATGATGTCATCTATAAAATAGCCTCCAACACTCAACAAACTGGATGCAGTCTATCACAGTGCCATCCGTTTTGTCACCAAAGCCCCATACACTACCCACCATTGCGACCTGTACTCTCTCCTTGGTTGGCCCTCGCTTCATACTCGTCGCCAAACCCACTGGCTACAAGTCTCTGCTAGGTAAAGCCCCACCTTATCTCAGCTCACTGGTCACCATAGCAGCACCCACTCGTAGCACGAGCTCCAGCAGGTATATCTCACTGGTCACCCCCAAAGCCAATTCATCCTTTAGTTGTCTATCCTTCCGATTCTCTGCTGCCCATGACTGGAACGAATTGTAAAAATCTCTGAAGCTGGAGACTCATATCTCCCTCACTAGCTTTAAGCACCAGCTGTCAGAGCAGCTCACTGATCACTGCACCTGTACATAGCCCATCTGTAAACAGCCAATCTACAGTGGGGCAAAAAAGTATTTAGTCCACCATAATTTGCAAATAAATTCAGAAAAAATCCTACAATGTGATTTTGTCTGTCATAGTTGAAGTGTACATATGATGAAAATTACAGTCCTCTCTCATCTTTTTAAGTGGGAGAACTTGCAAAATTGGTGGCTGACTAAATAATTTTTTACCCTACTGTATCTACCTACCTCATCCCCATACTGTATTTATTTATTTATTTTTTGTGCTTTCTTTGCACCCCAGTATCTCTACTTGCACATTCATCTTCTGCCGATCTACCATTTCAGTGTTTAATTGCTATATTGTAATTACTTCGCCACCATGGCCTATTTATTTCCTTAACTTACCCAATTTGCACTCACTGTATATATACTTTTTGTTTTCTTTTTCTAGTGTATTATTGACTGTATGTTTGTTTATTCCATGTGTAACTCTGTGTTGTTGTATGTGTCGAATTGCTACGCTTTATCTTGGCCAGGTCGCAGTTGCAAATGAGAACTTGTTCTCAACTAGCCTACCTGGTTAAATAATGGTGAAATAAATAAATAAATAGGGTTAGAATAAATAAATATTCAGTTCTAGTTTTTTGGGGAACAAAAATCTAATGGGTATTTCAAGCACATTGAGATTTACTTCATAATTTAAGACTCAGCGAGATGACATTGCCACAAGCAGCACCTCAAGATATTGGGAGCGTGTTTGAGTGGTAAGGTTAAAGTCACCAATGGTACACGGAAAACGAGGACTGAAGTCGGGGGAGGTGCATCTGCAACAGCTGAAAGTCATATACTAATGTGGTTTTCTAACAGCAAGACTCAGATCAACATGGCAGTTTTGCATTTTTTTTATATAAAGAATATATATATTATCATGTCGAATTTAACATGTATCTAACCCCGATATCACACATTACACACTGAAATCATAATATAATATTATGTGTGTACACATTGTAAAATCAGTTAGTGAGAGAGCTTCCAATATCAAATATTTTTGTATATATCCACTGTACACATAAATAATGGCAAATTGGTTCCTGTTTCAGTCATGTCTTTGCTCACATTTGTGTGGGTTAAACAAAAACACCAATGATTGGTTGACAATAGAGCCTTCCACAATGCAGAAACATGCAGTCGACTGCAGTCAAAATTTCATGACCTTTGATCCCAGGATTTTTGTAAAGTTCCTGCAGTTGACATGTAGGCGCAAGTCTGCCATTTTTATCCCCAGAATGCAACACACTTTGAAATGCTGACTTGACTAAAGTGATCTGCTCAAACGTGTCCATTGAGATTAGTAGACAGAGTATCCACACTACAAAGTGGTAGCCACAGGACCAAAATAGCAGAGTTTAGCCTCGCGTTTCAACACTCTTGGTTGTGGCAAAGATTTACTGTTTACTTCATGCATCTACGTCATCTCGCTGAGTCTACTTTTAAACCTCACCTAACCTATGACCTGACCCATCACCCCAACAAAACAAAAGCAACACAACACATAAATGGCTCCTAGCCTCCCCCCATGTATAGGCTACTTTATGTCCCTAATACTAAAACAGAAACAAATATACATGTTTTTATAAAGGTTCAACTAAATAAAAACTAGTTAAGTGGATCTGAAAACTAACTGAAACTAAACTGAATTTCATATAAAAATCGTAAAACTAATAGAAAAAAAAACAAATAGAAAAACACAAAACTATAATAACCTTGGGCCCCAAATACTATATTTTGGGACTCTAAACCAATCCCTCTGTGCGAAAGGAATGTAAAAAAAAATATATAATAATGCACAACAATATTCTTGTATGGACTGTCATTTTCTTTTTCAGTCAAAAAACTTGGACTCTTACAAGATCTATTTCATGTTTTGTTTTTTTGGCTATCTTGCCAGCGCTGTCTGAGGCTATGTGTTAATATGGATGTATGAGTTCAGATAGGGTGACTTATTATAAGAGATGTTCTGCAACAAAAAATGTACTGGAATTGGAATGCCCTGGGCCAAAGCTGTGGTAGTTAGTCAGCTCAGTGGTGATGATACAGGAGAGGAGAGCCGGGGAGAACCGACTCGGGAGGTGAGGAGGATTATGGGAGCTACACTTCTAATTAGATCAGATACACAGACAGACAGATGGAATAACAAATAGAAGCGGAGATGCAGACGTAGTTAGAAATACAGAATGACAGGTAGCTGTGGACTGACAGACAGTCAGGAAGACAGGCACAGACACGAACATGGACTCATAGGGATTAAGCCTAGCATTTGAACTCATCTCACACATCCTTCTGTGCTGGACTTGTTTTCAATTGACGTTCTGCAGTAAATGCCTAATAGTTGAGTGTTAAGGGAGTTCAAGTGCAGACAGAAATACTTCTGAGCTGTAGTACCTCCTCTTCTGTGAGATGAAACTAACAACCTTATGTCAGGAAATGCCTGCAGAGCTATGTGTGACTGACTGGCTGCCGGCGCTGAACAAAATCAGTTTCCCTCGTGTGAAAACCGTTCATGTACAAAACGGCTTCGTCACTGCATTAATTACTGCCCTGTCTATAAAGCAGCCGTTTCCCTCCTAAATATGTCTTGATATTCTTCGACATAGCCTGGGGGTGCATCGCAGCAAGGGTAGGGTAGGGACGCTAGGCTCTGCTAGTAGCCACAGACCTTATTTTTAGGCCTGAAAACCATAACTCAATTAAATGTTCTTCTTACCTGCTAAAACAAACAACAGTTTAGACCAGCATTCATTTTAAGCTGGTCGGATGGATGCTTGTCAAGCTGTTGTGACCAGCATGGTCTAACTGGTGCTGCTGGCCGACCAGCTTTTGTTGTGTTTTCGCCGGTGATCAGTATTTGCTGTGTTTTCAACACTGGTAACCAGCATTACCTAAAAAATACTAGCATCAAGTCACATTATACAGCCTTATGAAGACATGATTCATTCCTGTTGAAATCCAATCAGAGTGAATTCCCACAAACTGCATTCAGAATGACTGCCAGGATTGGAACAATACACGAGACTACCTAAACCATCTAAACTGGAACAACAATTTCAGTAACAGGTGAAATAAGTTAAACTAACACCTTAGATTAGTTTAGTTTAGTTATTTGTATTTGTATAGTATAAGATACATGAATTGATTAATTAATCCATCAATGTACAGTACATGTAAAACACAGATATTGAAACAAACAATTTTAAAAAATCTAACTGCAAAAGAGCATGCTGGGAAATATGAAAAGTACAGGTGTGGTTTTGCAGACCAGCAACATTCTGATTACTTGGGAGTCAGCCTCATTTGAGATTGGATCTCACAACTTCTCAGTTTCCTGCTTTGCCACTGGATCTGTGAGTATAGTAAAGATTGTTAAAAGACTAGAACCAATAGACATTCTGTCATTCTTCCCTATGGGGGAACCCTTTTTGGTGCCACATAGAACCCTTAGATTTGTCCCTGTAAGGGAACCCTTTTGAGTTGCATTTAGAACTCTCTCATGAAGAACCCTCTGGTTCCAAGTAGAACCATTGACAAGTTCTACAGTTATACTTATAGGATACTTCAGTTATGCATATGGCACACACTGTTAAGAGATAACTTTTCTTTTTGCAGTAACTTGTAGAAATGAACTGAAGGATGTTCGGCTTATGTTTTGATTCAGGGCTGGGTTTATTTTAATGTTACCACCAGCGTAGTGCTGTTTATTAATCAGAAACAGCTGCAAAGTTATTCCTCTTTGAGACTGAGATGAGCCAAACAGCCTTGTGTCCACTTGGCCACAAATTAAAATAGGGGGTGCAAACTTGTTTTGACACCTGCACTTTTTTTACCTGAAAAATATCATAAGCCATTGGATAATTTGTCCCCAATTTTATTTTTTAGCTAGTCTGTATATAAAAATGATGTAGGACCATTTTATAAATTGTAGCCACTGGGATTTTTGCCCATTCTTCAAGGCAAAACTGATCCAGCTCCTTCAAGTTGGATGGGTTCCGCTGGTGTACAGCAATCTTTAAGTCATACCACAGATTTTCAATTTGATTGAAGTCTGGACTTTGACTAGGCCATTCCAAGATATTACATTTTTTCCCCTTAAATCACTCGAGTGTTACTTTAGAAATATGTTTAGGGTCATTGTCCTGCTGGTAGGTGAACCTCTGTCCCAGTCTCAAATCTCTGGAACACTGAAACAGGTTTCCCTCAAGAATGTCCCTGTATTTAGCACCATCCATCATTCCTTAATTTCTGACCAGTTTCCCAGGCCCTGCCGATGAAAAACATTCCCACAGCATGATGCTGCCACCACCATGCTTCACTATGGGGATGGTGCACTCGGGGTGATGTGAGGTGTTGGGTTTGTGTCAGACATAGCGTTTTCCTTGATGGCCAAAAAGCTACATTTTTGTAGAAGTACCTTCTTCCATATTTGGGGAGTCTCCCACATGCCATGTACAGCTTAGTGGTCCTATGGACAGATATTCCAATCTCCGCTGCAGAGCTTTGTAAACTCCTTCAGCGTTATCTTTGGTCTCTTTGTTGCCTCTCCGATTAATGCCCTCCTTGCCTGGTCCGTGAGTTTTGCTGGGCGGCACTCTCTTGGTCGGTTTGTTGTGGTGCCATATTCTTTCCTTTTTTTAATAATGGATTTAATGGTGCTCCGTGGGGTGTTCAAATTTTCAGATATTTTTTTTAAATAACCCAATCCTGATCTGTACTTCTCCACAACTTTGTCCCTGACCTGTTTGGAGAGCTCCTTGGTTTCCATAGTGCAGCTTGCTTGGTGGTTCCCCTTGCTTAGTGGTGTTGCAGACTCTGGGGTCTTTCAGAACAAGTGTATATATACTGAGATCATGTAACAGATTATGTGACACTTAGATTGCACACAGGTAGACTTGATTTAGCTAATTATGTGACTTCTGAAGGTAATTGGTTGCACCAGATCTTATTTAGGGGCTTCGTAGCAAAGGGGGTGAATACATATGCACTCACCACTTTTAATTTTTAATTTTTAAGAATGTTTTGAAACAAGTTATTTTTTCCATTTCCCTTCACCAATTTGGACTATTTTGTCCATTACATGAAATCCTGGACTATTGTCCATTAAAGCTAGCCCTCAAAATAAAGCCTTATGAGCTATTTAATGTATGGTCATAAAGAGTTTAATTATAACTTTAACACTTGCCACAGGACTAAAAGTTAATATTATATTATATTATTATTATATTATATTATTATATTATATTATTATTATTATATTATATTATATTATATGTATTATATGCCATTTAGCAGACGCTTTTATCCAAAGCGACTTACAGTCATGTGTGCATACATTCTACGTATGGGTTAACAAATTCAACAACCATGTCTCTGTCACTAAAAAGTCCAGTCATGGGTGGTAACTCTACAATTCACTCAAAAGGAGGGGGGGGGGGGCATCAAACATCCTCAAATTCCAGAGTTGTGTGCTCATATCCCTGCCTTGTCCGTGTCCTCTAGAGTTTCCTGAGCGGATGCCACTGCTTGGCCTTTTGGGTCTGCATCTAGTGCACTGCTTTTGTCCAGAGCCCACAACATAGGGAATAAGGTGCTATTTGACCAGGAGACCAGGCCCAACCAGGCTCTCTCTCTCTCTGAGAAACAAGGGCTTGTTGTTGTTGTATCTTCTCCTAGAACTTCCCTTCCCTCTCTGGTTTTACTGTATAAAGTGATGTCTGACTGTATATGTTTAAAGCAGTGAGAGTAGTGTGCAGTGGTTTGGGTTCATGTAGCATATAGCTTTATTGATAATAACAATAACAGAGATCTGAAAATGCTGATAAGATGACAGTCTCAATGGTGGACTCATGATAATTTGATTTATTTGTTACATGTCTATAATTTGACTTATTTTGTGTATCTTTAACTGTCATACTTTGTCTAACCCATCGTTCATCATACATGTTCGATATAACAACATCATGCCTGTATGTGAATGCGGCCATCTGTGTGTCTGACTGTCTGTCTGTATTGTGTATGCTGCTATGCGACCAGAAATCAGTACAAGACTCAGTTTAGCAGTGGGACAATCTTGGGGGGTGGGGTGGAGTGGGGTAAGGGAGTGTGTGTGTTTGTGCGCGCATGCATGTGTGTTGGCCATGGGGTGAGTTGGAGTGTGGTATTGCATGTAGTCACCATGAACTCTAAGGATTGGAATCAAGCACTTTAACCACTCATAACCACAACGTCTCCTTTCTGAGCCTTTAGCCCTCAGCCTTGTCCTGCAGTAGAGGACCACTCATATAGGACACACAGGGATAGCTGCAGCCTGAATGTTTGTGTGGGTCAGTCAGAGAAATCCTTGGCATGAACTGAGGTCATGGCTTTGGTACTGAGGTCATGACTTTGCTACTACTTTGTTGTCAACAACCAATATATAAAACACAAGAATACTGCCATGACAAATATCGCATAGATTGTGGTTTGAAATATACAGTACCAGTCAAAAGTTTGGACACATCTACTCATTCAAGGGTTTTTCTTTATTTGTATTATTTCTACATTGTATAATAATAGTGAAGACATCAAATCTATGAAATAACACATATGAAATTATGCAGTAACCAAAGTATATTTTATATTTGAGATTCTTCAAAATAGCCACCCTTTTCCTTAAGGACATCATTGCACACTCTCTCTCAACCAGCTTCATGAGGAATGCTTTTCCAACAGTCTTTGATGTAGTTCTCACATATGCTGAGCACTTGATGGCTGCTTTTCCTTCACTCTATGGTCCAACTCATCCCAAACCATCTCAATTGGGTTGAGGTTGGGTGATTGTGGAAGCCAGGTCATCTGATGCAGCACTCAGTCACTCTCCTTCTTGGTCAAATAGCCCTTACAAGCCTGGAGATGTGTTGGGTCACTGTCCTGTTGAAAAAAACATGATAGTACCCACTAAGTGCACACCAGATGGGATGGCGTATCGCTGCAGAATGTTGTGGTAGCCATGCTGGTTAAGTGTGCCTTGAATTCTAAATAAATCACAGGCATTGTCACCAGAAAAGCACCCCAACACTATTACACCTCCTCCTCCATGCTTCACGGTGGGAACCACACATGCGGACATCATCCGTTCAACTACTCTGCATCTCACAAAAACACGGCGATTGAAACCAAAAATCTAAAATTTGTACTCATCAGACCAAAGGACAGATTTCCACGGGTCTAATGTCCATTGCTCGTGTTTCTTTGCCCAATCAAGTCTCTTCTTATTATTGGTGTCCTTTCGTCGTGGTTTCTTTGCAGCAATTCGACCATAAAGGCCTGATTCACTCAGTCTCCTCTGAACAGTGAACAGAAGGTTTTCACACCCCTTGACTTTTTCCACATTTTGTTGAGTTACAGCCTGAATTTAAAATAGATTAAATTGAGATATTTTTGTCACTGGCCTACACACAATACCACATAATGTCAAGTGGAATTATGTCTTTCGAAATTGTTACAAATTCATTAAAAATGAAAAGCGGAAATGTCTTGAGACAATAAGTTTTCAAACCCTTTGTTATGGCAAGCCTAAATAAGTTCAGTAGTAAAAATGTGCTTAACAAGTCACATAATACATTGCATGGACTCACTCTGTGTGCAATACTAGTGTTTAGCAGGATTTTTGATTGACTACCTTGTTTCTGTATCCCACACATACAATTATCTGTAAGGTCCCTTAATCCAGCAGTGAATTTCAAGCACAGATTCAACCAGAAAGACCAGGAATGTTTTCCAAAGCCATTTAAAGAAGGGCATCTATTGGTAGATAGGTTCAAAAAAGAAGACATTGAATATCCCTTTGAGCATGGTGAAGTTGTTAATTACACTTTGGATGGTGTATCAATACCAGTCATTACAAATATATGTTTTTGTGATATCCAATTGGTACTTACAGTCTTGTCCTATCACTGCAACTACAGCTGTAATCACTGCCAAAGGGGATTCTAACATGTTTTGACTCAGGGGGTTGAATATTTATCTAATCAAGATACTGTATATTCCTTTTATTTTTTATTTTTTAAACAAATGTTAGAATTTTTCTTCCACTTTGGTTTTACAGAGTATTTTGTGTAGATCATTGACAAAAAATTACAATTAAATGAATGTTAGTTACGCTTTATAACACAGCAAAACATGGAAGAAGTCAAGGAGTGTGAATACGTTTTGAAGGCACTGTGCATACATCATTTCAAAAACTCAATCACAGATAATTGAAAAGCCCATTTCGTAGAAAATGTTACGAACTGGACTATATGTAATATACTTTGAAGAGATGGTGATTGGGTCTAAATCGATGATTGTCGTTTGGTAGTCTGAATTAAATGTCCTTGTCTTTAACTGCCATTTCCTGAAAGTCAACACATTTTTCTCAGCCTCAGAAGCATCTGCCCTCACCAGATTTTGTATCGTTATCCTTAGACGTATTATCCAGAATTATACATCGGGAATTGTTGATATGTTTTATTTTTGTTAATTGTAGATAACATTTTCTCTGAAAAATGCAAAAAATATGGATTTGTTTTGTATTTTACAAGATAGAAAAATTACATGTTTTTATCCACAAGTGGCTGTGTATAAATCCAGTCCTGGAGTGTCTTAACCATATTAAACCAAAATATTTAGGCTGACTTCATCCAGTGTCCAGAAAAATGGATTTGCGTCATATGCATATATGTGCATATTTAATTAGATATCACAGAATTAGCATCATTTTATACAATATTCAAGAAATTGTTCATACAAAAGTACTAGTTTTGTGTCTACACTCATTATCTAGAGAGTGCTGTGACAAATTCTCCTGAAAGACAACCTCAAAGAGCATCCTCACTTGTTGCTTGCCAACCGTCATTTTCCTTTAATGTACAACTAAAAAACACAACAGGAGCTTTTCATGTCATGTAATGCCGGCCGATCCCAGCCCCAGCCCCAGCCCCAGCCCCGCCAAGCCCCCGGCCCCAGCCCCGGCCGCCAAGCCCCGGACGGTGGAACCTTTGGCGATTGGTTATTTTTACCCCTTCCTGTAAAAACAGCAGCAGCTCGGTTGGTGTGTTGGTTCATCCCCCACAATGAACTATGATGCACATCCTGCTGACTAGCTGGAAAATAGCACCGGCCTGCTGTTCACATCTCCTCCCTTTGCCCTGAAAAACATAAGGGCCAGGCAGGGAGAGAGGGGAGGGAAGGAGGGAGGGAGAGGTATGGTTCCTGGCTCAGGCTAATTATGTGTATGTGCGTGCACGTGCATGTGTGCATGTGTGTGTGTGTTTTCTCGAGCTGCTCTCCATTCTCCACAACGGTCATTCCCTGTGCTCACTGTGTTGTCTATCACCTTATCAAGAGTTTTCTCACTGCTCTAGTAGTGATCATATCTCTAAAAAGGTCATAGGTCAGAGCTTATCTACAGTACATATTTAGTATGTACAGTAATTACACTACCATAATTCTGAAACAATATAGGGTGTGGGAAATCATTCCCCAAAACCACACCCAGTGATACTGACATAATGATGATAAGGGTGATAGTAGATAGTAGGGTTGGTTGGTATCCAGATGTTCATATCGTCATACCGTCCTTCTCTCATATAATATATATATAATAATATACATTATTACCCGCTTAGTTATGCATGCGCCATATATTTATGTGGATGCACCATATATTTATGTGTATGCACCATATATTTATGTGGATGCACCATATATTTATGTGGATGCACCATATATTTATGTGGATGCACCATATATTTATGTGGATGCACCATATATTTATGTGGATGCACCATATATTTATGTGGATGCACCATATATTTATGTGGATGCACCATATATTTATGTGGATGCACCATATATTTATCACATGATATTGTTGTGGTATGTCACAAAATCATGTTACGACCACACATGTTCATTTTATGTATCAATATTTTGCTAAGTCTCGCTAAGTGGATGGGTCTCTACAGAAGGTGTAAACGGTACAGCCAAATGGTTACTTGCATAGTAGTAATATCAGAAAAAGATAGTGTCAAAATAAAATAATAGCAATAACAATATCAGTGGTAGAGGTAGTTATATGCATACAATCAGGGGTAAAGTGGCTGAGCAGCAGGATAACAAATAGTAGCAGCAACGTATGATGTGTGTGTTAGGAGAGAGTCATTTGAATAGAGGCACTGCAGATAGTGCTGATGAACTGGTCCGTCCAAACCACGCATGAACAAGGGAATCTATATTCTCAGAGCCTGTTTAGGTTCTGCCCTTGACTTTGGTACAGGGCATGTGATGTCCATAGCCTCTTCGTCGCAAAACTCCCTGAGCTTCTCAAAAAGATACATTTGTCGCGCTGTGTCAGCGTTGCGCAGCAGCTGAAACCTGGTCCCGACAGTCCGTACGCTCCTTGGCGACAACAACACCAGGCTCCAGAGCATCGAAGCTGTAAAACAGTGAATAATGACAACAAAAAATCTCGCAAAACATCAATTCACCTCCCAAGTTTAGATAAGAAGAATAACCTCAAACAATGAAAATGATATTCACCTGAAGTGCTGGTACTGCTTGATCTGTGGCAGCGGCCTGAAGTGCGGAGTCAGGTGTTGTTGCTAGTCGTAGCTTTCACCAGCTCTATACCATCCTCCAGTCCAACCAGCTGTGGGATGTTGACCCCTGTCACAGTGCTGTCCTTCACAAGACCAGCAGTCTCAGACAAAGTGTTCACTCTGGTCTTTCTGAAGTGCTGCTTGATGAGGCCGAAGCACCAGTCGGGGGCAAACTTGGTGTGGCCTGTGATCAGGAAGTGAAGGTTCAGACTGTGGTGTCGCTTGCACATGTTCCACCAGGCACAATACCAGAGCACAGACTTGTTCTTGTTTTGGCCACTGCAGTTATCACAATTCATGTCCACACGTGTTTTCCCAACTCTGTAGTTTGTGAAGAAATGGTGCATGTAGTTGATGACTGCGCTGCTGCCTATTCTTGCTTGGGCCAGCTCTCTTTTTGATGGGAGGCATTAGACCATTCTCCTATGACTGATGGAGGAGATTCAGGCGTGTTCTACTGATGCTGAAAGACAGATACAAATATTTTAGCATTATTAAACAATAGATGTGAAATGGCATCACTACACACACTTCATACACGTAATGTTAGCTAGCTAGCCAGCCGTATAACGTCAGCTGGCTAGCTAACAGCAAGCTTTAACTAGCAATACAAACCGATTGTCATAGCTACCTAAAGTTAACTAAATAGGTGCAATGTTAGCTAGCTAACATTAGGCTATAACTAGCAATGTGAAATGGCAATTCTGAAAAACATCACTGATGTTACACACAATTCAAACACGCAAATTAATGTTCGCTAGCAATCCAGCCATCTAACATCAGCTAATGTTAGCTAGCTAACAGAAAGCTTTAACTTGGGGTCTTTTGTTTAGATATGTCACGTTAATGTTAGTTAGCTAACAGCAAGCTTTCACTTGGGGTCTCTTGTTTAGACATGTTACTAGCAATACAAACCGATTGTCATAGATTAAGTTAACCAAATAAGTTAGGTTCAATGTTAACTTAACTGGCAATGAAAACAACTTTCTGACTAAATTAAAACGTATAATATCTGAAACTATAGCTAGACTCTTACCCGTATACATGGATCAACGCTTCACGGCAGACTGCAACCCCTTTCATTGAATAAGACGTCATGTGTCATTTCTGTTTAGTTTGCACAGTTTGTTTGGCCCGTTGTATTCAAACTTCTTCCGTGACAACACCACTGTTGATCGCTGTTTCTTCCCCATCACCGTCATCAGAAGACTTTACAATGTCTTCGTCAATGAAAATGTTTTTACCTAAATCAGGGATTTCCTCATCATCTGATTCATTTTCAGAGTCAGAGAGTGTCAGCATGGCCCGATTGTCCTCCAGAAAGTAGTCCATCACAACTTTTTCCCACTGATCTTTGTTGATAGAGCCTGCTAAATTCAGTGCAGCAATGTTATTGAGAGCAGTAGCAACATATTTGCTGTTCTCCATGGCTAACATTATAACTTTAGAAAAAACGGCATTAGAAAGGACTATCCACGCATTACGAGCAGCTCATTTTATAGACACAGGATGTTACACCGCAGACCAATTTGAAACTAATCTCTCGGCATGTCCAGTCGACTCATTATCTAAGTCAAAAATGGCTAGTGCGAAGGTTCCTGACTTTTTCTTTGGCTAAACCAACTAGGCTCTTATTTTAACAACTTTATTTGTATTTACAGATGGCATAAAAGTTTGTTAGTAAGACAGCTGAAAGTTCAAATATTCGAGGAATTTCTGCCAAAAAACACATTTTGATTAAAAAAATATTTAAAATGGCTCTCCTGTGAATTTGTGACTTGCGACATATGCCTAGTTTCCTGAATCGGTTCACATATATTAAAAAAAAATAATAATAATACTGTCGCTGAAACAAAGACGATTCTGATGAGTTGTCCTGCAGAGTTATTCGAGGAAGGAAAGAGAAGAAGGCTCACATCACTCTCTCACTTAATCTAATTACTGCTCTTTTTGTAGCTTTAGCAACTCAAATCAAACCAAATCAAATCAAATTTATTTATATAGCCCTTCGTACATCAGCTGATATCTCAAAGTGCTGTACAGAAACCCAGCCTAAAACCCCAAACAGCAAACAATGCAGGTGTAAAAGCACGGTGGCTAGGAAAAACTCCCTAGAAAGGCCAAAACCTAGGAAGAAACCTAGAGAGGAACCGGGCTATGTGGGGTGGCCAGTCCTCTTCTGGCTGTGTCGGGTAGAGATTGTAACAGAACATGACCAAGATGTTCAAATGTTCATAAATGACCAGCATGGTCAAATAATAATAAGGCAGAACAGTTGAAACTGGAGCAGCAGCACAGTCAGGTGGACTGGGGACAGCAAGGAGCCATCATGTCAGGTAGTCCTGGGGCACGGTCCTAGGGCTCAGGTCCTCCGAGAGAGAGAAAGAAAGAGAGAATTAGAGAGAGCATATGTGGGGTGGCCAGTCCTCTTCTGGCTGTGCCGGGTGGAGATTATAACAGAACGTGGCCAAGATGTTCAAATGTTCATAAATGACCAGCATGGTTGAATAATAGTAAGGCAGAACAGTTGAAACTGGAGCAGGAGCATGGCCAGGTGGACTGGGGACAGCAAGGAGTCCTCATGTCAGGTAGTCCTGGGACATGGTCCTAGGGCCCAGGCCAGTTGAAACTGGAGCAGCAGCATGGCCAGGTGGACTGGGGACAGCAAGGAGTCATCATGTCAGGTAGTCCTGGGGCATGGTCCTAGGGCTCAGGTCCTCCGAGAGAGAGAAAGAAAGAGAGAAGGAGAGAATTAGAGAACGCACACTTAGATTCACACAGGACACCTGAATAGGACAGGAGAAGTACTCCAGATAAACGAACTGACCCTAGCCCCCCGACACATAAACTACTGCAGCATAAATACTGGAGGCTGAGACAGGAGGGGTCAGGAGACACTGTGGCCCCATCCGAGGACACCCCGGACAGGGCCAAACAGGAAGGATATAACCCCACCCACTTTGCCAAAGCACAGCCCCCACACCACTAGAGGGAAATCTTCAACCACCAACTTACCATCCTGAGACAAGGCCGAGTATAGCCCACAAAGATCTCCGACACGGTACAACCCAAGGGGGGGGGAACCCAGACAGGCCGACCACAACAGTGAATCAACCCACCCAGGTGACGCACCCCCCCCCCCAGGGACGGCACGAGAGAGCCCCAGCAAGCCAGTGACTCAGCCCCCGTAACAGGGTTAGAGGCAAAGAATCCCAGTGAAAAGAGGGGAACCGGCCAGGCAGAGACAGCAAGGGCGGTTCGTTGCTCCAGAGCCTTTCCGTTCACCTTCCCACTCCTGGGCCAGACTACAGGCAACTATGTGTGTGTTTTCTATACCCATTTGCTTATCTCCCTGTGGGCTTTACAGATGCTCCCCACCCATTGGCTGCAACCCTTCTAATTTAGTGTACCTTGCGCGCACAACCCATGTGGAATTCCGGGTCTCTGGCAGCGTTGGGAACTGCCGATCTGCAGTCAAGAACAGCGAGTTAATCTCAGCCTATGCTTCCCTTCAGTCACTTTACTTTTTTGGCACCGACATAGATCACTGCAGAGAACAGGGCTAATCCAGCTGCTCTCTTCATCTGACTATGTTTTCTCTCTCTGGTCATCGCATGGGTGGTACATTTCTCCTGAATTGAGATTTTCTCTTTTCTCCCTCTCCCTCTCCCACCTGTCCATCTCTTCATTTGAATTCCATGCTGTCGCTGTCACTGTCACTGTCACTTGTCCACTCAAACTTGTTTTCATTTTGCCTATCAAAGTTTGACACTTTGATAAATGATTTCCCTGACGATGGCTCACTGCTCTTCCTACTTGGCGACTTCGATCCATTTCTTTCTAACTCACACTTTCCCGTCCTTGCCTCTTTTGACCTCACCCTTTCCCAATCCCCTCAAAAGGCAGGCAATATGCTTGACCACATCTTTACTAAAGGTTGCGCGCCTACTAATCTCACTGCAACCCTGATCACTACTTTGTTTCCTTCTCTGTCTCCCTTTCCTCCAACCCTAACCACTCAGGCCCTAACCAGATGGGCATGCGCCATCACAATCTTTGCTCTATCTCTCCCACTACTCTCTCTACTGCAACTCTCTGTTGGCTGGGCTCAATGCTTGTGCCATCAACCCCCCCGCATCTTATCCAGAACGCTGCAGCCCCACTGGTTTTCAACCTTCCCAAGTTCTCTCATGTCACCCCGCGCCTCTGCACACTCCACTGGCTTCCAGTTGAAGCTCACATCCACTACAAGACCATGGTGCTTATTTATGGAACAGCAAGAGGAACTGCCCCTCCCTACCTTCAGGCTATGGTCATTGGACCTCCCACCCCTACAGGAGGGTAGCTCCCACTCAGCCCAGTCCAAGCTTTTCTCTGTCCTGGAACCCCAAGGGTGAAACCAGCCTCCCCCTGAAGCTAGGATAGCAGAGTCCTTGCCCATCTTCCAAAAACATCTGAAACTCTACCTTTTCAAACAGTATCTTAAATAATCCCCCTCCTCACATCGACAAGAAAACCATCACTTGCACTTGTTCTCCCACCCCCTTCTAGCTCTGACTCTACTGACATTTCTATGCCTGTGATATGTGGTTGACCCACCCAGCTATCTGACTGTTAGTCGCTCTGGATAAGCGCGTCTGCTAAACGACTCAAATGTCAAATGAAAATGAAGCTATTTAATGCCGAATGTGTTGTATTTCTGTGAAGGAAAACTATAGTTGCACATCCCTGATCACTCTATTGAAGCAACAAATCAATACACAGTTTGACTCACCTGCTCCAGCTTTCTCCTGTTGTGCTATTTACAAACAAACACGTGACTGGCTTCATAATGTAAAATAATGTGACCGGTGAAATGAAGAACTCAATCTGCTTAATCTCCTAATGTAAATTTACTTTATTGACTCAAAAAGTAGCTACAAAATATTAAAATGTATTGCAAAACTTCAAAGGAATTGTTTCAATGGTATTGACCTATTGAAAAACCACCCTGTGGCTATTTCCAAATATCCCGGTATAAAATATATATATTTTAGTTGAAAAGGAAATGACAGAAATTCAATTGTAAGGCATTCTGCATTGGGGCAGGTGTCTTTCTCCTGGTATACGCCAAACCCAGATTCGTCTGTCGGACTGCCAGATGGTGAAGCGTGATTCATCACTCAAGGGATCGCGTTTCCACTGCTCTAGAGTCCAATGGCGGCTAGCTTTACACCACTCCAGCTTGGCATCGTGCATGGTAATATTATGCTTGTGTGCGGCTGCTCGGCCACGGAAACCCATTTCATGTAGCTCCCGACGAACATTCTTTTGGCTGACGTTGCTTCCAGAGGCAGATTGGAACTAGGTGGTGAGTGTTACAACGTTGGACACATGATTTTTACACGCTACGTTCTTCAGCACTTGGCGGTTCCGTTCTGTGAGCTTGTGTGGCCTACTACTTCTAGGAGAGGGAGAGATAGAAGGAGGAAGGGATGGAGGTAGACGGAGGACGGAGACAAGAGAGGAGAGAGGGAGAGATGATAGAAATAGAGAGGGAGAGAGAGGCTTGGTGAAGGGGAGAGAGAGAGTGGAGCGGGAACGAGAGAGAGAGGGGCTTGTGGAAGGAGAGGGAGGGTTGGGAAATGGGCTTTCACAGGGGGAGAGAGACTTAAGTAGGACGGGTGTCTGTCTGGAACTGTCAGCTGACTGCTGGGGCTGTGGTTTAGAGCTCAGGGGCTGAGGAGGGCTAAGGGTTTGAGTACAGTGCAGGGTCTGTGTGTGTGTGTGTGTGTGTGTGTGTGTGTGTGTGTGTGTGTGTGTGTGTGTGTGTGTGTGTGTGTGTGTGTGTGTGTGTGTGTGTGTGTGTGTGTGTGTGTGTGTGTGTGTGTGTGTGCGTGCGTGCATCTGTGTCTATGTGTGTGAGGTTGAGGCCTGAGAGGGGCTGTGCAGAAGCAGTACAGTGCAGGGTCTATGGTGCAAGAAGCAGACTGTGTGAGGCTGTGGAATGTGTGGCACGCTTGGCCGCTGCATTGTCCTACAGTTCCAGCCAGCCAGCGACAGGATAATCACATCCCTTACACTACACCCCACCCCTCACTTCCCCCTCTATTCGAGGCACTGGGGGGCCTCTGGGCCACCACTAACAATACAACACACATCATATAACTGCAAGTATTTAAGAGGATTCATCGGGCTGGCTGGGGGCTGTTGTAGGGCAGACAGACTGGAAGAACATGGGGTGGTTTCTATAGTAGTAGAGGATTCATCGGGCTTGCTGGGGCTGTTGTAGGGCAGACAGACTGGAAGAACATGGGGTGGTTTCTATAGTAGTAGAGGATTCATCAGACTGGCAGGGGGCTGTTGTAGGGCAGACAGACTGGAAGAACATGGGGTGGTTTCTATAGTAGTAGAGGATTCATCAGACTGGCAGGGGGCTGTTGTAGGGCAGACAGACTGGAAGAACATGGGGTGGTTTCTATAGTAGTAGAGGATTCATCGGGCTTGCTGGGGCTGTTGTAGGGCAGACAGACTGGAAGAACATGGGGTGGTTTCTATAGTAGTAGAGGATTCATCAGACTGGCAGGGGGCTGTTGTAGGGCAGACAGACTGGAAGAACATGGGGTGGTTTCTATAGTAGTAGGGAGGACGGATAAACTAGTTGGAAATTGTTTTTACTGTTGTTTTTCTATATGTGTTGGTAGAAATATGTTGTAGTTAGACCTTGTTTTAGACCAGGTTAAAACACAAGATATAAAGTCACATTGAACTCAGTCAGTGTGCCTGCCTGCCTGGGTGCATTTGAGGTGAAACAAAGCAAGTGGAAATAAAAACGCAAGCCAGTTTCCTGCTTCCAACCTCTTCCTCTACCAAACTCCTCAGCCATTCTCCAATGCTCTCACAACAGATTCCCACAACTCTTCAAAGTTTAAGTGGGCATCAGCACATGTCATCCTAACCCATGTTAGATATTGGACGTCATATCGATATCTGCAGATGTTGTGATGACTAGCTGACCACGTCAAATCAAATCAAACGTTATGGGCCAATATTGGACCAATACAACAAGTGTAGACCTTACTGTGAAATGCTTACTTACAAGGCCTTAACCAACAGTGCAGTTCAAGAATAGTTAAGAAAATATTTACCAAATGAACTAAAGTAAAAAATAATGAAAAGTAATAACAAGGCTATATACAGGGGGTACTGGTACCAAGTCAATGTGCGAGGGTACAGGTTAGTCAAGGTAATTTGTACATGGAGGTAGGGGTGAAGTGGTGAAGCTCACATTGAGGGAGAGGTTGTTGTGCTGGCAGCACACTGACCTCTTCCCTATAGGCTGTCTCATCGTTGTCGGTGATCAGGCCGACCACTGTTGTGTCATCTGCAAACTTAATAATAGTGTTGGCCACGCAGGCGTGGGTGAACAGGGAGAACAGGAGGAGACTAAGTACATAGCCCTGTGGGGCCCCAGTGTGGATCAGCGTGGCAGGTATGTTGTTGCCTACCACCTGGGGGGCGGCCAGTCAGGAAGTCCAGCATCCAGTTTCAGAGGGAAGTGTTTAGTCCCAGGGTCCTTAGCTTAGTGATAAGCTTCGTGGGCACTATGGTGTTGAATGCTGAGTTGTAGTCAATGAATAGCATTCTCAATGAACAGGTGTTCCTTTTGTCCAAGTGGGAAAGGGCAGAGTGGAGTGCGATTGAGATTGCGTCATCTGTGGATCTGTTTGAGGGGTATGCGAATTGGAGTGGGTCTAAGATATCCGGGAGGATGCTGTTGATGTGAGCCATGACCAGCTTTTCAAAGCACTTCATGTCTACCTACGTGAGTGCTACGGGCGGTAGTCATTTAGGCAGGTTACCTTCTCTTCATTGGGAACAGGGACTATGGTGGTCTGCTTGAAACATGTACGTAGGTATTACAGACTCGGTCAGAGAGAGGTTGAAAATGTCAGTGAAGACATTTGTCAGTTGTTCTGCTCATGCTTTGAGTATACGTCCTGGTAATCCGTCTGGCCCCATGGCTTTGTTAATGTTGACCTATTTAAAGTTCTTGCTCACATCTGCTACCAAGAGCGTTATCACACAGTCGTCCAGAACAGCTGGTGCTCTCGTGCATGCTTCAGTGTTGCTTGCCTCGAAGCGAGCACAAAAGGCATTTAGCTCGTCTGGTAGGCTCGTGTCACTGGGCAACTCGCGTCTGGGTTTCCCTTTGTAGTCCGTAAGTTTTCAAGCCCTGCCACATCTGACGAGCGTCAGAGCTGGTGTAGTAGGATTCAATCTTAATCCTGTATAGATGCTTTGCTTATTTGATGGTTCGTCTGAGAGCATAGTGGGATATTTTATAAGCATCCGGATTAGCTCAATGCGGATGTTGCCTGTAATCCATGGCATCTGGTTGGGATATGTACGTAGGTTCACTGTGGGGACAATGTCCTCAATGCCATTGGATGAATCCCAGAACATATTCCAGTCTGTGCTAGCAAAACAGTCCTGTCGCGTAGCATCCGCGTCATCTGACCATTTTCGTATTGAGCGAGTCACTAGGACTTCCTGCTTTAGTTTTTGCTTGTAAGCAGGATTCAGGAGGATGTAATTATGGTCAAATTTGCCAAATGGAAGGTGAGGGAGAGCTTTGTATGCGTCTTTGTGGGTGGAGTAAAGGTGGTCTAGAGGTTTTTTTTCCCCTGGTTGTACATGTAACTTCCTCGTAGAAATGTAGTAAAACGGATTTTAAGTTTCCCTGCATTAAAGTCCCCGGCCACTAGGGGCACCGCTTCTGGATGAGTATTTTCTTGTTTGCTTATGGCGGAATACAGCTCATTTGCTTATGGCCTTATAGAGTTGGTTGAGTGTGATCTTAGTGTCAGCATCGTTTTGTGGTGGTAAATAGAAGGCTACGAATAATACAGATGAGTACTCTCTTGGTAGATAGTGTGGTCTACAGCTTATCATAAGGTACTCTACCTCAGGCTAGTAATCAGGCTAGACTTCTTTAATATTTGACGTCGCACACCAGCTGTTATTGACAAATAGACACACACCCCCACCCCTCGTCTTACCAGACGTAGCTTCTCTGTCCTGCCGGTGCATGGAGAATACCTCTAGCTCTATTTTATCGGTGTCGTCGATGAAACATGAGATATTACAGTTTTGTATGTCTAGTTGGTAGGATAATCATGTTTTATTTTATTTTCCAATGGTTGCACGTTAGCCAATAGAACGGATGGCAGTGAGAGTTTACTCGCTCGCCTAAGAATTCTCAGAAGGCATTCCGACCTCCGCCCTAGTTTATCTCTGTTTTATCTTCACGCAAATGATGGTGATTTGGGCCTGTTCCTGAGAAAGCAGTATATCCTTTTCGTCGGGATTGTTAAAGGAAAATTTTTGTCCAGTTCGAGGTGAGTAATCGCTGTTCTGATTTCCAGAAGTTATTTTTGGTTATAAGAGACGGTAGCAGCAACATCATGTACAACATAAGTAAAAAATTAAGTTACAAACAATGCAAAAAAACAAACAAATAGCACAGTTGGTTAAGAGCCTGTAAAACGTCAGCCATCCTCTCCAGCCAAACATGCATGTTTCTTCAGCTGATGTGGCCAAACCATTTCCCTCACTCACAAAATCTCTCTCCTGTGATTGGAGGTTTGGTTTTAAGAGCCTGTTTTGGAAGGATGTAGACCCAGGTATTCTCTAAGAACATGAAGTATGGCTGCCATCTTCAAAAGGCAGCAGAGGTCCCTTCTTCCTGACTCATTAGACGTTTCCCCCTGATTTCACTGGGAAGCACGCATGCACACACATTCATGCACAAACACATACAAACACATGAACACACACACACGTAGCCCCAGTGTGTTCATGGTGCCCTTTAGGGGGCCACTGTCTCCTGTGTTTGGCAGTCAGAAAGGCCATATCAGCACCAGGCAGCACTTCCTGAGCGGATATGATGGATAAGGGAGTGCAGTGCTCTGACTGAACTGCCCACTAACAAGCACAATGGGGCACTGAGGTCTCTCGCTCTCTCTCTTTCTCTCTCTCTCTCTGTTCTCTCTCTTTCTCTCTCTCTGTTCTCTCTGTTCTCTCTCTGTTCTCTCTCTCTCTCTGTTCTCTCTCTGTCCTCTCTTTCTCTCTCTCTGTTCTCTCGCTTTCTGTTCTGTCTCTCTCTCTCTCTGGCATAACACTGCTCTGGCTTACAGAGTACTGCAGACTATCACAGCACACACACACACTTAGTCATGTACTTATGTCCAACACACACACACACCCACACCCACACCCACATACACACACAATCTGATCCTCTGAAAACCATTATATAAATCACAGAGAGAGAAAAAAAGGGAAAGAAATGGTGAGAAATAGAAAATGAGACAGAGAGGGAGGGAGAACGAGAGACAAAAAGAACGAGAGAGGCAGGGAAGGGGGACAAAGAGTGTGACATGGTGTGAAGAAAAATAAAGAAATTAGAGTTCATTCCTGTTAAGACTATTTGGCCTTTTTACCATGTAAGTAGATGCAGAAATGTGAGACATTAATTTTCAGATTTAGACCCAGTCAGAGATGACAGTTCATAATATATCTGTCTAGAATTTATGCCTCAATTTCATACTGGGGAACTATTACAAGTCTGAATATATCTGTCATAGCTTCAGCCCGTGGAACTAATTAAGTCCTTATTATTAAGTCCTTATTATCGTGCAAATAGACCTACACTGGGAATATAAAACATTAAGGCTGACTAGATAAATGCAGGTGAAAGCTATGATCCCTTATTGATGTTACTTGTTAAATCCACTTCAATCAGTGTAGATGAAAGGGAGGAGACAGGTTAAATAATGATTTTTAAGCCTTGAGACAAATGAGACATGGATTGTGTATGTTTGCCATTCAGAGGGTAAATGGGCAAGACTAAATATTTAAGTGCCTTTGAACAGGGTATGGTAGTAGGTCCCAGGTGCACCGGTTTGTGTCAAGAAATGCATAGCTGCTGGGTTTTTCATGCTCAACAGTTTCCCGTGTGTATTCAGAATAGCAAAGATTTCCCAAAGGACATCCAGCCAACTTGACACAACTGTGGGAGGCATTGGAGGCAACATGGGCCAGCATCCCTGTGGAACACTTCCGACACCTTTTAGAGTCCATGCCCGACATATTGACCCTGTTCTCGCAAGACTGACCTGAAGATACCTCTGTATCCCAGCGAAGTCGATGCCATGCAAGGTTGCCATGTTTGCAGTTTTCTAGACAAATTGGGCTACTTTAAAAACAATGTTGCAGGTGATAATATTTTGGTGGAGAATTGCAGGTTTTTGGGCTACTTCTACATTGCACCGCAGCCGCCGTGGCATTTCTCTCTCTCTCAAAACGAAGATTTCACTGTGACCTGCTGCTGCATCATGCAGTGAGCAGGCTGTTGCTGAGTGAGTGTGCGGTGGGGAGGGCTGGATGTGTGTGTCACGTGACCGAGGAGAGTGAGTGAGGAGACTCACTTCCTGCAAACTTTTTACCGGTTGTAGGTAGGCTATTCAAATGAAATGAAATGTTATTTGTCACATGGATCCGAATACCACAGATGTAGACCTTACAGTGAAATGCGTACTTACAAGCCCTTAACCAACAATGCAGTTCAAGAAAGAGTTAAGAAAATATTTACTAAATATTTACGAAATCAACTAAAGTAAAAAATATTAAAAAGTCACGTAATAAAAATAACAATAACGAGGCAATATACAGTGGTACCGGTACCGAGTCAGTGAGAGGGGGTACAGGTTAGTTGAGGTAATTTGTACATGTAGGTAGGGGTAAAGTGACTATGCATAGATAATAGACAGCGCGTAGCAACAGTGAAAAAACAAATGGAGGGGGTGTCAATGTAAATAGTCTGTGTGGCCATTTGAATGAATTGTTCAGTAGTCTTATGGCTTGGGGGTAGAAGCTGTTAAGGAGCCTTTTGGTTACTTGGCGCTCCGGTACCGCTTTGCCGTGCGGTAGCAAAGAGAACAGTCTATGACTTGACACTTTTTGGGGCCTTCCTCTGACACCACCTGGTATAGAGCTTCTGGATGGCAGGAAACTTGTCCTCAGTGATGTAATGGGCCGTACACACTAAACCCTCTGTAGCGCCTGGTCACAGCGCTATCGCAAATGTATCATTCTCCACATTTAATGTCAAACATAGGTCAAACAAGTTCAGTCAACATCCACTGATGGAAAATGATCTGGCGAGGTTAATAAATATTTTCTCTTTCGACATATTGAAATTCCTTAACTTGCATTATTTATTTTTTTGATGGAAAACCCAATTTAGCTTCTGACATTATTACGAATTACATCGATATTACTTCTTAATCCAATCGATAACATTTTGAAAAAGGGTTTCTTGGATAAATGTGGCAAGTCCTCTCTTGCTGCAGAAAAAAAACATGTTAGGAGAGTTTTCAGGCCTTGTGGGCGGGCTTTGAATAGTCATTGGCCTGGAAATGTTTTGCTAGACATGGCAACCCTGGTGCCATGAATAGGCTAGGATAGTCTACAGTGCATTCAGGAATTATTCAGAACCCTTCACTTTTTCCACATTTTGTTACGTTACAGCCTTATTATAAAATGGATTAAAAAAATGTTTTCTTATCAATCTACACACAATATCGCAGAATGATAAAGCGAAGTTTTTGCAAATGTATTAAAAATAAAAAACTGAAATACCTTATTTAAATAAGTATTATACGGGCGGCAGGTAGCCTAGTGGTTAGAGCGGATAGAATCCCGAGCTGACAAGGTAAAAATCTGTCGTTCTCCCCCTGAGCAAGGCAGTTAACACACTGTTCCCCGGCACCGAAGACATGGATGTCGATCAAGGCAGCGCCTCGCACCTCTGATTCAGAGGGGTTGGGTTAAATGCGGAAAGACACATTTCAGTTGAATATATTCAGTTGGACAACTGACTAGTTTATCCCCCTTTCCCTATTCAGACTGGAGTTGAGATTGGAGTCAATTTGTGGTAAATTAAATTGAATGGACATGATTTGGAAAGGCACACGCCTGTCTATATAAGGTCCCACAGTTGACAGTGGATGTCAGAGGTTGGAGTTTTCCAAAAGGCACCTAAAGGTTCTCTGGTCTGATGAAACCAAGATTGAACTCTTTGGCACGAATGAGGAAACTCCATATGGTGAATTATGTCGGTGGCAGTATCGTGCTGTGGGGATGTTTTTCAGGGACTGGGGCTGTTAGAATAGTCGAGGGAAAGATGAAAGGAGCAAAGTACAGCAAGATCCTTGATGAAAACAACGCAGGAGTGGCTACAGTCTCTGAATGTACACAGTACATTTTACTGGTGGTCCCAGAAATCAAACCCACTATCCTGGCTTTGAAGTGCCAACTGAGCGAAAGAGACCTGGAATTAGACATAATGAGTTGTTTTCTGAAGAACTGGTACCTCAGCTACTGCTCAGTTGGTAGAGCATGGCGCTTGTAACGCCAGGGTAGTGGGTTCGATCCCCGGGACCACCCATACGTAGAATGTATGCACACAAAGTCGCTTTGGATAAAAGCGTCTGCTAAATGGCATATATTATTATTATTATATCATTAATACAGCATGTAGATATGAGCAGCAACATGAAGTGTTAGACTGTCTATGCTAGTCAAATGTGACTCTCGGTCCATTAAGCCTGATGAAGCTTTGTTGTTTTCAACCTGACTATGCGCTCACTCACAAGCAAATTAGCAGGCCTGGCATAAAAAGGTCACTCATCACGTTGCTTAGTGTTCACAGAGGAGAGGATGCAACCCAAATGGCACCATATTCCCTGTGTTGTTCACTAGTTTTTACCAGAGCTTTATGGGCCCTGGTCAAAGTAGTGCACTATATAGGGAATAGGGTGTCATTTGGGACATAGACATCATGTTGCTTAGTGTTCACAGAGGAGAAGGCTGCACTATACTAGGACCATTAGAAGTCCTTCCCAAATGGCACCATATTACCTTTGTAGTGCACTACTTTTGACCAGAGCCCATAGGTGCCATTCAGCTCCTCTCTCTCTCTCTCTCTCTCTCTCTCTCTCTCTCTCTCTCTCTCTCTCTCTCTCTCTCTCTCTCTCTCTCTCTCTCTCTCTCTCTCTCTCCCCCCTCTCTCTCTCTCCCCCCCTCTCTCTCTCTCTCTCCCCACCTCTCTCTCTCTCTCTCTCTCTCTCTCTCTCTCTCTCTCTCTCTCTCTCTCTCTCTCTCTCTCTATCCCTCTCTCCCCACCCTCTCTCTCTCCTCACCCTCTATCTCTTTCTCTCTCTCCCTCCCCACCCATCCTCTCTCTCTCTCCCCCACCCTCTCCCCACCCCCTCTCTCTCTCTCCCCTCTCTCCCCACCCTCTCTCTCTCTGTCTCTCTACACCCTCTCTCTCACTCCCTACCCACCCACTCTCTCTCCCTCTCTCTCTCTCCCCACCCTCTCTATCTCTCTCTCTCCCTACCCACCCTCTCTCTCTCTCCCCACCCTCTCTCTCTCTCTCTCCCCACCCACACACCCCTCTCTCTCTCTCTCTCTCTGTCTCCAGATTGTGCAAGAAGAGTGATGTTCATCTGCACCCACTGTGCACATGCATCACTACTGGCCTCTTTACAGGCCCGTAACACCAGCCAAGACTGCTCTCTCTCTCTCTGTTTCTCTTTGACTCTGCTTTCTGCTCAACTCTCATTTTGTAATTGTCTGTTTGCTCCTGGGCTAGCGAATGTGTGGAGTGAGAGAAAAAAAGAGGTCGGTGGTGGAGAGTGTCAAGGGGGAGAGAGACAGAGAAAGATAGACATCTTGAAAGGGAGAAAAGAGAAGAAAGAGATAGAGTTACGTACACGAAGAGCACATAAGGATGTGGGTAGCCCATTCAGCCTGTCATTGTGAACACATCTGTAAGCTCTGAATATGTCATCTTGCTTGTCTCTCTCTCCATTTATTATCTTCGTAAGACTCCAGTTCTCTTAAACCTCTTAAACAAATCTCAGCAATGTGAACATGCTTGTCGTTCTAACCATGACCATCGGACCGACTTGAAAACGGACACTGACAACTGTGTATCTTAAAAAGCATGAATGTTCTTTGTGCTGTTTTGCTAACACTCTTATGGTTGTTGTCAATCTCCTGGAGATAATTTTGGCAGTTACAATTAGTGAGGTTGTGATGCTTCTGTCAGTTAGTATTCTCTCTGTAGATAGAGCAGTCAGTATACCCTCTATTAGCTGTCGAGGCTGTTCGGTCACCCAGGGTGCGCCTGGCAGGATCTGGGTCTTGTTGTGACCTGTGACCGTTAATGTGATCCTCCTCACACCTCACTAGTCTCAATGGCTGGGACCATGAACTGGTTATTCATATTAGAAAGATGATGATTATGTTGTTGTAAAACAAAAGTTCAGTTCATCATTAAGACTTCAATACGTCGGAGCACTTGAGAATCACCACCTAAACCGATGCCTTAAATCAAGACATCTATCTCCTGGATACATCATGGAGTATATATCATCTCTTTAGAGGTCACCGTTTACTCATAGACTTATTTATAGACTCACAGAACAATGGGTAGAATAGGGAAGAGGAGAGTGTCCAGTGGTCACATGGTGAGATGTAAAGATGCCTAGCTCTGGTTAGCAGATGCTTAACTGTCTCAGAAAAACAGATGGATGGATGGATGGTTGGGCAGACAGACAGATGGACAGATAGACAAACAGACAGGAAGCAGATGGGACCAGGGCATCAAACCATCAGATGTGATGACATTGAGAGGTGAGAGGGGGATGCCTTTAAATCCCTTTGGCTGACTGGCCTCTGCTAACTTTAAACCCCACACCATGAACATGCACACCACTGGCATCTCCGACTTATTGTGGGCAACACTGGAAATAGACCAGAGAGCAGCGAGGCGACATTCTGTGCTTTATGTGTCCTTTCTTGTATATTGACATTATGTCGCCTGCTGTGACAATGAACCTACAGTACCATAAACTGTTTGTTTGCTTAGAGCACCTTTGAATTGTAAATAGCACTCAACGTTTGTCATCAGTGGAACTGAAGGTGTCAGCAGCAGGCCTGCCTCTTAACATGCCTGTAGATTCAGTAGATAGCTATAGAATATATGCCATTTAGCAGACTTACAGTCACACATGCATACATTTTACATATGAGTGTCCCCGACAGGAATCTAACCCGTAACCCTTCGCACTGCAAGCGCCTTGCTCTACCAACCGTGCTACACAGGACCAGAGACACAGATACATAGAGCAGATGATATCCACTCATAGCCAGAGAAAACAGGGGGTTCAGTCTGTAGGGAAACACAGATCTAAGGGATGGAGTTCACACTGCTATCATTGATCTAATCTCCCATACCTACCTCTCAGCCTGACACTTTGGCTCTACTTTGGTTTTGAAGACGGGGTGCCTCAAATGACTCACTAGGTATTTTTTGGGGGCAGGGTTGACATTTTAGGGTATTGTTTCTGAAGAAGAGTGGGAGGAGGGGACAACCCCAGCCCAGAGTCATTGATGTTGTTGAGGTCTCTTCTGCTGAGTCCTGCAGAATGAGACCTGTTTCAGTTTAGGGGTTTAAAAAAATGTCTATTTCACCTTTATTTATCCAGGTAAGTCAATTAAGAGCAAATTTTTTATTTACAATGTCGACCTGTCAGCGAGCGAGCGCACCACGTATAACACACACGTAGGTGAAAAAAATATCATACAAACAACAATACTCGTTTGCTAAGTCGTTTGCTAAGTCAAACAACACCGCTGGTTCTGCTCACACTGCCCTACCCTGTGCTCTGACCTCTTTCTCCCCTCTCTCTCCAGATGAAATCTCGCGTCTTGTGACGGCCGGCCGCCCAACAACCTGCCCGCTCGACCCTATCCCCTCCTCTCTTCTCCAGACCATTTCCGGAGACCTTCTCCCTTACCTCACCTCGCTCATCAACTTATCCCTGACCGCTGGCTACGTCCCTTCCGTCTTCAAGAGAGCGAGAGTTGCACCCCTTCTGAAAAAACCTACACTCGATCCCTCCGATGTCAACAACTACAGACCAGTATCCCTTCTTTCTTTTCTCTCCAAAACTCTTGAACGTGCCGTCCTTGGTCAGCTCTCCCGCTATCTCTCTCAGAATGACCTTCTTGATCCAAATCAGTCAGGTTTCAAGACTAGTCATTCAACTGAGACTGCTCTTCTCTGTATCACGGAGGCGCTCCGCACCGCTAAAGCTAACTCTCTCTCCTCTGCTCTCATCCTTCTAGACCTATCGGCTGCCTTCGATACTGTGAACCATCAGATCCTCCTCTCCACCCTCTCCGAGTTGGGCATCTCCGGCGCGGCCCACGCTTGGATTGCGTCCTACCTGACAGGTCGCTCCTACCAGGTGGCGTGGCGAGAATCTGTCTCCTCACCACGCGCTCTCACCACTGGTGTCCCCCAGGGCTCTGTTCTAGGCCCTCTCCTATTCTCGCTATACACCAAGTCACTTGGCTCTGTCATAACCTCACATGGTCTCTCCTATCATTGCTATGCAGACGACACACAATTAATCTTCTCCTTTCCCCCTTCTGATGACCAGGTGGCGAATCGCATCTCTGCATGTCTGGCAGACATATCAGTGTGGATGACGGATCACCACCTCAAGCTGAACTTCGGCAAGACGGAGCTGCTCTTCCTCCCGGGGAAGGACTGCCCGTTCCATGATCTCGCCATCACGGTTGACAACTCCATTGTGTCCTCCTCCCAGAGCGCTAAGAACCTTGGCGTGATCCTGGACAACAAACTGTCGTTCTTAACATCAAGGCGGTGGCCCGTTCCTGTAGGTTCATGCTCTACAACATCCGCAGAGTACGACCCTGCCTCACACAGGAAGCGGCGCAGGTCCTAATCCAGGCACTTGTCATCTCCCGTCTGGATTACTGCAACTCGCTGTTGGCTGGGCTCCTGCCTGTGCCATTAAACCCCTACAACTCATCCAGAACGCCGCAGCCCGTCTAGTGTTCAACCTTCCCAAGTTCTCTCACGTCACCCCGCTCCTCCGCTCTCTCCACTGGCTTCCAGTTGAAGCTCGCATCCGCTACAAGACCATGGTGCTTGCCTACGGAGCTGTGAGGGGAACGGCACCTCAGTACCTCCAGGCTCTGATCAGGCCCTACACCCAAATAAGGGCACTGCGTTCATCCACCTCTGGCCTGCTCGCCTCCCTACCACTGAGGAAGTACAGTTCCCGCTCAGCTCAGTCAAAACTGTTCGCTGCTCTGGCTCCCCAATGGTGGAACAAACTCCCTCACGACGCCAGGACAGCGGAGTCAATCACCACCTTCCGGAGACACTTGAAACCCCACCTCTTTAAGGAATACCTAGGATAGGATAAAGTAATCCTTCTCACCCCCCCCCTTAAAATATTTAGATGCACTATTGTAAAGTGGTTGTTCCACTGGATGTCATAAGGTGAATGCACCAATTTGTAAGTCGCTCTGGATAAGAGCGTCTGCTAAATGACTTAAATGTAAAATGTAAATGTAATACACATAATGAACAGTCAGCAATACATTTAGTAATAGGCGGGATTTAAGAGGCAGGGGGAAACACATGCAGTTATCAGACTAGCCCCCCCAGAGGGATGACCATCTCTCCTTTGATCCCCCCATGGTTGCCACTGCATTCACCGTGGACCCTTTAATGCTACGGCTTCCATACATAGTCATGCACGTAAACACACACACACACCTGCACAAAGTAACACACACACACTGTTATGTTACTATCCTTTTTTTTTCTCAAACCCTAAAACTATTTTTTTATTGAATTTTAAAACAATACAATCTACTTGCAGTGAAGACACTCAACATTTATATTACATTCCAGTCATCGAACAGACTCCTTTCCAGAGCGACCCACAGGAGCAACAAGAGTCAACGCCCTGCTCAAGGGCACATCGACAGATCTCCCACAAGGTCAAAAACGGGGACCCGAAACAGCAACCAGTCAGCCAACGGCCCAAGCTCCCAACCGCCAGGTCACCAGCTCTCCAAGATCCTCCCACAGTTTCCCGAGTGCTGCCCCTCAACTATCCTAGCCCCCGCCATTCCCTCCCCAGTAAAATAAAATGATTCCATTTCCCCTCCTCAAAGACCCCACCGCCATGCACCAACATCCAACAAAATGAACAAAAGAGAGAAAATGAAAACAGAAAACAACAATACAACAAAAAAATCATAACAGACCAATCGAATATGTTTGAGTGTATGGCACTATTTACATGTGTGTGTGTCCGTGTGTGTGTGTGTCCGTGTGTGTGTGTGTCTACTGCAAGATGCAGTAGATGGTATAGAGTATATAGTGTGTGCGTTTGAATGCAAGTGTGTGTATATGCATGTGTACACGCGTACAAACAGACATTTACATTACATTTAAGTCATTTAGCAGACGCTCTTATCCAGAGCGACTTACAAATTAGACAAGTGTAAAGGAATGAATAAGTCTATGTACATATAAATATATGGATGAGCGATGGCCGAATGGCATAGGCAAGATGCAGTAGATAGTATAGAGTACAGTATATACATATGAGATGAGTAATGTAGGGTATGTAAACATTATATAAAGTGACATTGTTTAAAGTCACTAGTGATACATTTATTTCATCCAATTTTTAATTATTAAAGTGGCTAGAGATTTGAGTCATTATGTTGGCAGCAGCCACTCATTGCTAGCGATGGCTGTTTAACAGTCTGATGGCCTTGAGATCGAAGCTGATTTTCAGTCTCTCGGGCCAAGCTTTGATGCACCTGTACTGACCTCGCCTTCTGGATGATAGCGGGGTGAACAGGCAGTGGCTCGGGTGGTTGTTGTCCTTGATGATCTTTTTGGCCTTCCTGTGACATTGGGTGGTGTAGGTGTCCTGGAGGGCAGGTAGTTAGCCCCCGGTGATGCGTTGTGCAGACCTCACTACCCTCTGGAGAGCCTTACGGTTGTGGGCGGAGCAGTTGCCGTACCAGGCGGTGATACAGCCCGACAGGATGCTCTCGATTGTGCATCTGTGCATCTGTAAACGTGTGACAAGCCAAATTTCTTCAACCTCCTGAGGTTGAGATGTTGTTTCCTACCCTCACCACCTGGGGGCGTCCCGTCAGAAAGTCCAGGACCCAGTTGCACAGGGCGGGGTCGAGATCCAGGGTCTTGAGCTTAATGACGAGTTTGGAGGGTACTATGGTGTTAACTGCTGAGCTGTAATTGATGAACAGGTATTCCTCTTGCTTTGTCTGTGGACCTATTGGGGCGGTAAGCAAATTGGAGTTGTCTAGGGTGTCACGTAGGGTGGAGATGATATGGTCCTTTACTAGTCTCTCAAAGCACTTCATGATGACGGAAATGAGTGCTACGGGGGCGGTAGTCGTTTAGCTCAGTTACATTAGCTTTCTTGGGAACAGGAACAATGGTGGTCCTCTTGAAGCATGTGGGAACAGCAGATTGGGATATAGATTGATTGAATATGTCCGTAAACACTCCAGCCAGGTGGTCTGTGCATGCTCTGAGGATGCGGCTAGGGATGCCGTCTGGACTGGCAGCCTTGTGAGGGTTAAGACGTTTAAATGTTTTACTCACGTTGCCTGCGGTGAAGGAGAGCCCGCAGGTTTTTCTGAGCTGTTGAATTGTGACTACTTTGTATCTATACTGACACTTAGCTTGTTTGATTGCCTTGCGGAAGGAATAGCTACACTGTTTGTATTCTGTCATGTTTCCGGTCGCCTTGCCATGATTAAAAGCAGTGGTTTAGGCTTTCAGTTTTCTTGAAAGTATTAGTAATTGACTGACCAGGTGTCTCCAGATCTCCCAACAATGTTATTTTTAGGGTCAATTTTAGATTAATGTTATGCTTTTTCAGCCATTCCTGAACCTGAGACCATAAACATGCTACCTGAAAGCAATACCAAAACAAATGGTCTATTGATTATGTATCCTCACAACAAAATCTGCAGAGCTGCAATGATTGTATTCCTCAAATATTCAACATTTTGTTGGTGGCAAGAATACTGCATAATAATTTTAGCTGAAAAACACTTCTTGAATTTTGCATCGTTTTATGTTTCAACTCACACACCCTGTACCACAGGTCTTTCATTAAACATTTGAGTTCAACCGTATTATTTGTTCTATCTTTTCAAGGGGGATGAAATTCAGGTTGTAACCAGCTCTGCAATGCTTGTTTGAAAAAGAGAGATACTTTGAAAAAGGTTTCATTTTCAATTAATCAAAAATGAGACTGTAACGGCTTTCTTCTGTTGAAGAAGGATCGGACCAAAGCGCAGCGTGGTTAGTGTTCAACATGTTTAATAAAGACAATAAACGTGAACACTACAAAAATACCAAAACAACAAATGTGAAAAACCGAAACAGTCCTATCTGGTGCATAGACAGAAGACAGGAAACAACCACCCACAAAACCCAACACAAAACAGGCTACCTAAATATGGTTCCCAATCAGAGACAATGACTAACACCTGCCTCTGATTGAGAACCATATCAGGCCAAACATAGAAATGGGAAAACTTGATACACAACATAGAATGCCCACTCAGCTCACGTCCTGACCAACACTAAAACAAAGAAAACACAAAAGAACTATGGTCAGAACGTGACAGAGACATGGCAATCTTTAAACAATGGATGAGCTTTTCTTAGTAATCCACTTGAGAACCATTTAGGGTTCAAGTAAAATCTTTTGTATAAGTGAAGCTTTTAGAGAGAGGTTTAGTGCTTTTATATTTAATAATCTCAACCCACCCAGTTCATATTCATTATATAGATAGGCATGCTTTATCTTGTCAGGTTTAGCATCCCAGATAAAGCAAAATATTTTTTTGCTCATATAATTTGCAAAACCAATCATCAGGAGTAGCCAGTGCCATTAGTAAGTGAGTAAACTGAGATATTAAGGACTTAATCAGTTTTTGTCCTAGTTTTCTATTGAAATTCATTGTGGAGAGCTCATTGTAGAGAGCTCATTTATATATTTTGTGATGTCATAAGGTGAATGCACCAATTTGTAAGTCGCTCTGGATAAGAGCGCCTGCTAAATGACTTAAATGTAAATGTAAATATGAATACCAAGTATGTCTACTTCACCATCAGTCCATTTTATAGGTAAACTGTAGGGTAATGCATTTTTTAAAGATCCAATATTGTACACATCATAATTAGGTTTTAGTCTAGAGAATCCAGAAAAGTTATTTAGAATTTCAATGAGAATCGTATTTACCTTGCGGACTTAATATAAAACTTGAGACATCGGCATACATGGCCACTTTTGTTTTTAAGCCTTGGATTTCTAATCCTATAATGTTGTTCTATGCACTGATTGTAATAGCTGGCATTTCGATGGCCATAACGAATAGATATGGTGACAGCGGAAACCCTTGTTTAACTCCTCTTGACAATTCAAAACTCTCTGAGAAGTAGCTGCTATATACTATTTTACACCTGTGGTTGCTGTGCATTACTTTAGGCCATTTTATAAGAGACTCATCGAAATTGAAAACATTTATGAATTAAATCCAATTTTACTTTATCAAAGACCTTTTCAAAATCTTTTTGTACATTTGTATATATTTTTATAATCGTTTGGAAAGTATTCCTTACACTGATTGCCATTTAGAGGGTGAGGATGAGACAGAAAAGATCTACATCTATGTAACGATCGTCATTGGTGGAATTAGACCAAGTTGCAACGTGGGGTAGGTTAATCATATTCTTTAATGATAACCAGAGAAAATAAGAAAGAGAGAACAAACGAAACATACAGCCTTGTAGGGCTCAACAGCAACAATACAAGGACAAGATCCCACAACATAGGTGGGAAAAAAGGCTACCAAAGTATGATTCCCAATCAGAGACAACGATTGACAGCTGCCTCTGAATGTGAACCACACTTGGCCAAACACAAATAAATATAACACAAAGAATGTCCACCTAAATCACACCCTGACCAAACCAAATAGAGACATAAAAAGGCGTGACAGTGCGGGACGCAGACCCCGCTCCACCTTTGGCTCCCCCCACTTTGGTGGCGCCTCTGGTTCGGGGACCCTCGTCACCGACCCCGGACTGGGGACCCTCTCAGCAGGCCCTGGCCTGGGGACCGTCGGCGGAGGTCCGCTGCAAGCTCTGGACCGCGGATCAACACTGGAGGCTCCGTGCCATGGATCATCACTGGAGGCTTCATGCCATGGATCATCACTGGAGGCTTTGTGCCATGGATCATCCCTGGAGGCTTGGTGCCATGGATCATCCCTGGAGGCTTGGTGCCATGGATCATCCCTGGAGGCTTCGTACCATGGATCATCACTGGGGCTTCGTGCCCTGGATCATCACTGGAGGCTTCGTGCCATGGATCATCACTGGAGGCTTCTTGCCATGGATCATCACTGGAGGCTTCGTGCCATGGATCATCACTGGTGCTTCGTGCCCTGGATCATCACTGGAGGCTTCATGCCATGGATCATCACTGGAGGCTTCTTGCCATGGATCATCACTGGAGGCTTTGTGACATGGATCATCACTGGAGGCTCCGTGCCCTGGATCATCACTGGAGGCTGAGTTCGTGGTGCTGGCACAGGATATACTGGGCCGTGGAGACGCACTGGAGGTCTGGAGCACAGAGCTGGCACAACCCGTCCTGGCTGGATGCTCACCCTAGCCCGGCAACTGCAGGGCGTTGGCATAGGACGTACTGGGACGTACTGGGCTGTGGAGATGCACCGGAGACACAGTGCGCCGAGCCGGCACAGGGATATCCTGGAACGAAGAGACGCACTGGAGGCCAGATGCGCTGAGCCGGCACTATAAGTCCTGGATGAATGCCCACTCTAGCTCGACAAATGCGAGGAACTGGAATGTAGTGCACCGGGCTATGCATGCGCACCGGAGACACACTGCGCAGAGCCGCATAACATGGTGCCTGCCTAGTCACACTCTCCCGACGGAAAGCACGGGGAGTTGGCTCATCTCTATAACCTAACTCCGCCAATCTCCCCGTTTTTTGGGGGGGAGGGGGGCTGCCTCTCGTGCATGCTTCGTCGTGCCAACTCCTCGTATCTTCGCCGTTCCGCCCTTGCTGCTTCCATTTCCTCCTTAGGACAGCGATATTCTCCAGCCTGTGCCCAGGGTCCCTTGCCTTCCAGTATCTCCTCCCATGTCCACTCCTCCAGAAAACGCTGCTTGGTCTTTTTGTGGTGGGATCTTCTTTAACGATCGTCGTTGGTGGAATTAGACCAAGATGCAGCGTGGGGTAGGCTAATCATATTCTGCAAATCACACCCTGACCAAACCAAATAGAGACGTAAAAAAGGCTCTCTTAGGTCAGGGAGTGACAATCTACTTGAAATATTTAGCTTTCTCTTTTAAAATATAATTAGGAGAATCATAGTGTCAGGATTTGGCCAGGGTTGTCCGGTTTTTGGTCACTAGATGCCCCCATTGTGCCTTTTGACCTTTTGTTTTCCCTTGATCCCCATTATTATTTGCACCTGTGCCTCGTTTCCCCTGATTGTATTTAAACCCTTTGTTTTCCTCAGTTCTTTGCTCTGTGTTTGTATGTTAGCACCCAGCCCTAGTACTCTGTGAACTCTTGTTGATCCCGGTGGACTCTCTTGTGGAATTCTGTTTTTTGTTCTTGTTTGTTTGTTTTTGAGTATCTTTTGAGGCTTTTTGTGCTATACCTTCCACCTTGTGGATTTTTTGTCTTGGAGGATTACCTTTGTTCTTGTGGAATTCCTTTTGAGGTTGTGGAGTTACATGTTTTCCTGAAGAACTTCACTTTTTACTTCATTAAATACACCGTCTCAAGTACTGCTGTGTCTGCCTCATCTTCTGGGTTCTGCCAACTATTTGTGGCTCAGTTGGTTAAGTGACTGTTTCTCACTCCGGAGACCTGGGTTCGTAACCGGGTCTTGACACTAAACTTGGATTAGCTAACACAACGTGCCATTGGAACACATTAGTGATGGTTGCTAATAGTGGGCCTCTGTACCCCTATGTAGATATTCCATAAAAAATCTGCCATTTCCAGCTACAATAGTCATTTACAATGTCTACACTGTATTTCTGATCAATTTGTTATTTTAATTAAAGGACCAAAAAAATACAAAATCTTTCAAAAACAACAACATTTCTAAGTGACCCCAAACTTTTGTACGGTAGTGTGTATTGACTCTATGCACAATCACAGGACTCTACACACACACTCACACTGACACTCCAACACAAACACACACTTAATTTTCGCACACACATAAAACGCACAGACATTCATACTGACTCTACGCACGCACGCACACACACACACACACACACACACACTCACATATAATCATCATATACACTGCTGCTACTCTGTTTACCATATATCCCTTTTTACAGAGTGGTGCGACAAACAAAAAACATCCAGCCAGCAGCAGTCCTGTGGGAGAAAACAAGCCCAGTTCCTGTTGCGTCATGCTGATGACAGAGTCAGGATTTGACTTAAACAGCATGAGTCCATGGCCCCTTCCTGTGTGGTGTCAACGGTACAGGCTGGTGGTGTAATGGTGTAGGGAATGTTTTCCTGGCACACGTTAGGTTCCTTGATACCAATTGAGAAACGTTTGAACGCCAAATCATGTAGAATAAATGCCCCAGAGAATTCAGACTGTTCTGTAGGCAAAGGGGTGTCAAACCTGGTACGAGATGGGTGTACCTATAAAACTGGCCTTTGAGTGTATATTTGATAATTTTTTATTTTATTTATGCACTTAGAGAATATTCTTGTATAATGAAAAGCACATTTTACGAATATAATAAATAAATTATTATTATTATTATTATTATTATTATTATTATGTATCTAACCCTACCCCTACCACTCCAGTATCCCTGCACATTGTAAATATGGTATTGGCACTGACCCTGTATAAACACTATAAACTCAGCAAAAAAAGAAACGTCCTCTCACTGTCAACTGCGTTTATTTTCAGCAAACTTGTGTAAATATTTGTATGAACATAACAAGAGACATAACAACTGAGACATAAACTGAACAAGTTCCACAGACATGTGACTAACAGAAGTGTCCCTGAACAAAGGGGGGGTCAAAATCCAGACGTGCTCAATGGGATTGAGATCCGGGCTCTTCGCTGGCCATGGCAAAATACTGACATTCCTGTCTTGCAGGAAATCATGCACAGAACAAGCAGCATGGCTGGTGGTATTGTCATGCTGGAGGGTCATGTCAGGATGAGCCTGCAGGAAGGGTACCACATGAGGGAGGAGGATGTCTTCCCTGTAACGCACAGCATTGAGATTGCCTGCAATGACAACAAGCTCAGTCCGATGATGTTGTGACACACCGCCTCAGACCATGACGGATCCTCCACCTCCAAATTGATCTCGCTCCAGAGTACAGGCCTCGGTGTAACGCTCATTCCTTTAACGATAAAAGCGAATCCAACCATCAGTGAAGAGCACTTTTTGCCAGTCCTGTCTGGTCCAGCGACGGTGGGTTTGTGCCCATAGGCGACGTTGCCGGTGATGTCTGGTGAGGACCTGCCTTACAACAGGCCTATAAGCCTCTCAGCCTATTGTGGACAGTCTGAGCACTGATGGAGGGATTGTGCGTTCCTTGTGTAACTCAGGCAGTTGTTGTTGCCATCCTGTACCTGTCCCGCAGGTGTGATGTTCGGATGTACCGATCGTGTGCAGGTGTTGTTACATATGTTCTGCCACTGCGAGGATGATCAGCTGTCCGTCCTGTCTCCCTGTAGCGCTGACTTAAGCGTGTCACTGTACGAACATTGCAATTTATTGCCCTGGCCACATCTGCAGTCCTCGTGCCTCCTTGCAGCATGCCCAAGGCACGTTCACGCAGATGAGCAGTGACCATGGGCATCTTTCTTTTGGTGTTTTACAGAGTCAGTAGAAAGGCCTCTTTTGTGTGCTAAGTTTTCATAACTGTGACCTTAATTGCCTACTGTCGGTAAGCTGTTAGTGTCTTAACGACCGTTCCACAGGTACGTGTTCATTAATTGTTTATGGTTCATTGAACAAGCATGGGAAACAGTGTTTAAACCCTTTACAATGAAGATCTGTGAAGTTATTTGGATTTTTACTAATTATCTTTGATAGACAGGGTCCTGAAAAAGGGACGTTTATTTTTTTTGCTGATTTTATATACAAAAGTATCTGGACACCGCTTCAAATGAGTGGATTGAGCTATTTCAGCCTCACCCTTTTCTGATAGGTGTATAGAATCGAGCGCACGTCCATGCAACCTCCATAGACAAAGATGGGCAGTAGAATGGCTTTACTGAAGGGCTCAGTGACTTTCAACGTGGCACCTTTCAAACAAGTCAGTGTGTTAAATCTCTGCCCTGCTAGAGCTGCCCCAGTCAACTGTAAATGGAAACGTCTAGGAACAACAGCAGCTCCACACATGCTCATAGAACGGGACTGCCGAGGGCTGAAGCACGTAGTGTGCAATAGTCATCTGTCACGGGTTGCAACACTGACTATGGAGTTCCAATCTGCCTCTGCAACCAACGTCGGCACAAGAACTGTTCGTCGGGAACTTCATGAAAGGGGTTTCAATGGCCGAGCAGCCGCACACTAAGAGTGGTGGAAAGCTCGCCGCCATTGGACTGTGGAAACGCGTTCTCTGGAGTGATGAATCACGCTTCACCATCTGGTAGTCCAATGGACATAGCTGGGTTTGGCAGATGCCAGGAGAACACTACCTTCCCCATTGCATAGTACCAACTGTAAAGTTTGGTGTAGGAGGGATAATGGTCTGGGGCTGTTTGTCTTGGTTCAGGCTAGGCCCCTTTGTTCCAGTGAAGGGAAATCTTAATGCTACAGCATACAATGACATTCCAGACAATTCTGTGCTTCCAACTTTGTGGCAACAGTTTGCGGAAGGCCCTTTCCTGCATGACAATGCCCCCGTGCACAAAGCCAGGCCTAATCTCCCAACATCAGTGCCCGACCTCACTATTGCTCTTGTGGCTTAATGGAATATTGTAACATGTAGTGGAAAGCCTTGCCAGAAGAGTTGGGGCTGTTATAGCAGCAAAGGGGGACCAACTCCATATTAATGCCCATGATTTTGGAATGAGATGTTCGGTGAGCAGGTGTCCACATACTTTTGGTCATGTAGTGTAGCTTACTTCCTTTCTTGTGTTCTTCTTATCTCCCGTCTGTTTTTGTTCTACTTTATTTTATAGTACTACTGTTATTGATTACTGCATTGTTTGGAAAGAGCATACAAGAAAGGCATTTCACTGTGCTTGTGCACGTAACAATACAACTTTGGAACTTAAAAATTTGAGTATATGCTGTTGTTGCCCTTTACGGTGGTCATTGAGTGTGTGCGCGTGTGTATTCATTCTCTTTAAGCTCTTCCCAGCAAGCAGGGGACGTCCTGATGACATTTGGTGATGTTCTCATTTGGTCCCTTAAGGGTTTCGACGTGATGTTATCCCAATGACGTTCTGAGATTTTATTTGAATTATTAGGATTGTTCTAAGAACATTATAAGAGCATTGAGTGATAGTCCCAAGGGAATGTTCTCTGGGGGACCTTTGACATCTTCCCTGTAAGTTCTCAGCATGTCACTGCGGACCATGTCATTTTTTCTAGTCCTTAGGATGGTCCGAAGGCAACATTCTCTGCGGGACATTTATATAGAGTTCCCGGTTTGTCCCAGGGGAGTTTTTAGGATTTTCTTGGGTCATTGTGCTATGATCCCCTTAAGGTCACATTAACTTTCTTGGTAGGTTTTGTCTAGATCCCGGTTTGTCATTTTTAGGACATTCTTGTGACGTTTGTGTCATGGTCCCTGAAAGATTTTTGGACGTTCTGTCATTGTCCCCTGGAGGTTTTTGTCACGTGATGGTCCCAGGTGTCCCAAACCACATTCATTACTTATAATACATCTCTGCACTTAGCAAAATAATGTCATCTGCACTGCTATTTTAGTTATCAGGTAATCTGACTATTCTCTCACTGATTTAATTGACTCATTTCAGCAATTTGAGTTTGGGGTTTCAGTAGAGTTGTTGGTGGGGAAATATACATTTACATTTAAGTCATTTAGCAGACGCTCTTATCCAGAGCGACTTACAAATTGGTGCATTCACCTTATGACATCCAATAGAACAGTCACTTTACAATAGTGCATCTAAATCTTAAAGGGGGGGGTGAGAAGGATTACTTATCCTATCCTAGGTATTCCTTAAAGAGGTGGGGTTTCAGGTGTCTCCGGAAGGTGGTGATTGACTCCGCTGTCCTGGCGTCGTGAGGGAGTTTGTTCCCTCACGACGCCAGGACAGCGGAGTCAATCATATTATTCAGTTTTAATGTTACTTCTGAATCACTATGATAAATATAATAGTTTTTCTTTAGTGTATTTTTACCAGAGCTGAGATTTACTTAGATGTGAAATGTGTAGAAAAAGGCCATCAGTCAATGATGCAGACATTGTGGTGTAGCAGGAGGATTGGAATGCTGTGAATCAAGAGGTTGTGAGTTCAAATCCCAGGTGACGACATGTTGAATAATAAATACTGTATGAATAAACTTACATCATGTGTGTCAAATATGTTGAACACATTGTGTTGAATGCTGTGGTTGTGACTGGATCAGTTTGGTTCACCAATCAGGGTCTTGATGGGCTTGGCAAAAGTAACAAGGGTGATGTAAAATGAAACTAGGGTGTGTGTGCCCTGTGTAAATAAAGAACACATTTGGGAATGGGTGTTTCTTTGTGACAATCAGGTGACAAAGACCTCCAGGGGACCATGACACAGTGTCTCAAAAATGTCCCTGGGACTAACTGGGAACTAGGCAAAACCTCCATGCAATCATGACAAAAAGTCCAGATGACTTTAGGTGGCAATTTTGTGACGTCCTAATGCCTCATTATTTTTTGCAGGGTTACTCCAGTACTTACTGTATTCAATTCAACTCAACCCACACACACACAGAAAGGAAGTGAGTCATGTGGAGACAGCGTTGCTTTCAACCTCTATGAGTAAAGCCAGGCTAATCAGATCTTACCTCACAAAACCCACTGGCCAAGTCGGCTGGAAGAGAGAAAAAAAAGTTTTATTGTCACATACACCAGATAGGACTAACTATTCACTTGTCATTGTCACTTCAACAAAAAAACTATAACGTTGTTTTCATACAGTATATATTCTCTTGTGACTGAAAAACTTTGCAGTTAATGTTGAGATGTGTTACATTACATTATTTTACTTGAACTCTGTGAAGCATTTATTCGGGCTGCAATTTCTGAGGCTGGTAACTCTAATGAACTTATCCTCTGCAGCAGAGGTAACTCTTGCTCTTTCACTGCTGTGGCGGTCCTCATGAGAGCCAGTTTCATCATAGCGTGTGATGGTTTTTGCGACTGCACTTGAAGAGACTTTACAAGTTCTTGAAATTTTCCAGATTGACTGACCTTCATGTCTTAAAGTAATGATGGACTGTTGTTTCTCATTGCTTACATGAGCTGTTCTTGCCATAATATGGACTTGGTCCTTTACCAAATAGGGCTATCTTCTGTCTACCCTTGTCACAACACAACTGATTGGCTCAAACGCATTAAGAAGGAAAGAAATTCCACACATTTAATTTTTAAGAAGGCACACCTGTTAATTGAAATGCATTCCAGGTGACTACCTCGTGAAGCTGGTTGAGAGAATGCCAAGTGTGTGCAAAGCTATCATCAAGATGAAGGGTGGCTATTTGAAGAATATCAAATATAAAATAGATTTTGAGTTATTTAACACTTTCTTGGTTATTACATGATTCCATATGTGTTATTTCATATTTTTGATGTCTTCACCATTATTCTACAATGTAGAAAATAGTACAAATAAAGAAAAACCCTTGAATGAGTAGGTGTTCTAAAACTTTTGACCGGTAGTGTATGTGGTTCACTTACTGTCATCTAGGTATATTGTTTGTCAGTTATGTTCTTCATTATTGTGTTTTTGACGGAGAAACTATTTGTGTGGGGAACTATTTCCATTGTCGTTTACTGAGCTCTTCAAACTGTTTCTCTGGGTGTCTTTTGTAATGCTGCCCAGCCCGCCTGTAAAAGAAAACCTTTTTTTGATATTTTCCCCTCCCTTTGTTCTTTCTCTCTCTTTATTTTCTCTCTGTTTGATGGTGTAGGCAGTTAGGGTGTGTGTGTGTGTGTGCACATGTGCATGCTTCTGAGGGGGAGTTGATAGATGAGTGGGAGAGGGTTGTACAGGTGAAACAGGGTGGAGTTCTACAGGAAACGTGTTACTCAGAGCTATTGTGAAAAGGATTACAACCATTGGTTGTGTGTGTATGCATATTCGTGTGTATATGTGCTGTCAGTGAAATGTAAAAAAAAAAGCACTAGCACCTCCCCTTCCTCTCTGGCTCAGAGTGCACACCTCAAAGGTCTACCCATATTTTTTAGATTATATTCAAGGTTCTAGACCTTTTCAACAGTCAAAACAATAACATGCTATATGCAAGCGCCACCAAGACCTTCTCCAGTAAACATCCAATCCTGCAGATCACCATAATCGTTAACTACCTAGTTAGTTGGCTAGCTAGCACAAAATTATAAGTTAGTATTTATTGATCCAACTCAAAAATGTAACAAATTAATTATATAAACACATTGACTTGTTGCTACCAGATCCACGAAACAAAATCATCAGAAAATGTTTATTTCCCTTTTATTATCCGTTTAATCTGATGGTGTTACATTTGGCTAGCACAGCAAATAACCAGAGCTAGCATTGTGAAGGTAGACAAAGATCAGTTTACCTTGTTAGCCAGCTAGATAGATGAATTTATCTCACGACAGCCAACAATATAACTAAACTAAATGTAGCTAGCATACGAGTCCAATGTGTGACGGCCACATTGTTTAGCTACATCAAAGTTAGCTAGCAGCAGTAATTACCCCACTATCGACCTCTCTCACTAATCTCTCTCTCTTAGCTCTTCATTTGCTTCCTTCAAAACGCAACTATATTTTAACCAGGTGTACTGCCCACTTAGTTTCAATTAAGGAACATACTCTAGTTTTAATGAACCGCTAGCTTGTGCTAGACATGTATCATAAACCTCACGTTACGAGACCAAGCTAGTTGTTTGTTTACATGTAGTAAATCTTATAATACAAATGCTGCACCTTGTGGTGATAATATTGACATGACGCAACTTTATTTCAACCATCATGTATTTTGAGAGGGACCACTGTGAAGGGTAACTTTTACATGGGCTGCAAAGTAGCTATGTAGTAATGTGTGAGTTCCATCTTTGTATGGCTGACCGGCCAGGACACAAACCCTAATCAAATGACACTTGTAGCTAGCATGCTAATCACTGGAGAAGGAGGACAATGAGTGTAGCGGAATGAAACAAATCGGTGCAAAGTTGCAGGAGGAGATCCTCCCGTAGCCGAGATCCTCCCGTAGCCGAGATGCTTACAGTATTAAAATATAGATACCGTCATGATAGACAGGAGGATACACTACTTCAAGTCTCAAGGGGGATGACATCACATTGGCTACTAGAACTCACATGCAGCTCACCTCTACTACAGTCACAACCCTTTCACCTCCTCCTATGCCAGCGACAGTATAACTCAGCCACCGACTGTGTGATCAGAGCCAATGTAGCAATTTTGTGGGTACTAGATTGACTCAGTTCACACAGTCTGCTCTGCTGGCTGCTGAGTTTGATGCGGAGGAGGACGAGGTCAGTGAGTGTAGAAGAGAGGTGAGTGTGTATCACATGTGAGCTAGTTGACATGTGAGTGCTAGGCTCTTTCTCAATTCATCATTACTCGATTCATCTCCTAGTCTCCTTCTAAAAACCCATTGGAGAAGTAGGTCAGAGGGGAGGGACTTTGTACCTTCTCCTCCAATACAGTTGCAATACAATACAGTTGAGGAGATAGGATGCAAATAATCAAGGAAAGACAAAGTGAGAATGCCCTAGTAGCCATGGTGTGGTGACGTCACCCGCCCTGAGACCTAAGGTACTGTTATCCTAGCCCAACCAAGATCAAGGTTTTGGTATGATAATAGACGCTGATTTGTGGGTATGCAGTGCTGTTGTGGACCGGAGTTGCATCCTAGGTCAGCCAAATCTGTGCAACATCATCAGACAAAATGAGAGTGAGTGACAACCAAATAAAACAGAAACAGTGACTGTTCAATGACCAAAAAAATCCAGTATACTTAATTAAACACTTTACACTTTATTTCATATCATACATATCATGTAAATCGTTAGTGGGTTTAGACATTAATCTTACTCCAAAACAAGAGAATACAACACTCCTTCCGTGGCCACGAACTGCTCTTAAATGCTAGTAAAACTAAATGCATGCTCTGATCGCTGCCCGCACCTGCCCGCCGGACTAGCATCACTACTCTGGACGGTTCTGACATAGAATATGTGGACAACTACAAATACCTAGGTGTCTGGTTAGACGGTTAACTCTCCTTCCAGACTCACATTAAACATCTCCAATCCAAAATTAAATCCAGAATTGGCTTCCTATTTCACAACAAAGCATCCTTCAGTCATGTTGCCAAACATACCCTCGTAAAACTGACTATCCTACCGATCCTTGACTTTGGCGATGTCATTTACAAAATAGCCTCCAACACTCTACTCAGCAAATTGGATGTAGTCTATCACAGTGCAATCCGTTTTGTCATCAAATCCCCGTATACTACCCACCACTGCGACCTGTATGCTCTCGTTGGCTGGCCCTCGCTTTATTTCGACGCCAACCCCACTGGCTCCAGGTCGTCTATAAGTCTTTTCTAGGTAAAGCCCCGCCTTATCTCAGCTCACTGGTCACCATAGCAGCACCCACCCATAGCACGCGCTTCAGCAGGTATATTTCACTGGTCATCCCAAAGCAAACTCCTCCTTTGGATGCCTTTCCTTCCAGGTCTCTGCTGCCAATGACTGGAACGAATTGCAAAAATCACTGAAGCTGGAGTCTTTTATATCTCTCACTAACTTTAAACTTTAAGCATCAGCTGTCAGAGCTGCTTACCGATCATTGCACCTGCATACAGCCCATCTACAAATAGCCCACCCAACTACCTCATCCCCATATTGTTATTTTTCTCTTCTCCTTTGCACCCCAGTATCTCTTACTTGCACATTCATCTTCTGCACATCTATCACTCCGGTGTTTAATTGCTAAATTGTAATTATTTCGCCACTATGGCCTATTTATTGCCTTACCTCCCTTATCTTACTACATTTGCACACACTGTATATATATATGTATATATATATATATATTTATCTATTTATCTATCTATTAAACATCATTAGGAAGGATGTGTGTATATACATGTAGCGTAGACAAAACATCATTAGGAAGGATGTGTTTATATACATGTAGCGTAGACAAAACATCATTAGGAAGGATGTGTTTATATACATGTAGCGTAGACAAAACATCATTAGGAAGGATGTGTTTATATACATGTAGCGTAGACAAAACATCATTAGGAAGGATGTGTGTATATACATGTAGCGTAGACAAAACATCATTAGGAAGGACATGTGTATATACATGTAGCGTAGACAAAACATCATTAGGAAGGACATGTGTATATACATGTAGCAGGGCACTGTCTGTCTGGCCTGTTTATTTGATTTCACTCCCACCTCCTTCTCGTATGAAAAACTGTCGAATTAGTTTTCCCTTTCAAGCCCAATAGGCCATGCCTTACCTATGTAGCTCATATTGAGTGGCTGGGACTGTGGCAGCCCTTGTGTGGTCTCTGGATGTGTGTGTGTGTGTACGTGTGTGTGCACGTGTGTGCGTGTGTACGTATGAGTGTGATGTGGTGTAACGAGGCAACACTTGATCTACAAGTAGATGGAATTGTCTCCTCAAATACACACTGACATGTCACACCATGTAGTGTTTCGTAGGGACATTAGTTCAGGTTAGATATGGATTATTTAATGGAAGAATACTGGGGAGGAAGACAAAGTGACACCATCATCGGAAATCAGAGGACGGACTTTATTTGAGTATAGATTGTATCCTGAAATGTTGAAGTAAAGCCTGAATGGTGTTATTAGCAATGTCTATTATGATGTTAAATCCAAACTCTCTCCTCCCCTCCAGAATTCCATCCGCCACAACCTGTCCCTCCACAGTCGTTTTGTTCGTGTGCAGAACGAGGGGACAGGGAAGAGCTCGTGGTGGATGCTGAACCCCGAGGGAGGGAAGAGCGGGAAGTCCCCCCGACGTAGAGCTGCCTCCATGGACAACAACAGCAAGTTCACCAAGAGCAGAGGACGGGCTGCCAAGAAGAAGGTAGGAAGGAGCAGAACAGTACATACACTGTCTATCATCAGCTGTATTTCAGCACCACTACAGTGTTTGTTTGTCAATATGGGAAAGTGAATATATTGGGGTACATCACTTATATCCATTATAGGTTAATATGAGCCAAAAAGTACTGAAATTAAAACAATCACTAATTTTACCTACAGTGCAGAGTTGTTCTGCACGTCTGTCAGCTTTGTGTCAGTGGCCTGTCCACCTGTGTACCTTTGTCTACCTGAGCTCACCTCTGTCCCTCTCCTGTCTCCCCAGGTGGCTCTCCAGGACGGGGTAGTTGGGGGTGCAGACAGCCCAGGAGGCTCCCAGTACTCCAAGTGGCTCGGCAGCCCCAACTCCCACAGCCACAGCAATGATGACTTCGAGGCCTGGACTACCTTCCGGACGCGTGCCTCCTCCGATGCCTCCACCCTCTCTGGCCGTCGCTCTCCCTTCCTGGAACAGGACATCGACCTATCAGAGGCCGATGTCCATATGGGCTACCCTGGAGGGATGGGGCCTAAGATTACCTCCATGGCCACCCTGCCCAGCCTATCAGAAGTGGGCCTGGCCGGCTCCATGGGGGGTCATCATCATGGTCACCACGGAACAGAGAATGTCATGGAGAGTCTCCTTGACAACCTCAACCTGCTGTCCCCCAAGAATCAAGGCCAGCTGGTGGTATGTGGCGGGCCTGGGTCTGGGCCCGACTCCTCACGGTCCTCCCCCTCCTCCATGCTTCAGAACGGCCCCTATAGCTCCCCCTCCATGAACCCCCAACCCCAACAGCAGGACTACAGGAAGTGCCTCTATGGCCAGGTTGGGCCAGGCATGAACAGCCCACATCTCTCCCCCATCCCCATGCAGACGCTGCCAGAGAGCAAGCCTCCAGGGTCCTTTGCACACTTCCGGAGCCATTACAACTGCCCTGCTGGCCTCCTTAAGGAGCTGCTGACCTCTGAAGTAGCTGACCCCCGTGGTGGGGGTGGTGGGGAGGCCATGCCCACCATGGAGACAGTAGTGTCCCATTCAGGGAGAGGGCGAGGAGGAGGAGGGCGGATGCTGCCCAACTACAGCAGCCAGGGGCAGGTGGGACAGGTGGGGGGGCACAGAGGGGTGAAGATGATGAGTCCCCCTCCTCAGCAACACACACGACAACCTCAGTCCCACACTCAAAATCCACACCCTCACCCACATCTGCAGCCTTTCCACAGCCAGGGCCAGTGCCCTCCCCCATCTGGACCCTCCATGAACGGCTGTGGCCTGATTCCCCTGACCAGCCTCAACCACGCTGGGGGCCCTGCCCGTCTAGCCAGCCTCAGGACACACATCCACCAGCTACAGCAGCGGCCCCACAGTGGTGGTGGTCACCCAGTCTCAGGCCATCACACCCACAGTCCCCACCACAACGGAGCTCCTCCACCCAGCTACAGCAGCAGTGCTAATGGTTATGGGAGACCAGGTCCAGGTCCCAGCTCTGCTCATCCCCAGTCCCACCACCACCACCACCACCACCATCATCATCGTCATCAGGAGCGGCTGCCTAGTGATCTAGACGACATGTCCATCGAGAGGTTTGAGTGTGACATGGAGTCTGTTCTTCATGACACGCTGATGGACGGAGACTCGTTGGACTTCAACTTTGACCCCATGGTGACCAACCAGGGGTTTAGTCAGGGGGTTGGGGTGAAGACCACCACACACAGCTGGGTGTCTGGCTAAGACACACACACACCTCTCCGACTCAGAGCAGACAGGTTAGTGTATAGAGATGCAATATAACACAACAGTGTACATATAATATCATATATTTACTATTAAATTGTGTCTCAATGGTAAATGTTTTGCAAATCCTTTAATAGATTCATTATGCAGTTATTGATGGTTTTACAGTTTTGATTTTTCAGATTTTTCAACATTCTCCACTGGCCTTCATGAAGAGAATGGAAGAGTCTAAAGAATCCATTGCCCCTCTCCAGAGGACTATCATCAGCCCGTCCCAATTCTGTCACTATCCATTGCAGATATGTAAGATGGAAGAAATCAGGTGGAAGCTCCATCACTAAACTGTGTTCACATATCTAGACCCTTTAGATTTGGGGGTAGGGGTACGGAGGGACTGCGCTGGCTGAGACCTTGAGGGAAAGGCTGGTCTGAAGTTGGCCTTGTAAATATAGCAGCACAATACCATTCACTTCAACAGTACTTGGAAGAAGCTGGAGACTCTTAAAGCAATGTTTTATTGTGAAAAATGTTTTGTGTTTCGTATGTTATTTTAGTTTTTTGGGATCTCACATTATGTTTTTGCGAGTGTGTATTTATATTTTTTAGTTTGGCTTTAGCTCTTCAAAAACAACTGGAATGGAGTCGGTTCTGTTTCACATTCAAGTGGGGTCTGTCCCACCCTTCAAGGTGCTTCTCTATAAGGTTGTCAAAAAAGGTTTGACATATTATGTCTGAGTAAGACATTATCGATGTAAATATGCTACTATACTTCAAACATACAGTGCATTCGGGAAAGTATTCCGACCGCTCAACTTTTTCCACATTATGTTACGTTACAGCCTCCTTCTAAAATTGATTCAATGTTTTTTTCCCTGGCATCAATCTACACACATTACACAATAATTACAAAGCAAATGTTTTATTTAAAAAAAACATTTTTTTTTGTAATTGTTTAAAAAAGAAAAAAAAAAGAAATATCACATAAGTTTTCCGACCCTTTACTCAGTACTTTGTTGAAGCACCATTAGCAGCGATTACAGCTTTGAGTCTTGGGTATGACACTACTGTCACGTGTGCTCCCTCTCCGGCCTCTAGGTCACTAGGCTGCTCATTATGGCGCACACCTGTCACCATCGTTACGCGCACCTGCGCATTATAAGACTCAACTGGACTCCATCACTTCCCTGATTACCTTCCCTATATATGTCACTCCCTTTGGTTCCTTCCCCAGGTGTTATTGTTTCTGTTCCAGTTCCATGTCTGTGTTGTTTGTGTTTCGTGTTTTGTATTATGTTTTCAATTATTTATTAAATGATTCACTCCCTGAACTTGCTTCCTGACTCCCAGTGCACACATTACAACTACAAGCTTGGCACACCTGTAGTTGGGGAGTTTCTCCCATTCTTCTCTGCAAATCCTCTCAAGCTCTGTCAGGTTGGATGGGGAGCGTCGCTGCACAGCTATTTTCAGGTCTCTCCTGAGATGTTCAATCACATTTAAGTCCGGGTTCTGGCTGGGCCATTCAAGGACATTCAGAGACTTGTCCCGAAGCCACTCCTGCATTGTCTTGGCTGTGCTTTGTGTCGTTGTCTTGTTGGAAGGTCAACCTTTGCCCCAGTCTGAGGTCCTGAGCGCTCTGGAGCAGGTTTTCATCAAGTATCTCTCTGTACTTTGCTCAGTTCATCTATGCCTCGATCCTGACTAGTCTCCAAGTCCCTGCCACTGAAAAACATCCTCACAGCATGATGCTGCCACCACCATGCTTCACCGTAAGGATGGTCCCACGATCCTCCAGACGTGACTCTTGGCATTCAGGCCAAAGAGTTCAATCTTGGTTTCATCAGACCAGAAGATCTTGTTTCTCATGGTCTGAGAGTCCTTTAGGTGCCTCTTGGCAAACTCCAAGCGGCTGTCTTGTGCCTTTTACTGAGGAGTGGCTTCCGTCTGGCTACTGTTCCATAAAGGCCTGATCGGTGGAGTGCTGTAGAGATGGTTTACCTTCTGGAAGGTTATCCCATCTCCACAGAGGAACTCTCCAGCTCAAGGCCCTTCTCCCCCGATTGCTAAGTTTGGCCGGGCAGCCAGCTCTAGGAAGAGTCTTAGTGGTTCCAAACTTCTTCCAAGTTTCATAGCAAAGGGTCTGAATACTAATGTAAATAAGGTATTTATGTTGTTTATTTTTAATACATTTGCTAAAAATATATATTTAAAAAACTTTTCGCTTTGTCATTATGGGGTATTGTGATGTCATCATGGGTTATTGTGTGTAGATTGATGACAAAATAAATGTATTTAATCCATTTTAGAATAAGACTGTAACGTAACAACATTTGGAAAAAGTCAAGGGGTCTGAATACTTTCCAAATGCACAGTATATGCTATATGCTGTGTGTATATTTGTGATACAGAATATTCTTACATTTTTTCATATTTCCCTAAAACCAGAAATGTCTTAGTTTCTCTCAGTCTATGCATTAAAAAGCCTTTCAAACTGCCGATATTCTATGTTGAACCTTGTACCCAGGAACCAGTCCAGCATAGGAATAGCCATAATCACAGTGATTTATATATCAGTGATAGTACATATCAGACTAGTTCAGTGATAATAGATTCAGTGTATTTCAGTGACAGGACAAATCCGAGAGATGTAACAAGGGGTTACTTATCCAACATTTTAGGCTATTCTCACCTCAGCCTTTCATCGGTCTTCCATTCTCTCCCTCTTCAAGTCACTCCTCAGTTACTATTCCTAATTCCATCTACTTTTCTCTCATCATCTAATGTATTTGACAATCAAACTCTCCCTTCCTGGCCTTTCTCAAATCAGCTCACTTCCCAATACACCACTTGTTCTCTCTCCCTCATCCAAAATATCTCCCTCCCACTCTCCTGAATTTGATTTTACTCACCTCTCTGTATGCCTTAATATTCTCTCCCACTTTATCTCTACTCCTTCCTTCTGTCATGCAGGTGATAGAGGACCCAAAAGCGACTTAACAGAAACAGAGTTTATTCAAGTCCAAACAGGGAATAACAGAAATCCTCTAGTCTGTAGAGGGGAATAACAAGAGAAGCGGCCACAGACTGCAGGTCGCTTCGGGTAGGCGCAGGCCGTAGTAGACAGAGACACCTGCTCACACGCAGCATCTGATGAAGGCAAAAAACACGACAGGACAGGGCGAAACACAATCACAGCATGGTGAATACTAAACAAGGAACCGACGGGACAGGAACGGAACACAAAGGAATAAATAGGGACTCTAATCAGGGGAAAGGATCGGGAACAGGTGTGGGAAGACTAAATGATGATTAGGGGAATAGGAACAGCTGGGAGCAGGAACGGAACGATAGAGAGAAGAGAGAGCGAGAGAGTGAGAGAGGGAGGGGGAGAGAGAGGGATAGAAAGAGGGAAAGAACCAAATAAGACCAGCAGAGGGAAACGAATAGAATGGGGGAGCACAGGGACAAGACATGATAATAAATGACAAACATGACACCTTCTCTCTCTGGCCCTCTCTCTGTCTCTCCCTCCCTGCCTGTGGGTGTGAGGGCGCCGTATGCTTTAGTGGTCATTTGAAAGGCTGATAATGGAACCTAGTTTAACTCACAGAACACAGGATATGAGCTATGTTCTTCCATATGAGCCCTGCATCTTTGCTTCCCTGTTTATCACGGACCACAACGTGTTACCCAACTAACCAGAAGTTTTGGAGTCAGTGTACGTATTCTACAGGTAACTGCCAAAATAATATCACACAAGTATATGGGGGATACAAAGTCAATTGAAAGCAGGTGCTTACATACAGTTGTGTTTCCTCAGTTAATTAAGCAATTAACATCCTATCATGATGAGGAACATTATTTTGACTACCATGGCTGTGCCACCATAGGATGACAATGCCCCCATCCACAGGGCACGAGTGGTCACTGAATGGTTTGATGAGCATGACAATTATTTAAACCATATGCCCTGGCCGTCTCAGTCACCAGATCTCAACTGAATTGAACACTTCTGAGAAATCCTGGAGTGGCACCAGAGACAGCGTTTTCCAGCACCATCAACAAAACACCAAATGATGGAATTTCTCACGGTAGAATGGTGTCGTATCCCTCCGATAGAGTTCCAGACACTTGTAGAATCTATGCCGAGGTGCATTGAAGGTGTTCTGGCTCGTGGTGCCCCGACAACCTGTTGAGAAACTTTACGTTGGTGTTTCCTTTCTTCAAGTTGTATTAGTCGTATGTTCCTTCTCGACAATGCAACAACAATCAAAAAATATGACAAAATAACAATATGTACATGAAGTAAATTGCTGAGTAGAATAAGTTATCATTTTAGCATAAGTGTAATACATTTATAGTCCAATATTTACACGTTTTGGAGAATGGGGGATTGGGGGGCAAATCAATAATTAGAGGCTGGTAGCAGCAGTTGTGATATGTGTAGCATGAATGTGTGTGTGAGTGTGTGTGTTTGTTTGTTGGTGTGTGTGTGTGCGTGTGTGCGCGCATGGCTGTCTGTGTGGGTGAGTGAGTGCATGTGTGCTGAGGTGCGGAGAGTCATTGCAGGTGGTCAGTCCAGTTCAAGTGTTCAGCAATCTGATGGCTTGTAGATATAAACTGTCTCTGAGCCTGTTGGGGTCAGACCTCATGATGCAATACTGTCTGCTCAATGGTAAGGAAGTGAACAGCTCGTGGCTGGGGTGTGCGGGGTCCTTGATGATGCTGCAGGCCTTCCTCAGGCAAGTAGATGTCCTGGATGGGTGGGAGCACGATCCAGGTGATTTATTTTGGCAGTTACCTGTATATAGTCTCACATTATGCTGAAAATAGTTGTTACTATTCTGTTCCTCTTCATTTAGAACATTATTTTCCCGAGATGTTGTGCGGTCCTCCCATTAAGACTCGTTGGGAAAGCATGTTGTTTATTAGGCTACATATGAAATAAGTTATAATGAACTTCACAGGGTGGTGATAGTGCAAGGTGATGAGTTTGATGTTAGTTTCCAATAAATATTGGGGGTCTTATTCTGGAGACATGATCAATGATTCTTGGCTGCCGTTTGGTAATCTCTTTCTTTTTTCCATAATAATCTCATCCTGTAGGCTATACCCGCACTGTATCTGCAAGCTTTTGGCTATATAGCACCATTTTTGTCGTGAGAACACCATCAGTAGATTTAAAATTGAGATGAAAATTAATTGAACTTGTTTTTTTTATTCTGTACAAAGTCCTCATGCACAGCCTTTTATCCACAGTAAGTAAATGATGGAAACGCCTCTGTTAACATTTACATTTAAGTCATTTAGCAGACGCTCTTATCCAGAGCGACTTATGCACATATAGTTTTTTATGCAGATTTTAGAATATTTGCATGAAAATCAGTCGCCAATTGCATGGAAACCTAGCTAGTGACAGTCACCCAATTAGCTTTTTTTTTTTTTAAGTCTAGTCTCCAGCTATCTAAACGTGTAGTAATCATGGTTGAATTCCTGACTGGGGAACCCCCATTGATTTTGTTAGTCACTCTCCCTCAGAGATCATATTAAAAACTACAAACATTTCTCTCCCCCCATGGCAAAATGTGTAGAATTTCAACAAAACGTAGCTTAGGGCCCCCAAAAGGCAAAGGCCAGCTCTGACTGCATGTGTGGGAACGGATGCGGGTACGCAGACGCAGCCACTGCGGCCTCTCATCATAAGTTTTTCTTGACCCCACCCCCATCAAAATTGCCCATCCCTGATTTAGAATCTAAGTTCGGGAAAGTGAAGGCTTAGATGTTATTTGTTAGTGGACGTAGCATTGTCATGTATAGTAATTCCCAGAGTAACCTGTTAGAGTTTAACTCTGCATTCCAAATATGATACGTAACTGTTTTCTTCATTTACAGTATGGATAAGTTGTTGATGCTAGAATAGACTGTTCACAAACCTTATCAGCCATGTGTGTACTGAGTTATATATTTATTCTTTCAATTTCTGTTGTTTCCATTTTTTGTTGCTTATTTCAAAATAATAGCCATTACTAACTTTCAGCATATATATGTGACCTCACTGTAAATAACAATACATTAATATGTTGATTGTTTAAAATGAATGAAAAGTGTAAGATAGGGTATGCAGTATCTACAGAGATCTTATCGTGAGTGACTCCGTCCCAAATAGTACCCTAGTTCCTATATACAGTGCATTTGGAAAGTATTCAGAGCCTTCCCCTTTTTCCACATTTTGTTATGTTACAGCCTAATTCTAAAGTGTTTAAAATCCTTTTTTTACTCATCAATCTACACACAATACCCTATAATGACAAAACGAAAACAGGTTTTTAGACATTTATGCACATTTATTAAAAATACAACAGAAATACCTTATTTACTTAAGTATCTAGACCCTTTGCTATGAGACTCGAAATTGAGCTCAGGTGCATCCTGTTTCCATTGATCATCCTTGAGGTGTTTCTACAACTTGATTGGAGTCCACCTGGGGTAAATTCAATTGATTGGACATGATTTGGAAAGGCACATACCTGTCTATATAAGGTCCCACAGTTGACAGTGCATATCAGAGCAAAAATAATTGTCCTTAGAGCTCCGAGACAGGATTGTGATCTAGGGAAGGGTACCAAAAAATGTCTGCAGCATCGAAGAAGAACACAGTGGCCTCCATCATTCTGAAATAGAAGAAGTTTGAACCACCAAGACTCTTCCTAGAGCTGGCCCTCCGGCCAAACTGAGCAATCAGAGGTAGAAGGGCCTTGGTCAGGGAGGTGACCAAGACCCAATTGTCACTCTGACAGAGCTCCAGAGTTCCTCTGTGGAGATGGGAGAACCTTCCAGAAGGACATCCATCTCTGCAGCCCTCCACCGCAATCAGGATTTTATGGTAGAGTGGCCAGACGGAAGCCGCTCCTCAGTAAAAGGTACATGACAGTTCGCTTGGAGTTTGCCGAAAGGCACTTGAAGGACTCTGACCATGAGAAACAAGATCTGGTCTGGTTTGATGAAACCAAGATTGAACTCTTTGGCCTGAATGCCAAGCGTCACGTCTGGAGGAAACCTGGCACAATCCCTATGGTGAAGCATGGTTGTGGCAGCATCATGCTGTGGGGATGTTTTTCAGCGGCAGGGACTGGGAGATTAGTCAGGATTGAGGGAAAGATGAGCAAAGTACAGAGAAATTCTCGATGAAAACCTGTTCCAGAGCACTCAGGACCTCAGACTGGAACGAAGGTTCACCTTCCAACAGGACAACGACCCTAAACACTCAACAAAAACAATGCAGGAGTGGCTTCAGGACAAGTCTCTGAATGTCCTTGAGTGGCCCATGATAGAAACTCCCCAAATACAGGTGTGCCAAGCTTGTAGCGTCATGCCCAAGAAGACTCGAGGTTGTAATCGGTGCCAAAGGCGCTTCAACAAAGTACTGAATAAAGGTTCTGAATACTTATGTAAATGTGATATTTCATGTTATTTTTTTTTGTTTTCATTTCTTTTGTTTTATTACTGTTTTTGCTTTTTCATTTTTGGATATTGTGTGTAGATTGATGAGAGGGGGGAAACGAGTTAATCCATTTTAAAATAAGGTTGTAACATAACAAAATGTTGGAAAAGTCAAAGGGTCTGAGTACTTTCCAAATGCACTGTAGTGCACTTTTTTGGGTTAAATTCCATAGGGATTAGGGTGCAATTTGGGATGCAAACACTTTTGTAAATGCCAGCTTTAAGATAATCATTCATGAGAAAATTGCATTGTATAAAATATAAACTTTCTGTTACTATTTTGATTTTGATTTAAGTGCTGTTTTTTGATTTCGTAACATACATTGTTACGTAGCTGCTGTTTGTATATATTTTAAAAAACAATAACTAAAAGTAGAAATGTTAAAATAGACTTTATCAACAACATAGACGGCAGGTAGCCTATTGGTTAGACCGTTGGGCCAGTAACCGATCGAATCCCAGAGCTGACAAGGAAGTTAAACCACTGTTCCTAGGCTGTCATTGTAAATACGAGTTTGTTCCTAACTGACTTGCCTCATTAAATAAAAAGATAAGTTGAATGAATACAAGTAGGACCAATTTTCATTTAAAATGTTGCACTTCTAATGTTTTGTAGTTGCTCAAGTGTTTCATAGAATTTGTTTTGATTAAAAAGATTTTACAGAAAAATGCTTATCCTCAAACGTAAAAAAGTGTTTGAGCGGGTTACATTTCTTAACTTATGTACAGAAAGCAAAATGTATTTTGATATACAGTATGTGGGAAATACCAATAAAGTATCATATAATTATTCAATGCGATTTGTTTATGCATTACAGATTATCTATATTCAGAATTGTATATTGTAAGGTAGCTGTTGCTGTTTGTTATATAGACTATTTACTGTTTTGTTAGTTATGATTTGGAGCGAGGTAGAATTGTTAACTGTTATGATTTGTATCATATTTTGACAATGGAAAATCTTTAAAGTCAATGGGTATTGTTCAATGTTAATTCTGACCTTAAAATCACTGTTGATGAGTTGGTGTTGACTCTGACTTGAAGTTGTTTCTGGTAAGTGTTCATTACATGTTAATGTTATTGGTAAATGTTTATTCTGCCATGAAAATGCTGTCTGGAATTATTTAGCCTTGGTGTTAAAAAAAAATACATCCAACCCCCCCCCACTCCCCCGATTGCTCAGTTTGGCTGGGAGGCCAGCTCTTGGAAGTGTCTTTGTGGTTCCAAACTTCTTCGATATAAGAATGATAGAGGCCACTGTGTTCTTGGGGACCTTCCATGCTGCAGAAATGTTCTGTGCCTCGACACAATCCTGTCTCGGAGCTCTACAAACAATTCCTTCAATGTCATGGCTTGGTTTTTGTTCTGACATGCACTGTCAACTGTGGGACCTTGTATAGACAGGTGTGTGACTTTCCAAATCAAATAACTAAATGATCCTTGATATGACCATCTTAAAATAATTCCATGTGTTGGCTTAGTAGAAATCCAGCCCCAGGCCTTTAGACATTAGTAGTAATATCTTTAAATGACAACCCAGACCAGCTATCTACACCACAGTGGAACCCAGAACCTCTCCTCGAGGAGCAAGTGCCTGACACTATTCTATTTGCGCCATATTTACAACAACAAAATGCAACAACTTCAATTTTTTGCAAATGTTGGTTGAAGCCATATATGTATATAAATGATCTTACTGAAAATCTTTGTCGTGGTCTCTTCATTGTATAGTTAGTTGGTGATCATCTCTCTTTGTAATCCCTATATCAATGGCCTGACACTAAAAGGCTGCTTTTAACTACTTACTGTACTTTCCACCTTGCTACACCCAACCCCTATAATCTACAGTCCATGTTTACTGTTATCTTCTCCAGTTATTTGCACAATGTTTAGACATACTGTAGCAATAACGGTGCTAGGTTCATTTAGATTGTACAGGCTCTTGTGATTTGCTGTAAATCCATGCTGAATGCGTTTTCAGAACTACACCCCCTTACCAAAAAAATAAACAGGCTTCTGGACAACAGTTGTGGCAAAACTTTGGCCAATTTCTTGCAAATTTGAGGCAAGCTCATATTTTTGCGACATAAATTTGCGACAACTTGTGAACTTCTGGGGAACTTGTGGCAAACATTCTGTTGCTGCAAACTCAGTATGAATATGCACATTCTATCAGGTTTTTGGTTACTGTGTGTTAAACAACATTGAAATATATCTACATAAACCAAATCACATAACTTTAAGTGAACGTACTTCAGAGTAAAAAACATACTAAACGTAGTAAATATACTTACTAACATATATTCAATGTCAGATAACAGATAAAAATATATTCTAAAATACAACTTGAAATCATCACGAAGAAAATTGCCAACTGTATATTTCCCAAATTAACTGTTAAACAAAAACAACATTTGCACTATGGGGAGGATAACCTTAGGATGTTTAAAGGGGCAACTACATAATTATTTACATGAGCCAAGTGATAGCTGAGCAATAGATGAACCAATGGAAGTTTAAAAGATAATAAATGTAATAAAAACAAAAATGTTTTGCGTTCGGAGACGGCGGCTCTGTGGAAGTCCTTCGTTCAAAGCGTATTGAATGCAGACACTGAAACAACCAGAAAACAAAATTAGGATACAGAAAACTATTTATATTTTGACATCTTAAAAGATTTTAATTTTTCCAAAATGAATTATTGTTACTCTAAAAAATGCTGGGTTAAAAATAACCCAATTTGGGTAATTTCGACAACCCAGTGCTGGGTCAATATTTAGTCAAAAAATATTGACGGCCGACACGTCCCTAGTGTCCTATGTGCCAAAGAAAGGGAAAAATATGGTACTCATGAGTATGCTGCATAGGGATGGGAGAATCTGTGGCCAGGAACATCAAAAACCAGAATTCATAATGGATTACAATGCCACAAAAGGAGGGGTGGACAATTTAGAGACTGGCTACAGCTGCAAAAGAAGAACCCTATGCTGGCCACTTGTGATATTCTTCAACATCTTGGACATCTCGGTGTACAGCCCGTTTGTCATCTGGATGTCTTTGAATCCAGATTGGAACAGAGGGAAGCTCCAGAGGAGACGGCTCTTTCTCGAGGAGCTGGTAAGACCTCAAATCCAGAGAAGGCAACATATCCCAAGGACCCCAGCTTCTGCAGCCATCGTGCGGAACATTCAGGAGGAGGATGCTGATGTGTAGGCCGGCCTTCATTTGTTTTCAATTGGACACATTTATCATTTCCATAAAATACTGTATGTAAAATTTGTCCTTCCAATTTGTTCAGTTCAAAGCAATAGACATCAATAGTGATGAACTATATTTGTTCAAGAAAAACATTATTTATTCGACCCATGTTTTGAAAATCACATTTTATAAAAAAAACGAATAACCCTTTTAATAGTAAATGTGATCTAGCAAAGGTAAATGGCAAATATGAACCATGTATGCTGTCTATATTGCTTGTAAATGATATAGGTCAACATCAAATAAAATAAAAGTGTTATTTGTCACGTGTGCCGAGTACAACAGGTAGGCCTGATCACTGACAACGATGAGACGGCCTATAGGGAGGAGGTCAGAGAACTGGCAGTGTGGTGCCAGGACAACAACCTCTCCCTCAATATGAGCAAGACTAAGGAGCTGGTCATTGACTACAGGAAAAGGCGGGCCAAACAGGCCCCCAAGAACATCGATGGGGCTGTAGTGGAGCGGGTCGAGAGTTTCAAGTTCCTTGGTGTCCCCAGATCCTTAAAAGGTTCTACAGCTGCACCATCAAGAGCATCCTGACCGGTCGCGCCACCGCCTGGTATGGCAACTGCTCGGCATCTGACCATAAGGCGCTACAGGGGGTAGTGCGAACAGGACCTATATAATAGGCGATGTCAGAGGAAAGCCCATAAAATCGTCAGACTCCAATCACCCAAGTTATACACTGTTTTCTCTGCTACCGCACGGCAAGCAGTTCCGGAGGGCCAAGTCTAGGACCAAGAGGCTCCTCAACAGCTTCTACCCCCAAGCCATAAGACTGCTGAACAATTAATAAAATCACCCCCCCCCCCTCCTTTTTGTACAGTGCTGCTACTCGCTGTTTATTGTCTATGCATAGTCACTTCACCCCGACCTACATATACAAAATACCTCAACTAACCTGTACCCGCACACCCTGACTCTGTACCGGGGCCCCCTGTATATAATCTCATTATTGTTATTTTATTTTAGTCTACTTGGTAAATATTTTCTTAACTCTTCTTGAACTGCACTGTTGGTTAAGGGCTTGTAAGTAAGCATTTCACTGTAAAGTCTACACTTGCTGTATTTGGCTCATGTGACAAATAAAGTTTGATTTGATTTGTGGGGGTCCCGTGTTGATCATCAGCGTGGCAGATGTATTGTTACCTACCCTTACCACCTGGGGCCGGCCCGTCAGGAAGTCCAGGATCCAGTTGCAGAGGGAGGTGTTTAGTCCCAGGGTCCTTAGCTTAGTGATGAGCTTTGAGGGCACTATGGTGTTGAACACTGAGCTGTAGTCAATGAAGAGCATTCTCACGTAGGTGTTCCTTTTGTCCAGGTGGCAAAGGGAAGTGTGGAGTGCAATAGAGATCGCATAATCTGTGGATCTGTTGGGGTGGTATGGAAATTGGAGTGGGTCTAGAGTTTCTGGGATATTGGTGTTGATGTGGGCCGTGACCAGCCTTTCAAAGCACTTCATGGCTACAGACGTAAGTGCTTCGGGTCGGTAGTCATTTAGGCACATTACCTTAGTGTTCTTGGGCACAGGGACGATGGTGGTCTCTTTGAAACATGTTGGTATTACAGACTCAGACAGGGAGAGGTTGAAAATGTCAGTGAAGTCACTTGCCAGTTGGTCAGCACAAGTCCGGGTAATTCCTCTGGCCTGCGGGATTTGTTATAAGCGTCCGGGTTAGAGTCCCAGCTCTACCTGTTATGCTGGTGAATGAGGACCCAAAAGCGACTTAACAGAAACAGAGTCTTTATTCCAGTTTTAAACAAAAACGATAATCCTGGATATTATCTTAGGTAAATACAAAACAGGAAAACTGAAATCCTCTCCTCAGTAGAGAGGAACGACTGGAGACGCGACCACAGACTGCAGGTCGCTTCGGGAAGGCACAGGCCGTAGCTGACATAGACACCTGCTCACACGCAGCATCTGAAGAAGGCAAAAACACGACAGGGCGGAACAAGGACACAGAACAGCAAACATCAAACAAGGATCCGACAAGGACAGAAGCGGAAAACAGAGGGAGAAATAGGGACTCTAATCAGAGGGCAAAATAGGGGACAGGTGTGAAAGAGTAAATGAGGTAGTTAGGAAAATGAGGAACAGCTGGGAGCAGGAACGGAACGATAGAGAGAGAGAGCGAGAGAGGGAGAGAGGGAGGGGGAGAGAGAGGGATAGAAAGAGGGAAAGAACCTAATAAAACCAGCAGAGGGAAACGAATAGAAGGGAAGCACAGGGACAAGACATGATAATCAATGACAAAACATGACACTACCCTTTAGCTCAGTGCAGATGTTGCTTGTAATCTGTGGCTTCTAGTTGGGGTATGTACTTACAGTCACTGTGGGGACGATGTCATCGATGCACTTATTGATGAAGCAGGTGACTGATGTGGTGTACTCCTCAATGCCTTCGGAAGAAACCCGGAACACATTCCAGTCTATGCTAGCAAAACAGTCCTGTAGCTTAGCATCGGCGTCATCTGACCACTTCTTTATTGATCGAGTCACTGATGCTTCCTGCTTAAGTTTTTGCTTGTAAGCAGGAATTAGGAGGATAGAATTATGGTCAGATGTGCCAAATGGAGGGTGAGGGAGAGCTTTGTCCGTGTTTCTGTGTGTGGAGTAAAGGTGGTCTAGAGTTCTTTTGAAAGAACCAATCAAACCCCGTTGTACAATTTATTAGCGAATATTACATGAGCAAATCTCCTCTTTTCCAGACCATTGTGGTCACAGCTCTCCCTGTGCTGTGAGTCACATCAGCCAGGCTAGTTAATCACAGCAAACAGAATCAAATTCAGTCTAATGTTTTTGTAAAAAAGGTAAGACACAATGCCTGGAGTATACACAGTATCTCAGACTATTTTGACTGTCTTGGCCCCATTCCGTCTGGTCCACTGAGCCGTCTGGATTGCGGCCAGATGTTGTTCAGCCACTTTGTCATCTGGTCTGCTCTCTCACATTTGACTCTGTTGTGAGCACAAAGTAGTCAATGAATTATAAATTCCCTTTAACAATCAATTTTCAAAATACAAAACAGATCTTTCAACATGTACCTGGCAAGACCCGGCTACTGATCAAGCTTGGTCGGTCCACATTCCTATCTTTTCACGTGTGTGTGTGTCTCAAGAACCTCCCCTCGTGTATTTACGGAACACTTACTGCGTGTAAGGCTTTTATGTTCTCTCTTTATTTCAGGCTGTAGTTGTGCAAAAGAAAGTGTGTTTTTGCACCTTGCTGGCTCTGGGATTCGAACAAGTGACATATTAGTTACTGGCCCAATGCTCTTAACCTCCTGGCTTAACCAGGAGTGGGGAGTTTTTAAGGGAGAGTTTCACCCACATTTCTAAATTAAATACTTTGAGGGAAGGGTTGATAAGCCAGGTCAAATGGTTGAACAAAGGCAAGGGAGTGAGGAAACACAAAATGTATAGGTGTGGCAGTAGCTTCGAGGTCAGAAAAGCAGGCCGATATTCGAACGCCTGAGCTGTCTGCGGGGAAATCTGCAGGGAGTGATCTGTCAGCCAGGGGGTTACCATCTATAATATCTCTATACTACCTACTGATGTTGAGGAAGTGCCCATGAGCTGCTCCAAGCCTGTGATGTGTGTAGTGTGTCAGGTTGGTATTAAAGAGGCAAGGTTCCACTCATTCAGTGTATGTTTACAAAGCTGTTCATTCATTGGTCTTGACCTCTGCAATGAAGAAATGTTAGCTAAACTAACTTGACTACATCCAATTTAAGCTAGCTAACATAATTTGCATCCATCCTCCTCAACTTCACAAATCCGACTAAAGCTGCCACTGTCCGCAACCATTGACAACCAGTACAGTAACGCTAGCTAGCTAACTCACCATGCAAGCATGAGATAAGCCTGCTAAATAGCTTTGTTAAATTAAACCAGATGGAGAATAAGTAAAATCTAGCTATGGTAACTAATGGTAACTAAATCTAGCTATGCCAGCTAATGTAACTAACGAGTGAAACAGTGTCCGAGACAGTCCAGAAGAAGTGTCAGACTAAGCTAGCTAAGGTAGCTAAATTTGGCTAGATAATGTTACAGACACTGACATAGGTAGCTAGCTAGGCAAACATTGACAAAAAACCTACATTTAGTTACAACACTTCAGTAACCTTGCATTGAGAGCATGGTCGCGAGGCTAATGTTACCACAGCTAGAGATATTAGAACAGAAAATGGCTAGCTAGTTCATTCGCTAACATTAGCTACCTACCGAATTATGATAGGACAACATATTTAACCTGAATGACCATCAAATTCATAATTCGTTACGTTTGTTACTTAGCGTTTTCAGTTAGCCAAAATACCCGTAGTCTGTCGAAACTGTCAGTCACTCAGTCACACTAACTATAACTAGAATACTTGCAAGTATTCTGGTGGAATTCACGTGCTCGTAGTGGGACAATTATCCCACTGACTGGGTCAAATATCCATAACCCAATCTTAATAACCCAGCACCAACAACCCAACCTTGCTGTACTGTATTTACAGTAAACAACCAAACTATTTTTGCCTAACTGATTGCTTCTAGAAAGAGAGAAGGAACAACACATGATCAAGATGAACTAGCTACTATTTTAAAGCAATGAAAGCTCTAATTGTTACAAAAACATGAATCTATGGGCTACATGTATGAGAATAATACCTGCATTTACTTACCCTATCAATCTTGAAGACGATACACTAATTTATCACTCAAAAAATGTGTTATGAGTTCACCACAAACATATTTTCTGGGTTTTGATGAATCCTCCTCCCAATACATCCTCTTCCAACGCCATGGGTTAAGGGAAGGTTATCCATCTTCAAAAGTTTCGTTTTGCGTTGATGTCAAATAAACTCATAGTTTTGCTAGATAGCTACCTACCTTAGCTGTTCGGCTAGCTAACATGATACTGAACCGTGACACTAGCATATTGACATGCATATTGGTTTTAAAAGACAACGTATTCACCTAAAAATAGGCAAATCATGAGTTATCTAGCTAGCTACCTATCACATGAATTGTGCAAAAATATGGTATCTAATGTTAGCTAGCTATGCGCTAGCCAGTCAATCAGTGGCACTGACAGATTAAAACTGGTATCAACAAAATATGTTTCACTCTCTCCCATAAAACATGACATTGCTAACATGACATTTAGTTAATAAAATGTTAAAGTTTATTAGGAAGTTGAATTAATAAGTTAGACAACAGGACAACTGTCATGCAGGTGAAAGAGGACCCAAAAGCGACTTGGCGAAAACAGAGTCTTTAATCCAGTAAAGTAAATACAATCAAAAAACACAACTTTCACTCGAAATGACGAGGACAAACTGGAGACTCGATCTTGAACAGCAGGTGAACAGCAGGTTGCCTCGGGAAGGCACTTGAACCAAACAGACTCAGACACCTGCTCACCACGCAGCATCTGAGGAAAACACGACACGACAGGGCGATACACAAACACAGCACGGTGAATTCTAGACAAGGAACCGACAGGGCAGAAACTAATAACAAGGAGAGAAATAGGGACTCTAATCAGGGAAAAGGATCGGGAACAGGTGTGGGAAGACTAAATGATTGATTAGGGGAATAGGAACAGCTGGGAGCAGGAACGGAACGATAGAGAGAAGAGAGAGCGGGAGAGTGAGAGAGGGAGGGGGAGAGAGAGGGATAGAAAGAGGGAAAGAACCTAATAAGACCAGCAGAGGGAAACGAATAGAAGGAGAAGAACAGGGACAAGGCATGATAATCAATGACAAAACATGACAGTACCCCCCACTCACCGAGCGCCTCCTGGCGCACTCGAGGAGGAATCCTGGCGGCAACGGAGGAAATCATCAATGAGTGAACGGTCCAGCACGTCCCGAGACGGAACCCAACTCCTCTCCTCAGGACCGTAACCCTCCCAATCCACTAAGTATTGGTGACCCCGTCCCCGAGAACGCATGTCCATGATCTTATGTACCTTGTAAATAGGTGCGCTCTCGACAAGGACGGGAGGGGGGAGGGAAGACGAACGGGAGTGCGAAGAAAGGGCTTGACACAGGAGACATGGAAGACAGGATGGACGCGACGAAGATGTCGCGGAAGAAGCAGTCGCACAGCGACAGGATTGACGACCTGGGAGACACGGAACGGACCAATGAACCGCGGAGTCAACTTACGAGAAGCTGTCGTAAGAGGAAGGTTGCGAGTGGAAAGCCACACTCTCTGGCCGCAACAATACCTTGGACTCTTAATCCTGCGTTTATTGGCGGCTCTCACAGTCTGTGCCCTGTAACGGCAAAGTGCAGACCTCACCCTCCTCCAGGTGCGCTCACAACGTTGGACAAACGCTTGAGCGGAGGGAACGCTGGACTCGGCAAGCTGGGATGAGAACAGAGGAGGCTGGTAACCCAGACTACTCTGAAACGGAGATAACCCGGTAGCAGACGAAGGAAGCGAATTGTGAGCGTATTCTGCCCAGGGGAGCTGTTCTGCCCAAGACGCAGGGTTTCTGAAAGAAAGGCTGCGTAGTATGCGACCAATCGTCTGATTGGCCCTCTCTGCTTGACCGTTAGACTGGGGATGAAACCCGGAAGAGAGACTGACGGACGCACCAATCAAACGACAGAACTCCCTCCAAAACTGTGACGTGAATTGCGGGCCTCTGTCTGAAACGGCGTCTAACGGGAGGCCATGAATTCTGAATACATTCTCGATAATGATTTGTGCCGTCTCCTTAGCGGAAGGAAGTTTAGCGAGGGGAATGAAATGTGCCGCCTTAGAGAACCTATCGACAACCGTAAGAACCACAGTCTTCCCCGCAGACAAAGGCAGACCGGTAATGAAGTCTAGGGCGATGTGAGACCATGGTCGAGAAGGAATGGGGAGCGGTCTGAGACGACCGGCAGGAGGAGAGTTACCCGACTTAGTCTGCGCGCAGTCCGAACAAGCAGCCACGAAACGGCGCGTGTCACGCTCCTGAGTCGGCCACCAAAAGCGCTGGCGAATAGACGCAAGAGTGCCTCGAACACCGGGATGACCAGCTAACTTGGCAGAGTGAGCCCACTGAAGAACAGCCAGACGAGTGGAAACAGGAACGAAAAGGAGGTTACTAGGACAAGCGCGCGGCGACGCAGTGTGCGTGAGTGCTTGCTTAACCTGTCTTTCAATTCCCCAGACTGTTAACCCGACAACACGCCCATAAGGAAGAATCCCTCGGGATCAGTAGAAGCCACAGAAGAACTAAACAGACGGGATAAGGCATCAGGCTTGGTGTTCTTGCTACCCGGACGGTAAGAAATCACAAACTCGAAACGAGCGAAAAACAACGCCCAACGAGCTTGACGGGCATTAAGTCGTTTGGCAGAACGGATGTACTCAAGGTTCTTATGGTCTGTCCAAACGACAAAAGGAACGGTCGCCCCCTCCAACCACTGTCGCCATTCGCCTAGGGCTAAGCGGATGGCGAGCAGTTCACGGTTACCCACATCATAGTTGCGCTCAGATGGCGACAGGCGATGAGAAAAATAAGCGCAAGGATGAACCTTATCGTCAGACTGGAAGCGCTGGGATAGAATGGCTCCCACGCCTACCTCTGAAGCGTCAACCTCGACAATGAATTGTCTAGTGACGTCAGGAGTAACGAGGATAGGAGCGGACGTAAAACGTTCTTTTAGAAGATCAAAAGCTCCTGGGCGGAACCGGACCACTTAAAACACGTCTTGACAGAAGTAAGAGCTGTGAGAGGGGCAGCAACTTGACCGAAATTACGAATGAAACGCCGATAGAAATTAGCGAAACCTAAAAAGCGCTGCAACTCGACACGTGACCTTGGAACGGGCCAATCACTGACAGCTTGGACCTTAGCGGAATCCATCTGAATTCCTTCAGCGGAAATAACGGAACCGAGAAAAGTAACGGAGGAGACATGAAAAGAGCACTTCTCAGCCTTTACGTAGAGACAATTCTCTAAAAGGCGCTGTAGAACACGTCGAACGTGCTGAACATGAATCTCGAGTGATGGAGAAAAAATCAGGATATGTCAAGATAGACAAAAACAAAGATGTTCAGCATGTCTCTCAGAACATCATTAACTAATGCCTGAAAAACAGCTGGCGCATTGGCGAGACCAAACGGCAGAACCCGGTACTCAAAATGCCCTAACGGAGTGTTAAACGCCGTTTTCCACTCGTCCCCCTCTCTGATGCGCACGAGATGGTAAGCGTTACGAAGGTCCAACTTAGTAAAGCACCTGGCTCCCTGCAGAATCTCGAAGGCTGATGACATAAGGGGAAGCGGATAACGATTCTTAACCGTTATGTCATTCAGCCCTCGATAATCCACGCAGGGGCGCAGAGTACCGTCCTTCTTCTTAACAAAAAGAACCCCGCCCCGGCCGGAGAGGAAGAAGGCACTATGGTACCGGCGTCAAGAGACACAGACAAATAATCCTCGAGAGCCTTACGTTCGGGAGCCGACAGAGAGTATAGTCTACCCCGAGGAGGAGTGGTCCCCGGAAGGAGATCAATACTACAATCATACGACCGGTGAGGAGGAAGGGAGTTGGCTCGGGACCGACTGAAGACCGTGCGCAGATCATGATATTCCTCCGGCACTCCTGTCAAATCGCCAGGTTCCTCCTGAGAAGTAGGGACAGAAGAAACGGGAGGGATGGCAGACATTAAACACTTCACATGACAAGAAACGTTCCAGGATAGGATAGAATTACTAGACCAATTAATAGAAGGATTATGACATACTAGCCAGGGATGACCCAAAACAACAGGTGTAAACGGTGAACGAAAAATCAAAAAAGAAATAGTCTCACTGTGGTTACCAGATACTGTGAGGGTTAAAGGTAGTGTCTCAAATCTGATACTGGGAAGATGACTACCATCTAAGGCGAACATGGGCGTAGGCTTCTCTAACTCTCTGAAAGGAATGTCATGTTTCCGAACCCATGCTTCGTCCATGAAACAACCCTCAGCCCCAGAGTCTATCAAGGCACTACATGTAGCACCCGAAGCGGTCCAGCGTAGATGGACCGACAAAGTAGTACAGGATTTTGATGGAGAGACTTGAGTAGTTGCGCTCACCTGTAGCCCTCCGCTTACAGATGAGCTCTGGCTTTTACTGGACATGAATTAACAAAATGTCCAGCAACTCCGCAATAGAGGCACAGGCGGTTGGTGATCCTCCGTTCCCTCTCCTTAGTCGAGATGCGAATCCCTCCCAGCTGCATGGGCTCAGTCTCTGAGCCAGAGGAGGGAGATGGTTGCGATGCGGAGCAGGGAAACACCGTTGATGCGAGCTCTCTTCCACGAGCCCGGTGACGAAGATCTACCCGTCGTTCTATGCGGATGGCGAGAGCAATCAAAGAGTCCACATCTGAAGGAACCTCCCGGGAGAGAATCTCATCCTTAACCACTGCGTGGAGTCCCTCCAGAAAACAAGCGAGCAGCGCCGGCTCGTTCCACTCACTAGAGGCAGCAAGAGTGCGAAACTCAATAGAATAATCCGTTATGGACCGTTCACCTTGGCATAGGGAAGCCAGGGCCCTAGAAGCCTCCCTACCAAAAACTGAACGGTCAAAAACCCGAATCATCTCCTCTTTAAAGTTCTGGTACTTGTTAGAGCAATCAGCCCTTGCCTCCCAGATAGCTGTGCCCCATTCTCGAGCCCGGCCAGTAAGGAGTGAAATGACGTAAGCAACCCGAGCTCTCTCTCTAGAGTATGTGTTGGGTTGGAGAGAGAACACAATCTCACACTGCGTGAGAAAGGAGCGGCACTCAGTGGGCTGCCCGGAGTAGCAAGGTGGGTTATTAACCCTAGGTTCTGGAGGCTCGGCAGGCCAGGAAGTAACAGGTGGCACGAGACGAAGACTCTGGAACTGTCCAGAGAGGTCGGAAACCTGAGCGGCCAGGTTCTCCACGGCATGGCGAGCAGCAGACAATTCCTGCTCGTGTCTGCCGAGCATGGCTCCTTGGATCTCGACGGCAGTGTAACGAGCGTCTGAAGTCGCTGGGTCCATTCCTTGGTCGGTTCCTTCTGTCATGCAGGTGAAAGAGGACCCAAAAGCGACTTGGCGAAAACAGAGTCTTTAATCCAGTAAAGTAAATACAATCAAAAAACACAACTTTCACTCGAAATGACGAGGACAAACTGGAGACTCGATCTTGAACAGCAGGTGAACAGCAGGTTGCCTCGGGAAGGCACTTGAACCAAACAGACTCAGACACCTGCTCACCACGCAGCATCTGAGGAAAACACGACACGACAGGGTGATACACAAACACAGCACGGTGAATTCTAGACAAGGAACCGACAGGGCAGAAACTAATAACAAGGAGAGAAATAGGGACTCTAATCAGGGAAAAGGATCGGGAACAGGTGTGGGAAGACTAAATGATTGATTAGGGGAATAGGAACAGCTGGGAGCAGGAACGGAACGATAGAGAGAAGAGAGAGCGGGAGAGTGAGAGAGGGAGGGGGAGAGAGAGGGATAGAAAGAGGGAAAGAACCTAATAAGACCAGCAGAGGGAAACGAATAGAAGGAGAAGAACAGGGACAAGGCATGATAATCAATGACAAAACATGACAACAACATTGGTAGGTAGCTAGCAAAATAGCTTGGTGTCCATTTAACCAACAGATGCTTCTAATCCCCCCTGATTGGTCATCAACTGTTACTGCTTGGAAGTTGTTGCCATAAACAAATTGTGCCAGTGGCAATAAATATTGGGTGTGTTCCTAAATTCAACTGTAACTGTGCTGCTGAAAACAATTTAATTACGTTTTTTTGCCGATGTTTACTGACACCGGCCATATTTATTGGGTGTTGAGCGTTTGTAAATTCATCAGTTATTTTGACACTCAGACGAGTGTGCTCTGAAAGCGGAGTAGACAGCCAGAGTGAATTTACGGTTTGCAGAAGATTTAACACTAGTGGCAAACGTTTGTAAACTTTTGGCAACATTTTGTGCTACACCATTTATTTTGCAGCAAATTTGCCACAAACTTACGGAAAGTTTGCAGCAATAAATACATTTTTTTGTAAGGGACCGCAGCAGACCAGGGTTCAAATACTATTTTAAATCTTTCAAATACTTTGAGCTTTTGCTTTAGCCTGCCTGGAATGCAGACTAAAGATCAGTGTGTTTTACACTTTTGGGACACTTCAACTCTATTGGTTCCATTTTGCCTGGCAAGCTCAATCAAACACAGCTGAAGTATTTTACATGATTTCAAATCATATTTTTCACCAAGGTCTGCGCTGCAGTGACCTTCTCATGACTCTCTTCAATCTTGGGTTCATCGTCAGCAGGGATGGCCAAAAATGAAACAATACACAAATAAATACCATAAAGATAATTTAGCTAAATAAACCACAAAATACATTTTAAAATAGAGAAATACATTAGCAATTACACGGCCCAAACAGCAACAATATTCTCATAACGGTTACAGAACCCGTTACTGACTTGCTATGATGTGTGTTGCTTATAACTACCTTAGTTGAATGCACTGACTTTAATTATCTCTGGATAAGAGTGTCTGCTATGTGACCAAAATGTTAATGTAAACATGAAAAGTGAACATACCTACATGAACTGCAAAGCACCCTGGGTATTATTATTGGCCTTGTTTCGAGCTCATGTCTAGACAGGATACAACTTAATCTAATTATCCTAAACTGCTACGAAAAGTACATTATTACAAAAGTTGGAACAGAAATACTGCCCATCTCTGATTGCATGAGCAGGATGTGTAGAGAAGATGTGTCATCCTTCAGACAAATTCAAAGCCAAAGTAACACACCAAGTCTGACTGGGATAGATACAATACCGGTTTAATGTTTTTAGCTGAAGGTCCCAAGTGATAAGCCGATATCAATCTCTGGCCATCTTCAACCTGGGGGTCCTCCTCGTGCCATTCACTCAGTAGGAAGAGCTTGCAGGTATTGTTATGCCGGTGAGTGAGGACCCAAAAGCGACTTAACAGAAACAGAGTTTATTTAAGTCCAAACAGAAAATAACATAATCCTGAATCCTTAACAGGAAATGTCCAAACGGGGATAACAGAAATCCTCTAGTTGTAGAGGGGAATAGCAGGATAAGCGACCACAGACTGCAGGTCCCTTCGGGTAGGCGCGGGTCGTAGCTGACAGAGACACCTGCACACACGCAGCATCTGATGATAGGCAAAACACGACAGGACGGAACAAGTACACAGCGAACAGCAAACAAGGATCCGACAAGGACAGAAGCAGAAACAGAGAGAGAAATAGAGACTTAATCAGAGGGCAAAATAGGGGACAGGTGTGAAAGAGTAAACGAGGTCGTTAGGAGAATGAGGAACAGCTGGGAGCAGGAACGGAACGATAGAGAGAGAGAGAGAGGGATAGAGAGAGGGAAAGAAACCTAATAAGACCAGCAGGGGGAAACGAATAGAAGAGAAAGCACAGGAACAAGACATGACAATATATGACAATACATGACAGGTATAATGCTATATAACTTTTTATAAATATATATACATATATATGTCTCAGACAGTCAAACAGACGGGTATCAGAAGAGAACTGGCTCTAGAGGAATGTTGCCTGCTGGTGCAGGATAGACATGCATCATTAACAAGCACACATAGTCCAGAGAGCCAGGGCCAGCTCCAAGAAAGCTTGAGGACTTGAGGACACATAGCATAGGGGAGATGGGTTCACTAGCTGGGGCAGTGCATCTGTAGGACAACCCCACAACCCTTCTTTCTTTCTTTCTTTCTTTCTTTTTTTTTTTCTCTTTAATCAAGTTAATTTTGGGGGAATGGGTTATGGCTGTTATGGGGAAAGTGTTTCAGATTACACATTCCAGACCTACACTCTTAGTGGTGACTCGAGGAACCCTGGAGATCTTCAAGAGACCCATTGCTAGTCAATGGTTCATATTGGCACCTTCAGTTAGTATCGGGGTTATTTGACGAACCTTTAGTGGTTTAATATAGCAACAGGTTCCTGAAGGAACCCTGGAGAGGAGGAGTGGTTTGGTAAGGGGCATAGTTTTACAATATATATATTTTTGGGCCACCCATTAGATTAAATGTTATTCCTGTTCATCTGTTCTGTTTAATTGTCATTACATGGCCGTGTTGAACACTGACAATTTTGTAACTTCAATGAAGCGGTGGCAGGTAGCCTAGTGGTTAGACCGTTGGACTATTAACCGAAAGGTTGTGAGGTCGAATCCCCGAGCTGACAAGGTAAACATCTGTCATTCTGCCCCTGAACAAGGCAGAAAACCCATGGTTCCTAGGCTGTCTATGAAAATAAGAATTTGTTCTTAACAGACTTGCCTAGTTAAATGAAAGAAAATAAATAAAACAGATCCCAAAGTTGGAATGGTTAACACTGTATTTAATCAGCAATGATAAATATTGAATAAACTTTTTATTTTTTTACAGTGTACAAACTTCTTATTTCTATGGTTATGACATGCTGCGGTCATTCCCTTGTGAAAAGGCAGTGTCAAGATCATGTTGTTCAAAGTGACTAGAGAGGAATCCGTAATGAGAGAGAGAAATATTGATACAGCCTACAAGATTCAATCGAGCTACGCTTGCTTCAGTTCAGTTGCATTAATGAGAGGAAACAAAGGCACCCCACCGGGCACAGACGTCAATTCAACCTCTATTCCACCTTGTTTCAATAGAATTTCATTAAAATGACGTGGAAACATTCAACCAGTGAGTACCCAGTGGGACTTGCACATACTGTATTCTGATCCTCATGACTTTCTTTCATGTTTACAACATTTTACTTGATACCCAGTGTCATAACATGACACCATGTGTCAAAACAGCTGACAACCGTTTTTCAGTCTCCTAACCAATTGTGATATTGTGATATTGTGTGTGTGTTTTTTTGCCTTATTTGTAACTTATTTTCTACATACATGTCTCTGCCACCATCTGTAATGACTGAAAAGAGCTTCTCGAAATCAGAACAGCGATTCTTAAGGTTTTGCTCGCCTGAGGTAGAGTATCCCATGACAAGCTGTAGACCACAGTATTTACCAAGAGAGTTTCATCTATATCCTTCGTAGCTGTCTATTTACCACCCCAAACCTATGCTGGCACTAAGACCACACTCAATGAGCTGTAAACAGGAAACCGCTCATCCATTTGGCCAATCAGAGTTCCTCTGCCCAGTGGCTGTGTTATTTTGGCCATCTTAATCTCTTATTTTTATTGCCCAGTCTAAGATATGGCTTTTTCTTTGAAACTCTGCCTAGAATGCCAGCATCCCTAAGTCACCTCCTCACTGTTGATGTCGAGACTGGTGTTTGAAGCTACTATTTAATGAAGCTGCCAGTTGAGGACTTGTGAGGCATCTGTTTCTCAAACTAGACACTCTAATGTACTTGTGTTCTTGCTCAATTGTGCACCGGGGCCTCCCACTCCTCTTTCTATTCTGGTTAGGGACAGTTTGTGCTGTTCTGTGAAGAGTAGTACACAGCGGTGTGCGAGATCTTCAGTTTCTTGGCAACTTCTCGCATGGAATAGCCTTCATTTCTCAGAAAATGAATAGACTGATGAGTTACAGAAGAAAGGTCTTTGTTTCTGGCTATTTTGAGCCTGTAATCGAACCCACAAATGCTGATGCTCCAGATACTCACCTTGTCTAAAGAAGGCCAGTTTTATTGCTTCTTTAATCAGGACAACTGTTTTCAGCTGAGCTAACATAATTGCAAGAAGGGTTTTCTAATGATGATTTAGCCTTTTAAAATGATAAACTTGGATTAGCTAACACAACGTGCCATTGGAACACGGGAGTTATGGTTGCTGATAGTGGACCTCTGTACTCCTATGTGGATATTCCATATAGAATCTGTCGTTTCCAGCTACAACAGACATTTACAACATTAACAATGTCTACACTGTATTTCAGATCAAGTGTATGTTATTTGAATGGACAAAAAAAATAGCTTTTCTTTCAAAAACAAGGACATTTTTAAGTGACCCCAAACTTTTGAACGGTAGTGTCCATATTACCTCAATTACCTTGACTAACCGGTGCCCCCGCACATTGACTCTGTACCGGAACCCCCTGTATATAGCCTCGCTATTGTTATTTTAATGTTGCTCCTTAATAATTTGTTGCTTTTTTTCTTGTTTACTGTAAGGTCTACCTACACCTGTTGTATTCGGCATTTCACTGTAAGGTTTACTACACCTGTTGTATTCGGCATTTCAATGTAAGTTCTACTATAACTGTTGAATTCAGCAATTCACTGTAAGGCCTACTACACCTGTTGTCGTCAGCATTTTGCTGTAAGGTCTACTACACCTGTTGTATTCAGCATTTCACTGTAAGGTCTACTACACCTGTTGTATTCAGCATTTCACTGTAAGGTCTACTACACCTGTTGTATTCAGCATTTATCTGTGAGGTCTACTACAACTATTGTATTCAGCATTTCACTGTGAGGTCTTCTACACCTGTTGTATTCAGCATTTCACTGTAAGGTATACTACACCTGTTGTATTCAGCATTTATCTGTGAGGTCTACTACAACTATTGTATTCAGTATTTCACTGTGAGGTCTTCTACAACTGTTGTATTCAGCATTTCACTGTAAGGTCTTCTACACCTATTGTATTCAACATTTCACTGTAAGGTCAACTTCACTTGTTGTATTCAGCATTTCACACTAAGGTCTACTACACCTGTTGTAGTCAGGATTTCACTGTGAGGTCTACTACACCTGTTGTATTCAGCATTTCACTGTAAGGTCTACTACACCTGTTGTATTTAGAATTTCACTGTCAGGTCTACTACACCTGTTGTATTCAGCATTTCCCTGTAAGGTCTACGACACCTGTTGTATTTAGCATTTCACTGTAAGGTCTACTACACCTGTTGTATTCGGCCCATGTGACAGATAACATTTGATTTGATTTGATAACCTGTTATAATATGGTCATAACACTGCCATGACTCATATATTTCGACCTGTTATGACCTATATTGCATAATTTTATGTCTGGTTATGACACCTACATAAAAGTGTCAAAACCCACATTTATTTATATTTAAAACATTCCTGTAAAGTTTGTCTATTAAATCTTCTGTTTTTGTTTAATTCATTCTTCATTGTTTTTTTTCCATCATATTTTAAATAACTGGTAGAAAATACACTTTATGGCACTGTCAAGAAGCATTATGACCATCCTGTGTCCCTTTATTTGGACTGATAAAATACACTTTTTGACACTGTGACACTGTATATATAACATACTGTTTATGTGGGTTTTGACACTCTTGTGTAGGTGTCATTTACCAGCCATAAAATAACTTAATACATATCAAAACAGGTCTAAATGTATGTGTCATGACAGAGTTATGACCATATTATAACAGGTTATGAATGAACAGTTCTCAGCTGTTTTGACATATTATGAAATGGTTAAGACCATGTCATGACGTGTTATGAAGCTGGGTGTCAAGTAAAGTGGTACCCAATTTTGTTTTGCTCATTTCAGTTATATTGTTTGTCCCTCCTCTCTTATTAAGAGATGGAGTCCATAAACAGGCTACTTTAGGAAACTTTCTGAATGGACATAGAGAGAATTAGCTAACTTCCACACACACAACCACCCACACACACACAACCACCCCACCATGGCCTTTTTTGCCTTTACCTCCCTTATCTCACCTCATTTGTGTAACGAAGTTCGTCTGTTGTTTGAAGAGAGTCAGACCGAAATGCAGCGTGTAGGTTACTCATGACTTTTAATGAAGATAATGCGGTACATGAAATAACTGAAGAAGAAAACAACAAACGAGAGAAACTAATTACAGCCTATCTGGTGACTAACACAGAGACAGGTACAATCACCCACGAAATACAACATGCACTCAGGCTACCTAAATACGGTTCCCAATCCGAGACAACGAGAATCAGCTGACTCCAATTAGGAATCGCCTCAGGCAGCCAAGCCTAACTAGACACACCCCTAATATTACACACTCCCAATTAATACAAACCCCAATACGAAATACAACATATAAACCCATGTCACACCCTGGCCTACCCAAACATATAACAAAAACACAAGATACAATGACCAAGGCGTGACAATTTGCTCACATCGTATATAGACTTGTTTCTACTGTATTATTGACTGTATGTTTGTTTTACTCCATGTGTAACTCTGTGTCGTTGTATGTGTCGAACTGCTTTGCTTTATGGCCAGGTCGCAATTGTAAATGAGAACTTGTTCTCAACTTGCCTACCTGGTTTAAATAAAGGTGAAAAAAAAACATTTTTTAAAAAGGACCCATCAATCAAAGCCACCAGCGCATCTCAGACACACAGAAATCACATTTCCTAAAACCATGTTCAAAACCTAACTTCAAATCTGTAGTCCATCAGAAAGTAGGCCTTGGCTACATTAAACATAATGGGTGATATTAGAGAAATATACTTTTTTATTGCACATTTAATTAAACTGCCGCAGTTGGCGCTGTTCAACTTTAATTCATTGGCTCATATGTTCTTGTCCCTGGCTTGCATAGCACAAGTGATGGTCGCCTAAATTCATTATAGTAGGCTAGCATACAAATGGTGGATGAATAGTCCAGCCTATGAATCAATTCCTAATTTAATCGTGTCTTCACTGTTCCCTGCTTGCGTAATTCATGCATCTTCCACCCTCTCTCTATTCCTCTTATAACTCTTGAACCAACCAAGCTGAATTTCATTTAACCAGGCAAGTCTGTTAAGAACAAACTATTTTTTACAATGACAGCCGACACCGGCCAAACCTGGACGACGCTGGGCCAATTGTTCACCGCCCTATGGGACTCCCAATCATGGCAGGTTGTGATACAGCCTGGATTCGAGCACTGAGATGCAATGCCTTGGACCGCTGCCCCGAATGGGAGCACCTACAGTGTGTCTGTCCCAGAAGTAGCAATATGGTCACTAACTTTGAGCAATTAAAAAAGCTGTATATTCCAAGAAAGAAGCACCTTGCTCTTGGCCACAGCCTTCACAATGAACTGTCAGGGAAGTTTGAATGGCGAGAGCGTCTCTGTCTTGATGTGATCACATTGACTGGTGGTAAAAATGCAATAAATGGGAATCCCCATTTCCCCAAGCCCAATACACACAATTGAATGCATTACATCAGAATGCCCAACTTTAGAATGTTTCCAATCAAATGTACGAATTAATCAGTCTATTTGGATACACATGGTGATTGACTGATAGCTGTGAGGGTTCTCAAATTAGGATCAAGTCCTTAGATGTTCATATTTGAAGATTGACAAAAGGCCAGCCTCTTTGGCAAATGACAGGAGTTGCAAGGAGTAGAGTGCAATAGCCGAGACGGCAACCAGGCTATTCCAGACCTGCGTTGTTTGTTGAATTGACAGAATTATCACCATAGGCAACCAACAGTAATGCTCTAAAAGAATGCTGTATCTGAGTTCATCAGTAACTGCACTTAGTTACTTTGCAGTGTTACATCAACACTTTCCTTGGAGTCCCAGTATGACCTCAGCGAAGCCTTTGAAGTTTTGCCCGTGCGGTGTGGTCACATTTGATGGAAATTCCTCCAAAATTTGGAAATTCAATATGGAGCCTTTCATGTTGTGAGCCACTCCGGAATTCCATCATGGAGTGCAGCAAGCTGAGAATAGTCTCTTATTCACTCTGATCACCCCTTCTCACCTCTCTGATTCAGAGGGGTTGGAATACATGCAGAAGACACATTTAGGTTGAAAGCATTAGGGTTGCGCAACTGACTAGGAATACCCTTTCCCCTGTGTGTTTGTCAGAGAATTACTGACTGAGTCAGGTGAGTTCAACTAACCATGCTCATCGTGTCTCGTGTCCTGGCTGTTTCCCTCTCTAGTCACAAGCGATCTGCATCCACCAGCAGCCATCCCCATATGACTCTGCCCTCCCTTCAGCCTACTGATGCCCAACATCAGTATCAACGGGTGGTTTAGTTTTCTAAAAGAGCGTGGTCACTGTGTTTACTTCATATGAGGAAGAGCGAGAGGTATCTTTAGAATTTTCTCGTGGCACGAATGGCTGTTTTCTTTCTCTGTTTCTGACATAATGCCAGAGAGGTTTCATCATCTGTGCCACCCATCAATGACTGGGCACAATTGGACATGCCCAGAGTAAGTTTCAAGCACATGACCTGTTTTTAATGAGGAAGTGAGAGTGTGTGTCCCTCTCTTGCCAATGCCACCAACTTGCCCAATACACTTTTTAGCTGTTTGGGCAGAAAGGATGTCCATTGTGGTGAATGCATGAGATGCCACCATTGTTACCTGCATCGCACAAATGTTATCTGTGCCACACAAATGCAGACATGAAGTATTTTGATTAATTTCCTCTATTCCATGGATAAATTTGGTTTTGTTGGAGTTCATGAATTACAAGCTGTTGTGTTATGAATTGGCCAAGGAACCACTGTCTGTCTGTCTGTCTGTCTGTCTGTCTGTCTGTCTGTCTGTCTGTCTGTCTGTCTGTCTGTCTGTCTGTCTGTCTGTCTGTCTGTCTGTCTGTCTGTCTGTCTGTCTGTCTGTCTGTCTGTCTGTCTGTCTGTCTGTCTGTCTGTCTGTCTGTCTGTCTGTCTGTCTGTCTGTCTGTCTGTCTGTCTGTCTGTCTGTCTGTCTGTCTGTCTTTGTGTGCAGCTGTACTCTGCTTGCAATGTTTCAGACCATATTGAGACAATTAACATTATTCTATCGTCTTTATAGGTTTCTTATGTTTTATATAACAGCTATTCTGATCTTTTATTCTGTATTTAGTGTTTTGTGCAGTTCAGCATACGTACAAGGCTACGTGGCTTCCATTGGAAGACCAGCAGTGGCCATGTGAATTTGAAAAGAGTTTAAATACTTATACATTGTAAAACTTTGTCTCTCGCTCTCTGGACTTTGATATTTACTTCTGTTTGATTGAGATTCCAGTTTTTTTTTTGTATCGTAAAAAGGCTGAACAAGACAGACAGAGCAGAGCAGGAACATTTGGTTTAGCTGCATGTTGGTTCGTTGCACGCAGTGTCATTTGTTTCTATTGTCTTATTATATGTTGACTGGGATGAAGAATGAAATTATAAAAATGCATCATTTCAAATGACTGGGGAAGTTAGACAGTGGCCATAAGACGATCATCTCATCTACAGTACAGAGTGCGTTGGAAGGCCCTGGTCCAGAGCCAAATCATTTCTAAGCCTATATCAAAGATTGCAGAATGAAACTGATATTCCACCATTGTCTAACAACCTTTTTGTTTAGATGTGCCTGAGTGTAAGTCAACCTTACAGATAGATGGCTGGTTATTAGCGACCTATGATGTCATGGAAAGATGTGCCGCTCGCCTATGGTGGAAAATAGTGCCAAAGTCTGTCATTCAATGAGGATTTAGAGAGTGGGGTATCCCTGGTGATACAGGATGGTGGTGCAGGTGGTGTGGGGTAACGGCAGCAAGGTGATGGATGCAAAGACATACGTTTACTCTCCTCTCTGCTCCTCTCCCCTTTCACCGTTAACGGAAAGCTTAAGGTCTCTATTAAGCTATTGTATGTAAGTTGTAAAAATTGACAGTATTCTCCCTGTTTTTCCTAATGCGGGCATCATTTCACAGACAAAAAAAATATTGCCCATTGCCTATATATCATGAAAATGTAGCTTCATGTCAAACTGTCTTAATGACTCATTTGACGGGAAGCAGCGAAAGGACAGTATAAAATGTGCTTTTATGTCTTTACAATCTGTGCCATGTCAAGAGACACGCTGTATCACAGACTATTCATGTGACTAAAATGAACAAATAGAACATAAGATAACACAAGATTTCTATAAGACAACAGGGAAACCATTCCTTCTAAGTTTGGAAAAACACAAAGAGCTTCAAGGTATAATGCCTTAGAATTGCATATAGAAATGAATAGGATCTCTGTTCCATTTACATAAAGAAAATACTAATGGACTTGAGGTGAGCAAATAACAAGCAACATTGATCTATCATCCATCTCCAACAATTAAAGAAAAAGAGAGGGTCAAATGACAGATAATTTCAGTGTGCTCTTTAAAGGGGGAGTAAAAATGAGAAAGCCTTTGTATTAAAGCTACACTACTCACCCTCACTTACCACTCTATCACCCCCCCCCTTTCTCGCTACTCTCTCTTTCTCTCCATGAAAACATCCCCCCCCTCTATTTCTCTCTCCCTCACTATCTCGCTCACTCTCTCTTTACCGCCCTCGATCCCTCTAACTTCCCCACTCTCTCTACCCGCTTCCTTCCTTCCCTCCTTCCCTCACTCTCGCTCTCTCTCTAATCGTCAAAATTACCAGATGCTGCCAGTTTCACACTCAATGAATCCCGGTAAGATTGGTCAATCAAGTGGACTGAGAGCCATTTAGCAGCGGGGGGCGGATGACAATAAAATGCCTTAATTGGTTTCTGGATACAGACCTCTGATTGGTCCAAGAACAAGTACGCGAGTGATGTGGGAGAGGGGTTGGGTGGTGGTGGGTCATATACTAGAAAAGTGCTAAATAGGTGCTAAATAGAACCATATAGAGTTATTTGGTTTGTCCCCATAGGGGAACCTATGGGGAACCATAGGGGAACCTTTTTTGGTGCTAAGTAGAACCATATAGAGTTCTTTGGTTTGTCCCCATTGGGGAACCCTTTTTGGTGCTAAGTAGAACCATATAGAGTTATTTGGTTTGTCCCCATAGGGGAACCCTTTTTGGTGCTAAGTAGAACCATATAGAGTTCTTTGGTTTGTCCCCATAGGGGAACCCTTTTTGGTGCTAAGTAGAACCATATAGAGTTATTTGGTTTGTCCACATAGGGGAACCCTTTTTGGTGCTAAGTAGAACCATATAGAGTTATTTGGTTTGTCCCCATAGGGGAACCCTTTTTGGTACTAAGTAGAACCATATAGAGTTATTTGGTTTATCCCCATAGGGGAACCTTTTTTGGTGCTAAATAGAACCATATAGAGTTATTTGGTTTATCCCCATAGGGGTACCTTTTTTGGTGCTAAGTAGAACCATATAGAGTTATTTGGTTTATCCCCATAGGGGTACCTTTTTTGGTGCTAAGTAGAACCATATAGAGTTATTTGGTTTGTCCCCATAGGGGAACCCTTTTTGGTGCTAAGTAGAACCATATAGAGTTATTTGGTTTGTCCCCATAGGGGAACCCTTTTTGGTGCTAAGTAGAACCATATAGAGTTCTTTGGTTTGTCCCCATTGGGGAACCCTTTTTGGTGCTAAGTAGAACCATATAGAGTTATTTGGTTTGTCCCCACAGGGGAACCCTTTTTGGTGCTAAGTAGAACCATATAGAGTTCTTTGGTTTGTCCCCATAGGGGAACCCTTTTTGGTATTAAGTAGAACCATATAGAGTTATTTGTTTTGTCCACATAGGGGAACCCTTTTTGGTAATGGGTAGAACCATATAGAGTTCTTTGGTTCGTCCCCATAGGGGAACCCTTTTTGGTGCTAGGTACACAGTAAACTTTGCAGGGTTAAATCAAAACTTAAAGAGTTCATTTTAATACTATCTCAGAGTACATACTGTATGGTCCCACTCTACATAGTGTAATAAGTACTCTGATTATAGTGTTACATTAACACTCAAAATGTAACACACCATAGTGTCAAAAATGACCACTGCATTACACTTGCCAGTGTTACTCAAATGTATGAGGTAATCAACACTCAGTGTTATTTGTATTCAACACTAGTACTGATCTAGAGTTAACTTCTATTAGTGTTAAACAAAAACACTGTTACAGTAAGTCATTTTGGGTGTTGTTTTAACACTGTATGTTGTAAAGCCTCATTTGCATATTTCCAATGGTTCCTTTTCTTCTCGAAGTTATATGTAGAGTTACCACCCATGACTGTATTTGTTAGTGACAGAGACATGGTGTGACGTCCCTCCCACTCAGTCTGCTGGGTTCTCCTGTTTGGTCGTCTGTTTGTCGCAGGAGGCCAGTGGGCAGACTGTTTTTACCATACAACACCCTCTCTATACACTGCATACACTACTGATCCTATGGATGTCCACAACTCATGTTACATTTTTGTATTTATTATTGTTATCTGTTGAATAAATGTACAGTTGAAGTTTGAAGTTTACA